>NW_020954557.1:47369088-47427144 GCF_900497805.2 Vombatus ursinus
CACATGTGTATATGTAGCTATATATGTGTATATATATGTGTGTGTATCTGTGTCAAAAGGTGGCCTTCTCTAGTCCAGGGTGGGGAGAGAGGGAGACAGTTTGGAACTTAATATGTAACAAAAAAATAAATTAAAAAAACTTTTTAGCAGGAGAGTGACATGGTCAGATCAGAATATATTAGTATTGCAGTTGTGCAGATGGATTGGCCAGGGAAATCAGGAGACCAATTGAGTAGTCCACACAAGCAGTGATAAGGTTCTGATCTAGGCTGGATGAGTGGAAGCAATGGAATGGGTGTGAGAGCTGCTGGGGAGGAGTCTCTCCAAGGAATGGATAAGATTTGGCAACTGGTTGGATAAAGGGGATGTGAAAGAAAGAAGGAACTTATGTGACTGAATTTGATAGTGGTGTTCTTAGCAGAAGTATAAGGTAGGGTTTAGAGGGAAGGTAAATTAGTTTAGTTTGGGACATGTTAAGTTTGAGATGTTTGAGAGAGATTATCCCACATGCAATTGAATATGTGGGACTTGAATTCACGAGAAGTATAAGGATTGTATATATAGATTTAGGAGTTATCTATGTAGAGGCAACAATTAACCTGTAGGAGCTGGTGAGATCAGCAAAAAAGGTATAGTGAGATTTGAGACCCCAGGACTTAACCATGAGTGATACTCACATTTAGAAAGCAGGAGGACAGATAGATGATTTTCCAAGGCAAATGAGAAATGGTTGGGTGTGAGAGAAGAACCAGGAGAGAACAGTGTCATAGAAAGAAGCCAAGAGAGAGAGTATGCAGGAGATGGACAACTTTGTCCAAAGCCACAGAAAGGTCAGGAAAGATGAGGACTAAGAAAAGGCTGTAAAATTTAGCAGTTAAAGAACATTGGTAAAGATAGTGTTATTAAAGTAGTATGTGGAAGCCATTGAAAAGAATTGAGGAGTAAGAGGTAAAGCAATTGAAGCAATTAAGTATGGGTGATTTTTTTTCCCTAAGAGGTTGGATGTCAGGATGAGAAGTGATTTAGGAAAATAGTTCAGAAAGATGGCCGGGGCGGGGGGGGCGGGCAGCTAGGTGGCGCAGAGGATAGAGCACCGGCCCTGAAGTCAGGAGGACCCGAGTTCAAATCTGGCCTCAAACCAAACACTTGACACTTACTAGCTGTGTGACCCTGGGCAAGTCACTTAACCCCAATTGCCTAAAACAAAAACAAAAACAAAAACAAAAAAAGATGGCAGGGGTAAGTGAAGGTTAAGGATGGAGGAAAGCTGAATGTTTTGTAGGCAACAAGGGAGTGAATAGACATGGCAAGGTTTAGGAAGATAGACATAGGGAGAACTCACATGATGGAAGGAGTTTGAATCCAGGGCACTAATGGAGGTACTGGCCTTGGCCTGAAGCAAAGGAGAAGAGAATGGGGGCCAGTGTCAGTGTGTTGATTGGGGGAAGGCACTCTGGTCAGATGGGCTCAGTTTATTCAATAAAATAGGTAAGTTCTGTTGAGGGGCAGGGGAGGGGAATATAGGGAAACTGAAGAGAGAACAGGTTTAGAATAGCGTCTGTGAGGAGTGTGGTAGAGCGCTTCAGGGAAGAATAAGGTATTCCATATGTATGTGTATGTACATGTACACACAAGCATATACATATATACACACACATACATATACAATGAAGGCCCAGTTGAAATAAATTTGTAGTAGACTCAATAGGCATATTTGTATGACTTAATTCACTTAGATAAGAACAGAGATTTTGAAAGCCTTAAGATTATAGTTACAATTTTAGTTGGTACATGTCTTTAGAAATTTTAGAAAATTTCTGACTTGCAACTTAAACTCATAACAGGCATGGTGTATAGTCAGACACAACTTTTTTATAAAAAATGTAATTGAACTAGCATTCTGATTGTGTTGGCCAATGTGTAATTTCTCTCTTCTTTTTCAAATAGGCTGAAAAGAAGGTTAATTTAAAGGAACAAGTGGAAAATGATTTGGAATATCATAGAGAGACTGAAACTCTTGCTCTTGAAAAGGAGAAGGAATTTAAGCAATATGCAAGAGAAGTCATTGAATCTGAATCAAAGTCAACTAACAATATTTATCCTCTGTTAAGAGCTGTAAAGTTTGGTCCTGGAGGTGGTCGAGGACTACCTTTTGCAGAGAGAGGTGGAATCAGGCCCAGCTATCAGTCAAGGGATTTCTATGGAACCCAGCTCCCTAGTTATGCCTCTAGGAGACCAGTGGAAGGTGATAGTATTGGAAGGACTAAAGGAAGACTAGGTTTTATGTGGTAGGAAACAAATTTTATTTTTTCATTTCAAGGAGGACTTTGTCTCAAAATTTTAATGCAGTTGACAGAAGAGGTATTTTCACTATTTATGTCATTGAATTACAATCCAGTTAAGTACTACTATAAATAAAATGACTTCATTGAAATACTGCTGTTCTGGGTATGATATTGATCATTATTCTGAGTCAGATTCTTTTAATTCAAGTAGCCTCTCAAGTAGAATAGGAATCAATGTAATAAATTGTTTGGAATCCTCTGAAAGACCTTTATATTTTAAAAAAAAATCCCATACATTATGACAAGAGCTGGAAGTATTGTTGGGGTAACTCCAACTTTTGTTAGGCTTGGAGGCAGAATTAAACCAGGACAATCTGATTGATTGATGAACTTTTTCTCCTTTACTTTGCTTTTTTATCCTTTGTTCAAGTAAGGAGTAGCCCTATGGGTAAGGGAGGGAGGAATGATAACGTTTTAAATGAAGAACCTGATGTGAAAACAAAATATATCAATAAAAGTTAAAAAACTAAATATGAATTAAAAAACCTAGAAAATAATGGTAATGTTAGGTCATTCTGGCAAAGGGATGAATTAATCAGCTATGACTTCAGTGAAATAAAATTGACTATGTAAAACTTAAAAAAAAACAACAAACCTTTGCACAATGAAAAGCAATACACTCAGAATAAAAAGGAAAGGAAAATAGTGGAAGGAAAAAAATACCTTATGCTTAAACACTTTTAATAATTCTTACATCAAAAATTTATAATAAATGGATGCAAATTTACAAAAGCAAAAGCCATTCATTCTGCCAGTAGATAAGTGGGCAGAAGATATGAATGCACAGTATTTTGAAAGTTCCTTTAGAAAGCATTCTAGCTTGCCTCTGGGTTTCTGCCTAGGATGCCCATGCCTATGAAGATCTCACCTCTGTCTATGAAAGTCCTTCACTTCAAAACCCCAATTTAGAAGGTTCCTCCTATGGAAAGCCTTTCCTGATCCTGTAGTTAAGAATCTCAATTTCTTCAAATGATCTTTCCTCAAGGACAGGGGTTATCTTTCATTTTTCATTTAATCTTTGTATCCTAGTGCCTTTTGAATTTAATTGAATTGAAAACTATCATCCATGAAAAAAGTTTCAAAATATTTATAACCAGAGAATTGCAAATTAAAGCAAACTTTGAGATTCCACTGATATCTATCAAATTAGCAAAGATAATAAAAGACAACAATATTCAATGCTGGCATGGCAATGGTAAAACAGGAAAATTATCATAATGCTGTTGGAGTTAAAAACAGACAATCTTTTTGGAAGATAATGTGGAAGGCTCAATAATGTTACAATAATACACAGGCCCTTTGACCTAGTGTTCTCACTATTGGGATTATAGTCCGTGGAGGTTGACAAGAAAGCCCTATCTTTAAAAGCAGAAATATTCCTAGTAACACTTGGTTATAGCAAAAACCGGAAATAAAGTAGATGGCCTACAATTAAGGAATGACCAAACAAACACAGATTTAATGGAATATTACTGTCATAAATTACAAATATGAAGAATTGAAAGAGATGTGGAGAGACATGAAGTGATGCATGATGAAATTGGAAGCAAAATTATATGTATGTGAATATATGTACATATATATACCCCCTAAGTATATATATATGTGTGTGTGTGTGTGTGTGTACTTATATAGGTTATATATAAAATGTATGTGTGCACCCTTACGTAAGTATAATTATACATAGTATATATATGTACACGCACATACATACATACACACATATACAAATTGACAACTATGTAAATACGATGTCATTTAACCTCTCAGGTTAAACTCTGGCAGGCAACTCAAAAACACTAAATTGCAGAGCAGGTATCAATCTATGTTGGTGGAGGGGGTTTTTTCCACAGGAATTCTCTAAACCAAGGTCTGGTTCAAAAAAAACCACAAACAAAGCTATTTCACAGAAAATTTTCCATAAGGAATCACACCGACAAACAGGATGATTTGGTTAATACCTCATTAAAGTAAACGTACATATCTTCTTAAAAAAAAAACAATAACAATTGCATGGTTATGCGTGCAAATCATTTACTCTTGCATTTTGGATTTTCTTAATTTTTATTTTGTGCATGTTTGTCAATTTCAATATTCCTACTTGCCAATAGAAGTAAAATATAAATATTCTGATTTAAAGATGAATTTGAGTAGAGAAAGAAAGGAAATCCTGATTATCCTGAAATTTATCTTAGAGGCAACAAAAGGGTCTGGCTCCTCAGAATAGTTTCTCACTGTGATTTACTCCCCTGTTTCTTCAACTGAAGAAATGTCATGCAGCACGATTCTACTTGGCAAGAAATATTTGTAAAATTTTCATCACACCTTTGGAGACTTATTTTCCATTATAATGAAAATCACGTTCAAGCAATAGGACTCATTTTTTACAATAAGATCTGTTCCTGATGACTCACATCATGATAGGTTCTGGAAAGCACATGCAGCATTCTTACCTCTACATTCTTCCTCTTGCCCTTCCCCTTCTCCCTTCCCCCTCCCTCTTTTCAATCCCTGTTCCCTTCTCCCTTTCCCTCAGTTTGTCTCTCACCACCCCCTCCCTTGCCCCATCTCTGTCTCTATCTCTGGCTGACTCTGTGTGTGTGTGTGTGTGTGTGTGTGTGTGTGTGTGTTCCCCTCAAGTGAAAAAGTATTAACACTGCAATTAAAAACAAAAATCAAAACTTATTTTAAACAAGAAAACTCCAACTCCAAAAAACCAGTAGAAATATTTATAATAAAAATAAACTTAAATGAATAAACTTAAAAATAAATTTTATGACCCCCCCATCCCTTTACCTTTTTGTATTTCTAATGCTTATAAAAAACATATCTAGACAACATATGTTGTATATTGGTTTTCTTTACATTATTCTGTATACCTTTACATGTTTATGTTTCCAAACATTATCACTTCATCACTATTCTATTACATTGATATGCTACAACTTGCTCAGGCAGTCCAAAACCAGAAGACATATTATTTCCAGCATTTCTCTACTACAAAGAATGTAATTATAACCTCTGTGTCTTTGTGTTGGCTGTCCCCCACATCTGCTTCTTGAAATTCCCACTTTCCTTTAAGACTCAGCAAGTGCCACCTTCTACACGAATTCCTTCCAGATCTTTCCATCCTCAAGTGCCATTTCCCTAGAATCATCTTATGTTTCTTTTGTATTTTTTTTTGTACATGCATATATATGTACAGGTTTTCCTTGGCTAGACCGAAAGTTCCCAAGGGCAAGGATGCTTGACTTTTATCTTTCACTGCTTAATAAATGCTTATTAAATGATATGTATAGTTTTAAAGATGGGTCTTTTATTCCTTTAAATTTTATCTTTAAAATATATTCCCAGTGATGGGATCATAAGGTCAAAGGGTACAATCAATTCTCTAACTTACCTGTACACCAAATTATCATGCACCAAAACTGCACACCGATTACAATTTCATCATTGGCATAATTGTGTTTGTGTTTTCCTGCAGCCACCAACATTGCTTTTTTTAACCATTTTTATCTTTGCCTAATTTAATGGGTGTGAAAGGCATTACTTCAGAATTGTCCTAATTGGCATTTATTAGATTATAGATCTGTAATCTTTTGTAAATTGTTCATATCTTTTGATCAATTACTTACTGGGAATTGGGTCTGGTTCTTGTATTTCTGTCATTTCTTTATAGGTTCTGAACATAAGAGATCACAGAATCTGGGTTGGAAAAAGTTAACAAGGCATGAGGGAAAACCCACTCCCCAATGAGGAAGCCCATTCCACTTAGGGAGTCACTTGAATTGTTAGGAAGTTTTCCTAACATTAAGCCTAAATCTGATTCCATAATTAGTTTTTGTATTTTGATAAGTTTTTTTCATTATCTCCTCCAGAGATTTTGCATTTAATACTGAGATTGTATTTAATCTGTTGTATTTAATACTGAGATATGTTTTTAGTTGTATTTAACATATTCAGTTTCTCCAGAGATTTTTATTTTTTTATTTTAGTGAGGCAATTGGGGTTAAGTGACTTGCCCAGGGTCACACAGCTTGTAAGTGTCATGTGTCTGAGGCTGGATTTGAACTCAGGTTCTCCTGATTCCAAGGCAGGAGCTGTAACTACTGTGCCACCTAGCTGCCCCTTTCTCCAGAGATTTTTAAACCACTTAATTCAAGCTACCCTTTATTTGTGGGCAGCTGTTAAATGTATCTCTCATGTTTCTGGGATCATACTAATAGAGTTCTTCCTCACCTTCTCTTACACAATTTTTAAAAAATTAGGTTTCTTATATTATTTATTGATTTTACTTCTCTTCATTTCTAGAAACTGTTGCTTTCAGAATTTTCTTTTTGTTATTCTTTTGAGGGGAATAATGAGGATCTCTGGCTCCATGATATTTTCTCACTCAACCATCTTCTGGGAAGTCCTAAAATTATAATTTTTTAAAAACAGCTTGTATTACTGAAATATTTTTTTCTCACATATCAAATCACCATCTTTATGAATTTTACAAAGATTTGTTTGAAAAGATGTAAGACTGTTCCCAAAAAGTTATTTATTTTTCAGATATATGAAGTTAGCTCAAAAAATGAAATGTGCGGACAACCTTTTGCAAAATGAAGGGCCCCATTGCTGTGCAAGTAGCGTATATATGTGTTATTAAATTAAGGTAGGTACATGAGATTTATTAAAAATAAACATCCTGGGGCAGCTAGGTGGTACAGTGGATAGAGCACCAGCCTTGCAGTCAGGAGGACCTGAGTTCAAATCCGGCCTCAGACACATAACACTAGCTGTGTGACCCTGGGCAAATCACTTAACCCCATTGCCTAGCCAAAATAAATAAAAAATAAAAATAAACATCCTGTTTTAGCTTGGGGCAGCTAGGTGTCACAGTGGATAGAGTGCCAGGCCTGAAGTCAGGAAGACTCATCTTTCTGAGTTCAAATCTGGCCTCAGACACCTACTAGCTATGTGACCCTGGGCAAGTCACTTAATCTTGCCTCAGTTTTCTCCTATGTAAAACGAGTAGGAGAAGGGAATGGCAAACTACTCCAGTATCTTTGCCAAGAAAATCACAGGAAAAGGTGACACAACTGAAATTACTCAACAACAACAACACATTTTAGCTTGAGAAAATAATTCAAGGCAAGATGTAAACCAGCAATATCTGATCATTGGAAAGAATCTGTCGAAAAAAAGAAGAGGAAAAATGATCCTTTTTTTTTTTTTTTAAACAAAGGATCCTCTGAGAAAGCAGCTGGCAGTTAAAAATCTATATTCAGGCATTGGCAGAAATCAGAGATGAAATGCACATGAGTAGGAAGTCCAAAACTGGAGGGAAAAAAATAACTATTAAACAAGTCTTGTCTGGGAGTCCCGAGCAAAGTGAACAGGCACAACAACCAGTCAATTGGCTATAAACGTAATGGAGAACTGAGGATGACAATTTCAACGTTTGGAGTTTGAAGTGAGTAGTTTTGCTATATGTTTCTGCCACATGTCAAGCTCTGTATGTACAGGTTGTGTGGCCTACAAGAAGGGAAGGTGAAAGTGTTGAAGGAGCATCTCCATTCTCACCTTAGTCAGGGAGAATGAAGTGTTCCATGGGAGAATGGAAGGAGTGCTTCAACAGGAAATCAAAAACAAATTGTGAAGAGGCAGAGAGGAACCCAAATCTGCAGCAGTATGTTGGAGAAGAGAAGTGGGTGGCACAGAGAAAGATGGGAAGGTGCACAGAATCTTTGGAACTAACAATGCTTGAGGCTTCTCCCATTGACACTGGATCTGAAGCCCATGAAGAAGCAGCGGCTTCCTGTGTTCCATGAAACGATGCCTCCAGAAGGATATCCATGACTGGCTCCAGGAAACAAAGACTGATTATGGCGGCAAATGCACTGATAGAGTGTAGCAAGGTAGTACTCTCTGTTGCCTTGACAATCCAGAGGCTTGTTGTAGTTAGTAGAGATCTAAAGACTTGGTAATTCTGATAACCACTTGGGCCTTAAGGCCTTCATAATCCCAAGGAATATTTTCTAGGTTGCTCTTTGGGGTACGATTTTCCCCTACATGGATATTTTTGTGATTCATTTGGGGAAAAAATTATTTTTCCAAAACTTAGAGAGCACTATGGAATTGAGGCATTAGGCTCATAGGTGGTGTTTTCATCATTGGTGGCAACTGAAGGTAAGGACTCCAGAAGCAAAAGACTGATGTACATACTTTAATCTCATAACAACCCTGTGTTGTAGTTAGTACACGCATTATCCTCATTTCATGGGAGTAAATTAAAGCTGAGACATGAAGCCATGTGAAATCAAGTGCTTTTGCCACGAAAAATGTGCTGCCTTTCCAAGTTACAGCAACATCAAGCTCTTGACCAGGAATGGAGTACATTTAATGAGGATCAGTAAAAATATATATTTTCCTGAAGATTTGTGAATCAATATAAGAAGGCTAACACTGAAAACAAAGGGGTTCCATCAGATCATCAAAGGTAGCAAAAATGGAAAGCGATAGTAATTGGCTGTAGGCAAACAGGCACACTAATGTCATATTGGGGGTGCAGTAAACTGGTACATTGGTTTCTAGAAACCAACTTGGTACTAAAGTAAAAAAATCAATAAACAGTGCATTTATCCTTTGACTTAGCAAAAATAAGAGGAAAAGGACAAAAATATTTATAGCAGTTTTTTGTGCAAAACGCTGGAAACTAAGGGGTGTCCTACAATTAGAGAATGGATGAACAAATTATAGTACTTAAATGTAATGGAATATTATTGTGCCTTAAGAAATGGAGGAAGGGATAGTTTTAGAGAAACTTGAGTAAATTCATTTGAACTTCTATCAAGAATACAACCAGGACAACAATTTGTGTAACATAAAGACAAACAACTTGGAACAATTAAGCCGGATAAATACAATAACCAATGATTCTAGAGGACTAAAGATGAAAGAGGCTGCCTAAGTCCTGACAGAAATGAGGGACTCAGGTTAAAGAATATACACACTTTTGGACACACTTAATTTGAGAACTTGTTCCTATTAACTACGCAATTTATTAAAAAGGTTTTGTTTTTCTTTTTTTCCCATTTGGTTTTTTTTTTTTTTTTTTTTGGTGGGAGGGCAGATTTTGAGGGAGAGAGGAACTGGGGATAGGTCTGCCAAAAAGAAAAAGAAAAATGGGGTCATTAAAGTATTTAAAAAATGCACCTAAGAGAACAAGGCCATATGAAGTCACAGGCGAGCAGGAGAACTTTGAAAGGTTTATGTCATTGTGTACCATACACAGTTAACAGCAATATTGTACAATAATCAACTGTGAATGATTCAGCTATTCTCAGCAATGCAATGATCCAAGACAATTCTGAAAGATTTTATGATGAAAAATCCTATCCATCCCCAGTGAAAGAACTGATGGAGTCTGAATACAGATCAAAGCATACACTTTTTAAATTTTCTTTTTTTTTTGGCAGGTCTGTGTTTTCTCTTACAACATGACTAATATGGAAATGTTTTGTATGACTGCAGATGTATAACATCATATTGCTTGCTTTTCAATGATGGGGTGGTAGAGGAAGAGAGAGAACTTGGAACTCAAAATTTTAAAAAAGAGAATATTAAAAATTCTTTTTACAAGTAATTGGGGAAGAATAAAATACTAATTTTTTTTAAAAAGGTATATGTTGAATTTCTTATTTAAAAAGGAAAAAAAACTTTACTTAAGAGATTTTGTTTCCCATGCAATTCTTTTTCTGATCTATTGTTTATATGAAAATGCTCACTTTATTTGGTGTTTGTTAAGTTCAGAATAAAAAAAATAAAAGAATGTTAATTTTTGTTAATGGAAGTGGAGAGATAAAACTGCTTTATATAAATATCCTAACTCCAAATACCACAACGGAATGATGGGTCAGGGGAAAGGCCCAGTTGATAGAATTGAATACTTAAATGTGTCTAAGACCACCACATCATATATCATGAATATGAAAAAGACTATGGCTAAAAAAGTGAGCTAGAGTTCTTAATGCAAACAGGTAAATTCAAGCTCATAAGTAAAACAGACTAGATGATGCAGTGGATACAGCACTGTTCTCAGAGTCAAGTTTTAAGTTTGAATCCAGTGTCATGTACTTAATGGATGTGTGACCCTGGGTAAGTCACTTCTATCTGCTTCAGTTTCATTATCTGTAAAACGGAAAAAGCAGCACCTCTCTCCCAGGGTTGTTGTGAAAAGCAAATAAGATAATATTGCTGAAGTGCTTTGCAAACCTTAAATTGTTATATAAATGCTAGTTATTACTATTGTTATTATTATGATATGTCTCCCAGGAATATGGCAGCAGAGGCATTATGGCATGGTGGAAGAGTGCTGGCTACAGATGCAAGAAGAACTAAGTTCAAATCTTACCTCTGAGCCTTGCTAGCTGTGTGACCTTTAGAAAGTCACAACCTCTCCGAGGCTCAGTTTCCTTGCCTGGAAATCAGGGATAATAATACATGTAGTATCTGCCTCACTGTACTTTACAATAATGGTGGTAAAGCACTGAAAAGGAAGAGGGGGGAGGAGTGTGACTGAAGATGCTAAGGATCAGTTTTTAGACTATATAAATATTAATTTTTGGTCCTCTAAAAGATGAGATCTTTTGTCTAGCGATCAGTGAATAAACACAGTACTGAAGGAACTGAATCATGTCATTCTCACTATAAATGAAACCAGAAGGAAAAAAAAGATTCAGCCAATAATTGACATTTGTAAACACTTTACAAAGAACTTTATGTACATTAACTTCATTAAGCCTTACAACTCTATGAGGTAGGAACCATAGATATTACTCCCATTTAACAGATAAAAAAAACTGAAGCTCAGAGATTATGCAACTAGTTGGTCCATGATTACATAAAGAAGGGATTTGAACCTAGGTCATTTTGACTTCTGGTAACCACTATAGATGGCTCACAAGCCCTTCTCCTTAGAGGACTTGTTCTTATCCTTCATCTAAAGCCAACAACAAACATTATTTCATGGAATGCTTAGTCATTTTATATTGCATGAAGAGCATATGTATAAGAACCCCTGTGAAGATAACTGAAACTTATGTGTCAACATCTATTGCTAAAGATGAGGGAGTAGAGAAATTCTATGAACATGATAAAGAAAACCCTCAAAATTAAATTAACATATACACTTTAATATCCAGTGATTTCAGTGCATGGGCAAAAGGATTAAAATCTACCTTCTATCCCTATCCTTTATACCTCTTCTTTTCATAGTCAAACTCATAGTAAAAGCTGTCTAGACATTATTACCTACACTTTTCTCCTCATTTCTTGGCAATCTGGCTTCCAAACTCATTTGGTGGAAACTGCTCCCCTCAAAAAAATATGTAATCTCTCAATGGCCAGATCTGATGGATTTTTCTCAGTCCTCATCCTTCTTGATCTCTCTGCAGCATTTGACACTGTTGACTGTCGTCTCCTCCTGAATCCTCTCTCAAGTTTTCATGACACTGCTCTCTTGATTCTCCAGTCTGACTGCCTCTTCTCAGGTTCCTTTGCTCACTCATCATCCATATCATGCCCTCTAATGTGGATGTACCCCAAGGCTGTGTCCTCTTCTCCTTTCTATCTTGGTGATCTCATCACTTCCCATGATCTCAGTTATCATGTCCGTAGATGATTCCTAGATCTAGGTATATAGGCTATCTCTTTCCTGAGCTAGTCAAATGTCTCTCGATGACTTAGATATTTCAAACTGGATGACTTATGTTTCAGACTCATTAGTTGAATCTTTTTTCCTTCTAGTTTGATTTATAGTGAGAATGACATTATATGATCCAATTCCTTCAATATTACATCTATTTACTGATCACTGGACAAAGATCTTACATCGTAGAGGACCAACAGTTAATTAGTGTTTATATCCAAAGCACATGTTATCTTCTACCTAGAATTTACTGGTCTCCTGCTAGAGAAGAAAGCACCACCATCCTTCTAGTTACTCAGGCAACTTCAATATTATCTGTTCCTCTCTCTCACTCCTATGGTTTAGCTGCCCACTCTTGTCATTTCTACTCCCACAAATCGTGCATCTACTCCATTCTCTTTAATACATTACCACCACCCTTTTTCAAGTCATCACCTCTCACCTGCACTATTACAATTGCCCCCTAATTGATCTCTCCATCTCAAGTCCCCTTTTCAATTTATCCTTCACACAACTACTAAAGTGATTTTTGGCAAGCAAAGATCTGACCATGTCACTCCATCTTGACAACTTCCTATTGCCCTTAGGATCAAATATAAACCCCACTGTCTAGCATTTAAAGTCCTTTACAACCTGACCCCAGTCTACCTTTCAATTCTTATTACACATAACTCCCCTTCTCATACTATATGGTTTGTCCACTGGCCACCTTGCTGTTATCACACAATTCTATCTTCTGTTTCTATATCTTTGCAATGGCTGACCTCTATGCCTACAATTCTCTTCCTCTTCATTTCTGCTTCTTAGAATACCTCATTTCCCTTAAAACTTTGTTTAAGAGCCACTTTCTACCTGAGGCCTTTTCTTAATCCAAGCTGATAGCCTCCCCTCAGCATTACCTTATATTAATTTTGTATTTATACAAAAAAGTATATGATAAATAAATATAGTCTCCAATCTCTTCCCCATCTTTCTAAGAATGTACCTTCAGAGCAAGGATAATTTCATTTTATATTTGATCCCCAGAACTTCTCTGGCTTCCTCCAAGTCTTAGCTAAAGTCTCACTTTCTGCAAGAAGCCTTCCCTAGAACTCAATTTTAGTACCTTCCCTCTGAGGTTATATTCAATTGATTCTGTACCTATCTTTTACATAATTGTTTGCATATTATATCTCCCATTAGATTTCTTGAGAGCAAGGACCATTCTTTGCATCCCCAGTGCTTAGTGCAGTGCCTGGCACATAGTTAGCATGTAAAAATGCTTGTTGACTTGCCAGTACAGTGCTGGGCACATAAATGCCTATCCATTGCCAGTAGAAACTATTTTGGGAGGTATGGCCTAGGAGTAAGAAAGAGGTCAAAGACTTGTAGACTCCAAAGAAGCCCCATGCTTATAGAACATGACAACTTTCTTCAGCGTAAGAGTCAGGAGGCACTAAGTTGGCAAGTACAAATTACATAATAAAAAACAAAGCTGATTATATCTTAATGGAAAATTACTGGTTACTGATACAGGAGTCATTTCTTAACCAGCTGTACGTATAGTCAGACTACCAATTTGTTAACCTGTTTATGAACAAATAAAACATTTCTTAAGTGCTTAAGTGAAGAGCACTCAGGATACAAAAAGTAACAGTCCCTTAACATACACAGAAGGCTACAGCTACAAATCATATGGAAAATCCCATGGTCTTAGGGTGCAGGTGTTAATGCCTCTTCTTTAATGTCACTTCTACCAATGAAATATCAGTTTTAATGTTGAAGATAAAACTCAGTATCAATTTAAAAGCTATAATAATAAAAACAAGAAGATATGTTGTGAATTAAGATAATTCCAACCTGACTCATTAAAACAAGCTTAGTGCTGAAGAACAGGAATTGGTAAGAGAACAGAAATTAACACAGCCTATCACTATTTCCTAAGGATGTTTAAGTAACAGAAACTATTCACCACAATAAAGGGATAAAGAGCCTAAAGATCAACTTAGCCATGAACACGGCTTCTTTGCCAAAGGAAAGACATGGCAGACAAGGGCAACACGGATATAAAATACAAACTAGTTTGAAAAACCTTATGGAGGAGCATGGAAGAACATGAGCAAGAGTCATCCCATAAACATGCAATCAATAAGCAATTGAAGAACAAGTTTACAGAAAGCTTGGCAAGAGATCTTGTAAAGCCATATGATTCTCTGATTATTTAGGAATGAACCTGGAAGAGGAAAACAAAACAAAATCATTCAAGATTTTGATAACACTATTGGGAGAGGCTATAGGAAGACAGGTAGAGTAATTCCCTACTGGTGGAATTGTGAATTGGTCCAGCTGTTTTGGACAATAATTTGGGCCTATATAAGAAGTGAATAACTTATTCATATCCTTTGGCCCATCAATTCCACTTCCATCCCTATACCCCAAGGGAGTTCAAAGACAGAAATAAAGGCCTAACATATGCTGAAATATTTCTAGCAGTACTTTTTTGTACTTTTGTGGTAGCAAAAGACAGTGAATGTCCATAATTGGAAAATGATGGAATAAACTGGCATGTGAATGTAGTGAAATATTATCCTACAGGATGTCAAAGATGAGAAATTAATAGAAACATGTGATTTGTATGAACTAATGCTGAGGGAAGCAGAACCAAAGGTACAACATATATGATAACTACAATAATGTAAATGAAAATTAAAAAGCTGAACTGGAAGCAATTGAAAAACCAGTAATGGTCTAGAACAATGAAACATACTTCCTTCCCTCAGCAGAAGCAAGAAGTAGAGCAAAATGTAGGCGCTACCAGATGCAGTCATGTTAGCAGGTGGTTTTGCTTACCTGTTCTTCTTTGCCACAAGGAAGGGTTCAATTCTGAGGGGTAAGTACAGAGGCTATTTCCAGAAATCACTGTTATAATGGTAAAAAGGCACCAATAACCACCCCTCCCCCAATTCTATAACAAAGTATTCTCTCCATCAATGACAGTGCAGCCATCACATTTGGATTCAGCCATCAAAAGCCTTCGTGAGATGCATGAAGAAGTGGAGACAGTTCTAAAGACAGAAGAACAGCTGAACTAGACAAAGTGTACCAAGATGGAATTTACACTGGAGAGAATACAATTTTGAAGAAGTTGAGGGAATGATTCTCATTATATCTGAAGATGTTAAACACCCAGAAACATGCTACATTAAGATACTATATAACTGTTGACCCATATGACTACTTCCTCATCTCTACAAAGTCTTTTTGGGCAAATATGTGACAGTTAAGTGGGCTTGGATAATTTACTACAACAGACTGCATCTTTTTAGTCACATAACTGATCCAAAAATTCAAGGAGTATTTTCTATTGACACCAAAAGGATTTGATTTAGTAGGGCAAAATGCTGCTCTCTACGAGGTATCTCTATGCACATGTCAAAATCATACAAGAGTTCTTTGATAAATGCAACAAAGAAACTATTAGATGACCTTCCAATGATCAACATCAAGCAAATAACAAAAGAAGGAGTGGTACATTTGCCAAAGATGTCTGCCATGATCCTCGAAACTGTTCAGAACAATCACAAGGAAGAATTCTCTATTGATGGCAACGGTGCCCAGATGCTTCCGTTTGCACATGATAATTGTGCTAATTGTGTTAAGCTCAGGATATTGGAGATTCTCCTAAACACGATCCATAATAATTCTAGAGTTCAGGTTAACTAACTGAATCAGGAAAATGAAATGGATGAAAAATGTCTGCCATCCAGATGACAGTATACAATTGGGTAGATAGCTCAGGTCTATTATTCTTTTTAGAGTATATGGAAAATGGTCACAAAAGATAAAGTTTGGATCAGATATCAACGAGATCTTAGATCTACTACACTTAAATATTGAAACAGTACTACTAAAAGGATGGCTTATTAGCACTTAAAAAGGAAGATGATCACTAAGAATCCACAGGAGTTACCAAGTACAAATCATGCCAGATCAACCAAATTTCTTTTTTTGTTAGGTTTACTAGACTGGTAAACAGAACTCAACAGACCTGAATCTAGCCAAGTATTTTGCAATCTCTCTCATAATCTCTTTATGGAGGATAGTATAGTTTAGGTTGACTTGGAATTGGTTGAATGCCTAAACCCAAAAAATTGCAACCAAGAGACTTGGAGGGAGGTCTCTAGAAGGACGACGGGATTTTGGTTTAGAGGTAAAAGGGACGTTCGGATTCATCTAGTCTTACTTCTCATTTTACACATGAGGAACTGAGGCCTAGAGAGGATAAATTTGTCTCAGGTCACACAAAGATCAAGTGTCAAGAGTACAGTGTTCTTTCCATGGCATGTGGCTGCCTCTGGGTAATGCTGCCTCTTGCTTGAGTCTAATGGACACTGTCAACGTGGTCAACAAGACCAGACTCTTACCTTGCACCTGATACCTAATAGTTGTGACCCTGGGCAAGGCACTTAACCCTTTCTGAATTTCAAGTTTCTCTTTTTGTATAATGCGGAGAATATCTTTAGTAGGTTTGTCACAAGGCTCAAATGAGGTAATGTATATCATTTATTGTATGTCAGCTATAATTTTTGGATCATAAAATAAAATGGGGAAAAACAGAAGTTTCTTGTTTGGGCTCAAATCACTCACATAAGTACAGAGTGGACAACTGATAGATAAAAAAACAACAAAACAGGGTTATGCAGGTAAAGTTTAACCACCATCCCACTGGGGAAAAAAAAAGTATGGCTGACTTTAAGTTTAACCTGCATTATCAACATTTTCCCCATCACTTTCTTATACCCAGATAATCCAGAAGACAATGAATTCAGCTTTGATTTGTAGCATTTGCTTATTTCCAAGGTGTAAAAGCTCATGCTGTAAACTGAACAATCAGTTACAGCAGTCTTCAACCAGAAAGCAGTTTGAAAGTCCTGGGCATTTTAATGGGCTACGAGCTCAACATAAACTGACTATGTGATAGCTGTCAAAAAAGCCAATGAGGTATTATGCTAGATTGACAGAAGCCATGTTTAGAAAGAAAGTGCTTTAATTTACCATACTCTTTATCTTTGTCAGGTTGCAGCTAGAGTACTGTGCTTATAGATTTACAACCTAAGACATTATCCTTTTCTGTATTTTTCATGTCTGGGGAAGTTGGCTTGTCTAAAGCCACAATGGTAATAAATGTGCATGTTAGTTTAAGATGGACGTAAGTAAGCTAGAACATGTATACATTCAAGCAATTGGAAGAGGGTTAAAAAAACAAAACAAAACCAAACCCAAACTTTCCTCACACGAAGGTCAGTTGTTAAGGATTTTTAGCTCTAGCTAAAGAGCCCAAGGCCCAGGGAGACGAAGGCCAATCTTCAAAAATTTAAAGGACTGTTGTGTAAAAGGGATTAATTTTCCTTGCCCCCAGATACTATAAGAGCAGTGGGTAGACACTGCAGAAGCAAATTTTTGTTGGATACAGAGAAGAACTTGCCAACAATTAGAACTTTCCCGAAGTGGAATGGCCACCCTCCTAGAGAGGGAGTGTGTCAGCAATGTTGGTCTTCAAGTGAAGGTTGTATGACTAAGATGTTGCAGAGGATCCCCGTCCAGGTACAGGTAAGACAGCATAATCTGAGGTCTCTTAAAGCAGAACCTCAGTTGCAAGATTAAATTTTTATTTATTTTTTTCTAAGTCAGTAGTGATTCATAAAACACATCACTGCTGGAAAGCTTGGTGTTAAGTTCAAACCTCTGATTGTACCAATGAGTAAGAAGTGACTTGAAGGTCATATGATTAATTATCATGTGGGGTAGTCTTTTTGAGATTCTTTTCTAGGCCACTATCATCCATATAATAAATTGCCTTTTCCAGTTTATTTACTCTGGAGTTAGTGATAAGCAATTTATTCCCTTCTCAACAGAAGAAAAAAAAATGCAACAAAACCTGTCTTTAATTACTAAACAGAACAGCACAAAGATTTCAAAAAAATTTTTTTTACGACTTAATTACACCAGTTTCCATTTTAAAGAAACAAGACTAGGAAGTCAGACAAGGGACTAAAGTCTAAGGTTAAGGTCTTAACATAGTGATTTAACCTTATGCCTAATTTGAGCAGAGAAAGAGGTATGGGACCATAGATATTTTCAGCCTCCTGCCCCTATTTGCTCTAAATCCTCAACAGCCAGATTATGTATCAATACCATTTCCTTTTCAGTTTCTAGGGCTTGGCTTCTGATATTTTGACAGTTCGGGAATGCCCATTTGTTGTTGCTATTGTTTTTCTAGAAGTCTGTACTAGTACCACCATTTTCATGACATTAGTCACTTTTTTTTCAACAGAAGAGAACCATCTTCTAAAGCTCCTTGGTTCATGCAATTACTATGAAATTTCACCTCTTACCAGAGCACAAGAATTCTCACTAAAGAACTTTACTTGATGCAGTGAAGTTTTAAGGCTAGCTACCTTGTTGTGCAGGGGCATGTATGCATATTGATAGTTTGCAGGAAGGATACAGATTTTAAGACTCAAACTTTACTTATGTAAAAAAAATGATGAGAGCTAATTTTAACAGACATGAACTTAATAAGAAATAACAGCTGTTCTGGTCCAGAGTGTCAAAATATTCTCTAGGAAGATACATATTTACTTTTTAAAAAAAAGACACTTGAAGAGGAAATATCTTCATTTAACTTCATTTTAAAATATCATTTGGCTGTTTTTTATAAGCTCAAACCACGTGACACTGAAAAACACTCATATCACATTATATCAAGATCATACCCTAGTAAATGAATAGGAAATAACTTTTAAAGTGCATTCAATTCTTCAAGCACAAACCATCAGAGTTCTGGTAGAATTTCATCACAAATGAGTGGGTGAGAAACTACTAGATCTTTTAAAAATCCAAGTTTCTTTGTCTCTATTCATTGCAAAGAACTGACCTAGAAGTACAGAAATAGTTATACTAAGGAGCAATCCTACACTGTGCATGGTCAGTTTTTACCAAAATCCAAAAGCAATAATTATCAAAAGCATGTATATCCATATATAACAAATAATCAATTTTAAAAGTTAAACTATTATCTAAAAGGGCATATTTTGGTGTTTTTAGCTGTTATAACCCACTGACAATTGACATCTCTTGATCAGGGTAGATGAGTTCAGTAGGATTTGATAACTAAATGGTAAGACCAAAGAATCCCATACCCTTACAGTTTAGATAGCATATTCACATTTTATCACCTTCAGAGACCAGAAAGACCTTCCCACAGCTATTAAATGCCAAAATACAGATTAAGTATCTGCTTGATGGTGAAAGCAAAAGGATGTTACACTTGGTGCAATGGGTACACTCCAGCAATAAAAATGTTATTCTTAACCTAGATTGTACAATTTAGGTGATATTCCTGTGGGAAATAGATAGAACATTCACAAGTGAAATACCTGGATACCAATTACAATGGTTAACACTGTAGTACAATGGGTATGTCAGAAACCTAGTGGGAAATGTTTCCCTCTAATTATCCCTTTGTAGCACCTGAAACACGTTTTAAATTTCGATAATCCATGTACTGGTGGACCATCTTGGACACTATGACTGCACATGATCAGAGATCCACTTCTAGCGCATGGAACTCTTGGAATATCCTCCCACTTTTTAAATAGGATCATAGACTTGGGGCTGAAGGTATCTTGTATCGTCTTGTCAACTCAGCCTTATTTTATACTTGATAAAATGGAGGCCCACAGTGATTAAATGACTTGCCCAAAGTCAAATGGGGATCTGAACCCAGATCCTTTGGATCCAGTACCCTCTTCACTTCAGTGTCATTTGCACCCAACTGCATTTTTTTGATATCTGTATTATCTGGCAACTTGCATTTACAAAGTACTTTGAAGTAAGTAATACAAGGATTATCTCAATTTCATAGAAAACTGAGGCTCTAGAGTGTTATATGTCTTGCCTTTGAACACAACATGAGGAAGAATTAAACCCAGTCCTATGCTTTTACCCATCATGCCATGCTACAAGAGAGCAAATTACTGGTTTCATTTTTTGCAAACAGCCATCATTCTAACCTTTGAGTTCTGGCCTAGAAGATGAAATGAATGATTTTTGCTTGTAAAATTACTTACACAAAATTTTGTATGTTGATTTTACTTTCAAGAAGTTGTACCTATCAATTATAAACCCATGGTTATTAGTATTAAAAACAGGGATGCAGGAGGAAACATTTCTTGACTTTTGTTAAAATAGCATTTTATCATACTAACTCTAGTTTAAAAACAAAACACAAATAAGAACAAAGAATAGTTAAAAGTGAGACTGAGCCCTTTAAAATTAAAGGCGATGAAAGTTTTTTAAAAGTGAAAATGTATTGAGAAATATATCCCCTCTACTGTAGTTGGGAAAACTCCAATGTAACTTCCTAAAGGCTAGCATTAAAGGGTTAATGTGCATCACCATCTTAAAGATGAAATCCTGAAGTAATGAAGAGTAATTGTTTTCTGGTCTAACAAGTGAATGTGGTAATTACTTGAATTATTCTTAATAAGGATTATCATACTTAATTTTCCTTTGAACAGTTTACTACACAGTTCTTTTTTTGTCTTGTGCACATTATATAGGAAAACATGACAAACTTGTTTTATGGCTAAATTATAAATGTATTTAACTTTGTTTTAAAATAGCTGTTGTTAGTGAAAGTGTATGACTACAGGCAGGTAGGTGGCGTGGAGGATAGACCACTGGCCCTTGAGTCAGGAGAACCTGGGTTCAAATCTGGCCTCAGACACTTGACACTTACTATTTGTATGACCCTGTCCAAGTCACTTAACCCTAATTGCCTTGCCTCCCCCTTAACGTGTATGATTAACTTTTAGATATTTCATTTAACTGGTACATTTTGGTTTAAATTTCATTAGAGATGGTTAATTAGAAATAAAAATAACTCTTACGCATTTTAAAGGTTACAAAACATTTTATATATACACCATCTTGTTTTCATAAGAATCCCGTAAGTTTTGAAGTTATTATTATCTATAAAGTTTAGAATGGTTGTTAAGCTAGGTTCTGGGGTTATATCTCATCTCCAACTCCAGTTTCCTTTAGATGTGCACTTAAGTACTTATTAATTTAAGAAGCCTACCTGATGACCACATGTAAAAGTTGGAACCACAATGTTACACTAATTTTCTGAGTACATAAACCGTTAGTTTAAAAAAAAAAAGTTGTGGGGAATATTATTAAAGTTTTGTACAATTGTAAAAGTAGGTAAGGGGAAAGCTTTGGGCAAGAAGAGGTAGAAGATGAGCACCTTTTAAACTGACCACTAAAGAGTCAGGAAACAAAAGTGGGGAACAAATCCAGAAGTCAGTGAAAATATGAAAAGCAATAAATATTTCTGAAAATATTTTAATACACAGGTTACACAGTCCATGTTAAGTGCTCACATTTTACATTTTCTTCTGGTTTATGATAGCCATATTTTAAAAAAATCCCAAAGTTTTAGGATTAATAAAATTGACCAGTTAATGCATTCCATGTTACATATACAAATCCACTTAATGATCAGAACATTTTTCTCTTGGTTTCCATAGCTGTCACAAATTATTTTCAGTGACTAGCTAACTCCCAAATCATTTATATTAAAATACATATTCTTCTCAAGTAAATTGGAGCTTTACTATAAATGGCTACCAGTAGATGTTACATACAAATCAGCAACATTTATATAGATTTACAAAGGTAAGAATAAAGTTATCAAGCATGGATGCAAGATTTGCTGCAGACACATTCTGCATGTTGCAAAATCTGAACTGGTTAAAAAAAAAAGTCAACCTTCCAACATACAATGATGCAAATCAGCTAGCCCACTCTATGTTCCATAGTTTGGTCAGAGGCTGATACATATATCGTAATATAAAGCAGTGTAATTAGACTTTTACACTAGATTCTAAAATGTCTCCAAAACAAGTGTCCACAAATTCTAAAACTGGCCTCTGTATCATTCCCTGGTCTTAATGATTTCAGGCAAAAAAAAAAATTTACAAATTACTACTTTATTATATTATTGAATACAATGTTTAAACTATAAAAGTTAATACACTGAGTTTTTGAAGTTTAAATTTTGCAAAATGCAGTTTCCAGAAAACAATTTAACAGTTGTTAGAATGAAGCAGTGCTTTTGAACTGACTTTACATCTGAGTTTTGTTTCTAGTTTAAAAAAATATATATCACAGTGACTTCTGAGTTGAGTAAAATGAAGTGCACTAACTTCATTTATGCTTTTCCTTCAACAAGCAGAGCGGCCGCATAAAGTGATAACACCCCCCCCAAACTATATAGCCAAATACTTAATTTCCCTTTCATTTGCCCAAAAAGCTATATACACAAAAAGGAGGAGGCAGTGCTTGGAAACAGCATTTGCTCAAAAAACCCAGTAACTTCTCTGACTCTTAACCTTAATGAAAAAGATTTTTCTTCTTAAAAAACAAAAGAAACAAACAATAAAAAACCCAAAAAAACCCCCACAATTATTTGTAAGAAAAATATACTTCACAACAAATAGACTGCAAAACCCTTGCAGAATTTAACTATATAATAGTTTTACCACCCAACTAAACTATAATGGTTAAGCCAAGTGAAGAAGGGACATAACAAGGAAAACATATTATTTGTGTTTATTTGTAGCAATTAGTTGAACAAATAGAACATTTTAAAAAAACTAATAGTAAAAAGATGACTGTTAGTGAAAGCAACCACAACAATATCCTTTAAGGAGGGGGCTTAAAAAAAAACTATTACTGTCTGGAACGAATAGGAACGAATTGATTAATAATCAATGTAATTTTTAAAGCATTAAGATGTTCTATAACATTCTTTCCCATCTTCTCACATATACTTATATGAACATATATACACATGTATGTATATATATTCACAATGTCAGTTAATGACCACCTGAGCTATTCCAGATTAAATTAACTGCTATCAAACAATACAAAGGAAAACCTTATGGCCAAAAATCCTGCTTATTCCTAGAGAAATGGATAATTCTGCAGAGTCAATATGTGCAAATTCAGATTTATCACATCCATTTAGTAAAATTACCTTAAGCACTTCAATTAGGTGCTTATAGACAACTATACTAATGTGAATATTTACTGAAAATTCAGTGAATAAACTTTTCAAAAACAGTTTCTCCCTACGGAACTGATACTACGTCATAAGTTAACTACTCACTACCACCAATTTCTGCGGCTAGTAATTCCAGTTTGTAGGCCTCACAGAAAACCAATTTATTAGAAATAATAACATTACATCTATGTATCATAAAACTTCCAAAATTATGTGTATAAAGGGATCACTCTAATAAAGCAACCAAAGAGAACAAAAGTAATCCAACTAGAAAAAAAAACATTACTTTTCTAAGGACATCAAATCAAATATACTTCCAAGAGAACTTTAATTTTCGACAGCAAATACTGTGAAGTGAATTTAACAGCCAAGACTGTGATAGCTTTTCTTACAGCAATCCATAACTGAATATATGTTCAATGTTATAACTAATAGATATAAAAAAATACACATTACAACATATAACATTCAAAACACAAGGGAAAAAATTCAGGACTTCAATGATTTTAATAACAGAAAATATTAGTCCTCTCATGACTCAAAAATACATACAGGGCATGTAGAATTCATAGTTTTTCATCTGATTGTGGCCATTAAAATTCTGAAAGCAAAATTCAACTGATTGTCTTTTCTCCCTTATTCCTTCACTGCCGAAGGAATAATACACCTTAATTATACTACTATAGCAGTCAAAAAGGGCTCCTTCAGTTTCCCTCACCAGTTATTTTTTTGTTCTTATAAAATAGCTAACACAACAATACAAGAACATCCAGCAGCCTGTTAGCTTAAAAAATACTTTTTGAAATCCTATGAAGGACAAAACCAAAACTTTCACCAAAAATATGTATTTTTTAATGTTGCAGTGAAATGCATTTAAAAACACTAAATGATAGATGGAGACTATTTGCTATAATCCTTACAAGGAAAGCCCAATTTTGAGCAATTCAAAAGTCTGTTTTTTAAAATTTAGAATTGGCTATCTTTTGATCATACTAATATAACATTAGGTCACTCTTTAACACCTTTCACCTAGCGATCTTGAAGTAAGCAGTTTACAAGAAACATTATTTAAATGTAGTTCTTTAAATTTATGTCAAATAATACTTAAAGCTTTCACTGATATGAGATTAGGTCCAAAGTTCCTTCAGAATGAACCACCCTAGTAAAATCCACTTTGGATCTTCTTTCCAAGGGACAGCAAGGATATGGCGTCCCCTGATTCTACATTATTAAATGACTACACAATGCAAAATGCATTATTCCTTTTTTAAAGCAATAACATTAAGTGTTGTATATTAAACATTGTTTTACTAAGCATAAAAAGCATTATTTGATAGTTATTTGACTTACTAAGAAGCTGCATTATGAACATAACTGACACTATTTTCATCACAAAAGTCTCCAGTTGCTCTTAAGAACTGAGATCCTAGATGGTCTTGCCCCCCTACTCCCACAATGAAATCACTTTTTGTTTGTCTGGTTATCCCATTTTGTTTTTCAAAGAACAGGGGAAAAGCCACATACCGTAAGAGAAAGCATTTTTTTTTTTAAATGCCACTTCAAAACTGAATTTTGGTCATATCTGAAAGCTATCCAATTGTGTGATTTTCTTAACTTTGTGACATTCTGCAAATGCAAAGCTAAAGTTATAATCAAGATGAACAGTTTAAAGTCATTTAAAAAATTTTAGTGTTGGTAAAATATGATATGGTGTTGCTGTAAGAAAAATATTCAGAACAAATTCCTACCATTTGATACTTAAATCTCCAAGAAGATTTTAGATAAAGAATTACGCCATTTTAAAGCATGCAGAATAACAACTTTGATCTATGTATAGTGCCAATTAGAACAAATTTCAAAAGTTAATATAACAATGCTAATTATTTTTAGGTTCAGACTATTGTAGAAGGGCTTGTGTATGTAAACGTATGCTCATAAGAATATTTTCTTGGAAAATAACTGAATGGAAAACCAATATCACTAGTGCAGATTCTGATTTACTCCTGAATAAAAAAGGGACAATCTATCAAAAAAACCTAAATTCTGTTTCCTAAGTATTGATTTTGTCTGATGCTGTGCAACAAGCCAAGAATATCTCTACTTTTGTCAAATGATCAGATAAACATGACCTTCTTAAAGAATAAAACTGAATTCAACTTGGCATTTCTACAGGACAAGTGAAAAAAAGTACAGAAAACATTTGCAAGGAGTGAACTACACACACAGAACTTGAAATACAAAGAAACAGGTGAAAAATAAAACACAATAGAAAAATGGATATTTTTCTATGTATTTAAAGCACAACTTACAACAGCAAAATTTAAAAATAATTATTCAGGAAATCATAGGATAAGCATTTTTTCTTGGAATAAAAAACCCTCTTGTAAGCTTCTACAATGAACATCAATAATGTTCTCCCTAAAATGTAATCAGAAATATCAGTATGACTTCCTTTCAATTTAATGGCTTTTAAAAATATCTAAAACATGAGAAGTGCAAACTTTTATAAAAAATACTATTGCAATTAACAATTCTATTTGTTTCTAACAGGTTGATCCAACAGATCAAGATATATATTAGACATGGTAGCTGCTGGCTGACAGCTACAACAGAGAGAAACGGAAGAGTTAAACAGCACAATATTACACAATAGTGTTTTTTTCATTTCAAGTTTATTAAAACTTTAGCAGTACAAATTATTCAGGTTGTAGAATATCAAAAGATCAAACTTAACGAAGTCCGCATTAAAAAAAAAAAAAAAACCAACCCCAAAAACAAAAAGGAAGAGGAAAACAACAACAACAACAACAACAACAACAAAAGAATGTTTTTCAGCAAGTCTCTAAAACCTAAGGAGAAAAATGGAAACACAAAGTTCAAGGCCCTCACTCATCCACTTTTGTCTTCATCAGTTCCAGGGCTGGACTCATGATCAGATTTTTTATCTTTACCACGTGTATGGTCTCTTTCTTGACTCTTTGATTTTTGGTTGATTTCTTTTTCTAATGAGCATCTGGTCTTCTCCTCTTCCTTATTTTTGTATGTAGAAGACTTTAATTCTCTGTCTTTACTATTTTGTTTTCTCCTGTTTGGACTTTGATCTCTGCCCACTTTTTTCTCCTTACTGCTGTCTCGGCTGCTGTTATCGTGATTTCTTGAGTGCCTTTTTTCACTCTCAGAGTTCTCTTTTTTGTGTGAACTCTTTGTTTCTTGGTTTTTACTTTTTTCTTTATTTCTGCTTTGACTTTCCTCTCTCCCTGAACTCCTTGACTCTCTCCTCCTCCTCCTATCTTTACTTCTAGATTTTTCTGGTGTTCCTTTCCTTTCTTTGCTCCTTGATCTTACTCTTCTCCGGGATTCCCTCTCTCTGTTTCTATAGTACTCTTTGCTCCTACTACGGTCTCGGTCTTTGCTCCTAGATCTGGCTCTTCGTCCTTTGTCCCTGCTTCTGCTTCGTTCCCTTGTCCGGCCATTGGAGCTGTGCTTTCCTTTGGTCGCCTCCCGTTCTCTACTCTTTGACTTGGCCCTTTTATCCTTGTCTTTACTTCTGCTATGGTTGTGTTCATTATTTTTCGACCCTGCTCGTTTAGACCTCTCTTTACTCCTGCTCTTTTCTCGTTCTTTGCCTCGAGAATCAGAATGTTTCTCTTTCTCTTTTACTTTGTCATGATCTCTTTCTTTGCTTCTTGATTTCATTCTCTTTTCTTCGTGCCTGTTATGCTTTGAATCTCTTTCTTTACTTTTTGACTTCTCTTTGCTTTTACTCCTACTTTTAGATTTGGCCCTTTTCTTTGCTTTGCTTTTATTATATTTATCATCTTTCTCTGAATTTCTCCTTGTGTCCCTGTCTTTACTGTTGGATTTACGGTCTTTTGTTTTCTTTTCCTTTTCACCTTTTCTATTTGGACTTTCTGACGCATGTCTGTGTTCAGATATTTTTCTTTCTTTTCCTCTTGCTGGACTTTTTTGATTTTCTTTTTTATTTTCATTTAATTCACTCCTACAAAAGAAAAAAAATTAAGGGCTTTAGGAAATGCTCTATTAGGAAGAATACTTTCAATGTGAGCTAATAAGATCAAACAAGTGTGGCAAGTCCCAATTTCATTATTTTAAGGTATAAAAAACTGCAGGCATAATTAACATTAATATTTACAAATGAATATTTTTTCATAATACGGTATAAATGAAATTATTCTATCAGAAGTACTACAGTTATAAGATGAAATTTTATATCTTACTTATCCCCTTTGATCCACCTTTCACCACTTGACACCCTCATTCTTTGAGCTCTCTGCATTTCTTGTCTCCAATGTGGAGGAGTCTCACTACGCCTGAAACGATCCCGTGATCTGGATCTGGAGGGTGTTCGATAGCGCTTGAGAAAAAAAAGTAAAAAATTTTCAAATACAAATGGCAGTCAAAAGGGTTCTCATGTTCAAGTTAATACTTCTTTCATATACCATTACCCTCAAAAGAATGTCAGAATGTCTTCCGCAAAATAAAGCTGACAAAAAAAGTCCAAAAAAACCCCCATGCTTTGAGTGTGTTTGAAACAAGATATGTTCTTTATACCTAAGCTAAACTAAACTAAAAAGATTCTAGAGTTCTAGGTACATAGTAGAGCTCTTGGGGTAACTTTAGACTAAAATATAGCGTATATGACTTTGTGATATTAGAACCTGAAGTGTGGGATATGTGTGTGTGTGTGTGTGTGTGTGTGTGTGTGTGTGTGTGTGTGTATGTTTAGTATTACATAGTTAAGGGCCTCTTAGGATAGCTACAACCTCCATAAAACGTAGGTAAGAACTGGTGTCAAATTTTAAGTTACTAAGCAACTAAAAATGTAATGTGCATGAATATGTTTCACCAGTTTTCATCTTTGTTCTATGACACAAATAACACAATCTACCAAAAAATGTTATTTTAAGAAAGATATAATTCCCACTCAGCAAGTCACACAAGTATGTCTATTAACACAAATTTCATATACTATATAAAGAATATCTTACTATATAATTAAAAATTAAGGAAGGAATAAAATGCCAAGAAGATTCTTTTGAAAAGAAACACTTACCCTTGGTCCTCTTCCTTTAATTTTCCTTCCAGACCTGGTGACTAGAAGTCTCCTTTGATATGAAGAGGACTGGGAGTTAGATGGATTACTGGAAGTAAAAAGAAAGTTGAAAACCACTATTTAAAAAAAAAAAAATTCAACTTAACCTATAACAATATAGTTTATTTCACTCCCATAAACCTTCAACACTTAAAATAACCATTTTGTAACAACTTCATTTTTATTAACTATTGAGGGAATAAGAACTATTAGTTTAAAGAAAAATACTAACAGTGTAATCTTGTTCAGCAGATACAGTTTTAAAAAAAATAATCTATCTTGACTCTATCTTATATTCCTGACCAACCAAAGATGGCAAGTCATAGAATTCTAAACCTCCAGGATTGAAAGAGACTTTGGAGGTCATCCAAACCAAACTATTAAATGATGCATGAATCCCTTCCAAAACATCTCTGACAAATGGCCAATTTGGCCACTCCCTGTAAAAGGAAGCAGTTTGGTACAGAGGAAAGAAAGCTAGATGATGGAGTCAGATAACCCGAATTTAAATACATGCTCTATTATTTAACACCTCGGTGACCTTAAGCAAATCATGTAACCTCTTAGAATTTGTTTCAGTAAAACGAAGAGCTCAGATCATGTGATTACTGAGGTCCTTTGCAGCTCAAAATTTAATATTCTATAAAAATAAGTTTTTAAAACCAACCAGCCAAATGAACAAAAAAAACCAATTCAATGTTACTGTATTAAAATGCACTAACATGCTAAGTTAACAACAGTGTACTGATTTTCCACTGTCTCTTTTCTGTCTCACAAGCTCCTCTTCCTCAAAGTCCACATAAATAGGGATTCTCCTAAAGGATCTGTTCTGAGCCTTCTTTTCTTTCTATACTTCCTTAGAGAACTCATCTATTCCTTTGGTTTCAATTCTCATCTCGATGCATACACCTGAAAAATCTCTATCTCTAGTTCTGGTCCCCAGGTCCCATTTCTCTATCTTCTCTTTGATGTCCTGCCAACATCTCAAATCCAACATATCCAAAACAGAACTCTTCCCCTCCACTAACTCCCCCATTTTTATTTACCAGTTAAAACTGGTTTCAAGCTGATCAAAACATTTTTTGAAGTTTCTTTTTCTCAAATTCAAATCAGTTGCATCAAGTCATACAATTTTATAATTTTAGGGCTGGAAGGAACTTCAGAGTTCATGATGTCCAAATCTTTTTCCATAGATAAGGAAAAAAAGAGTAAGTAACAATAGTTTATTGTAGTAGTACTTCTATCACCATAATTTAGATTCTCATTATTTCTCAGGTTCCTAACTGGTCTTCCGACATCTGACTTTGTATTTCCACTATACTCAATCAATCCAATACATCAACTGTCTGATTTTTTTGAAAAAGAGCTTTGATAATTTCATTTTCCTAAAAACTCAGTAACTTCTCATTGCCTAATGAATTAGGCTTCTTAGCCGTGGCATTCAAGGCCTTTCAAAATATGGCTGTAACATTTCAGAAACTCATCTCCCTCACTACCCATTAGTTAGTCAAACTAGATTATTCAATGTTGGCTTATATATCCTGTTCCTTCCCATGCCATGCTATTCTACTTGCAATGCCCAACCCTTGTTTCTTTGCCTTCAGAAATCCTAGCTATCATTCAAGATAAAATGACATGAAGCCTTTCCTAACATCCTCTTCATTTAAACCTTCAGAGCCCTTAGTTTCTATCATTCTTATGACACTTTCCATATTCTGAAGCCTTGTGACACAATTATAAACTGGTCATACTCCTCAGATTATGAACAACTTGAAGGAAGGGATCATATCTCAGTCATCTGGTTTTAATTCGACACTTAGCATAGTGCCTTGTGTATGGTTAAGTACTCAATATTTGATGATATTTGTCAAATTGAATTGTTGTTGAACTGAAACATATGGCATAGTAGAGATGCTTAGGAAACATTCATTAAAGAAAGATTTATAATCAATGTTATCTTTACGTGCCCAAATAAGTTTTTTTTTTGGGTGAGGCAATTGGGGTTAAGTGACTTGCCCAGAGTCACACAGCTAGTGAGTGTTACGTGTCTGAGGCCAGATTTGAACTCAGGTCCTCCTGACCCTAAGGCTGGTACTCTATCCACTGCGCCACCTAGCTGCCCCACCAAATAAGTTTTTAAAAATAAACACACACATGACAACTCATAATGTAGTCAAGTTATTTCTTAAATAATAAATATATTTTCCTAGCAATAAAGAGTTTTGTTCATATACCCCCCAAAAAATCAGATTCAATGTTATGAAAGGTAAATTAAGGCTTATCCAAAACATTCTTATTTCTAAGCATAATAACATAAGGCAACGCTTTCAAGAAGTTCTATAATAGGTAATTAAAAAGTGTAACAAATAACTTTGGAGTTTCTTGCTAGCAATCTTTTCTTAAAAATCCAGCTGAAAACCAGGAAACTTGATTCTAATACTCCGATTTCCACAATAAAATAAGGTAACTTATGCCACAAACATCAACTTACCACTCTCTTTCTTTCTCCCTTTCTCTATTCTTTCTCTCTTTCTCATCTACTTTAGGAGGACTTTTTCTCATTAGGAACCTGTTTTCAGGAATAGGAGGGATCTCTTCTGGACGGACAGTAGACTGTGGTTGTGCTTCAGGACTTTCATCTTCACTCTCAGTAGAGGAACTTAATTAAAAGATGGAAACACACACATACACACACACACATACACACAAAAGCTGGATGTGCTAAACAGTATTACCCAAGTTGCTGTTGTTGCCATTGCAATGTGGCATCATGATTAACAAAAATCCTAAAATTATAGATAATATGAAAAAATTACCCCTCCTCCATAAAATACAATACCCCAAATTCTGGCATAACATACCATTCCTTTAATAAGATTTTCCTACTGGCTTTCAACATCGATTCCTTTGTATTCCATTTTATAAGTATTAAGATGATCAAGTTCAGAGGTAATTTCTAATTAAATTTATAAATGCAGAGGATACTTTCACCAGCATTAAACTGACAGTATCTTTTGACAGAAAAGGCAAAGATACAGAAATAAGTTCTCTATCTCACATTTTAGAAATGTTGCAAATATTTTAGGCCAAATTTCAGTAGGGACAATAGAGAAAGAGAAACCAAAAAGGAAGACTGTTCCTCAGAGTTAGTACTTGGAGTAACAGAAAGAGAATCACCCTTGAAGCTAGGAAGACCTAGAATCAAATCTTGCCTCTTAAACACACACTGGCTGTGTGATCCTGGACAAGTCACTTAATGACTCAGAGCTCTAGGCAACTAAGACTATAGTTTGCAGTGAAGGTGCAGAGTTGAATTAGTAGAGGGATTTTTGTCATCCAGGATCTCTCTATACAAATGAAACTACAAGCACAGTCATTATCCCCACTACTACCACAGATGAAACAAGAAATAGAGTATGACATTTCCTGACAAAGTGGTAATAGAATCAAGATGCAAAATGAGACACACGTTTTCTAGATATGAACGATAAGAGAATTTTTGCTTGATTATGCATACTTGTTACAAGTGTGTCCCTAACCCAAAGGAGAGGAAGGTAGGAAGAACAAAAAAATGCTTGTTAATGGGAAAAAAAAAAAAAAAAAAAAAAAAAGGAATAAACAATACTGCTGTGGAAATTAACAGGAGTAACCCTTATTAACCTCTTATAAATCTTTTCCAATTCCCTGAGTTTATTAAGATCTACTAAATGTAAAACTCCACAAAACCAAGAACTAGAAACTATGTAGAAGAGAAAGAATCATCTTGTACTAGAAAGAGCTTGGGATAGAATGAAAAGACAATTCTGAGTTCAGGACTTGGTTCTGCTTTTGCTACATATGGCATGGCCCTGGACAAATAATTTCTTCTCTCTGAGCTTCAGTTTCTTAATTTTAAATCATCTCTAACTTTCCCTCCAGTACTAACTTTCTGTGAATCTGAGACCTTTTGTTTGAGTGCTATTTTAAGAAGACATGGGATTACACGATTTGTAGAAAATGGAAATTGATGTCTCAAGATTTAATTCTTTAAACACCTCAGCAATGTCAAAATTATCATTTTGTGCTATGAAGAGAAATTACTATGAAAATTAAATATTTTTCCTTAGATGATTCTAAGAATACAAACATGTATATTTTTAAGTAAAAGAGAAATCTCATCAGGTTATCAATCCTATATTTTAATCAGTTTTGGAAAGAAATCTCAACTATTTGTTGCTGACTAAACAGCAAAAGACTAACTAACCTTTTCTTGCTTTTCTTTTTCTTCTTTTTTTCCTTCTTATGTTTTCGGGACTTTCGGTGTTTCTTTTTTCTTTTCTTTGATTTTTCTTCAGAAGCACTTTCCGAATCAGAAGAAGAATCAGAGGACTGAGAATCACTTGAACTATCTGAATCACTGGATGAAGATGATGACTTATGTCTTTTCTTTTCTTCCTTCTTGGCTTTAATCAAACATGATGAAATGTTCTGGTTAAACATTTTTATATTGAGATATAAGTAAAAACTCACAGATAACTAAAAATTCACAAAAAGTCCATTTAATCTAATTATCTTTATATATTCCTGTAGATAAATCAGTTGTTAGAGCAATCATAATAGAAATGAAAAGCTAATTTGCTCTATATCATACAGCAAATTAGCAATCAAATCAGGGAAGAACCTAAATCTTGAGTCAGAGGCCAGTGTAATACCTAATCACAGCTAATTATGCCAACTAACACCTAAGCTTAAATATTGTTATTTAGAAGACAGCATTAAGTGGTTTATCAAAAAAGGTGAAAAAAAGTCATATATATTTGAAAGAGTATCGGCACACAGCTCTAGTTTTAATGTTTCACTTAGGCAACTAGAGCTTCAGGCAAGTGTCAATCAGTCTATCTACAGATATTTATTGACAAATATCATTGTTAGGCCCTCTGACTCAAGCCTTCTGCTTTATAAACCCGCCTGCCCTGCTTATTTCCTACATGATCAAATAAGATACAAAAGAATCTGAAAAAAGCATGACGGTGTAATTAGTGTATGTTATTTTCTACTTTCTAATCCTGCAAATATCCCACAGGGGTTAAATTACTATTGCTGTGGAGTTCCTTAAAAAAAAATTAACTTCTGTTGAAGAGTAAGCAAATATGAGTATTTTTCGTTGATAACCTAGATTACATTTTAAAGACTCTGTATAGTAGTTCTTCAAGGTAAAAGTAATCAATAAAAACATTTTTTAGGAAATGTTATTCATGTACATATACTGAGCTGGAAATCTGAAAAGAGGGCACAGAATAATTAAAACACACAAATTTAGCATTAAAAGATCTATATGACCTAAATACAAGATACCTAGAAAAGAAAGTGTGTTTCATGTTCATGAAACTGGACACATAAATCTGTAACTAAAATTAGCAAAATAAAAAAAATTTTTTTTTTTGGCAGTTCAAGTCTATTCAAGAAAATTACACTTTTCCCCATGGTTACATATGACCCACTTTATGAAACTGGGAAAAAGGGGCAGCTAGGTGGAGCAGTAAATAGAGCTTCGGCCTTAGAGTCAGGAGGACCTGAGTTCAAATTTGGCCTCAGACACTTGACACTTACTGGCTGTGTGACTTTGGGTAATTCACTTAACCCCAAATTGCCTCACCAAAAAGCCAAAACAAAACAAAACAAAACAGAAGAAGAAGAAATTGGGGGAAAAAAAGGGGGGGGGGGGGATGGTTTACAAAGTGCCTGTAGAAATCTTTAAAAATACTAAGTTCCTCGTGAAAATGAAATAAATGTAATTTGAATTATAAGTCATTTAATTTATAGAAATAATTAATATACACCTTTGCTATGGAAGGTAAATAAACACAACTAATTTTACTGTAAAGTATGTTAATGTAAGGCAGCAGATAGTAAGCAAAAAACCCCCAACAAAATGCTATTCAGGATCAGCATCTCTGAGTCTGGAAAACTAGAGGACTCAAAGAGTACTTCTGAATGTTGATTTAATATACAGGATTCAGTTTAGGTGCCATTTTCCTCTGAATCTATAAAGGAGGGGGAAAAAAAGAAGAAAAACTAGCACTAATAAGAGAATAGATTCACATTCATGAAGAAAGTAAATGGGATCTGAAGGAACTATGAAGTGATATAAAGCAATTTTACTGTATGTCACTATAAGCTAGCAGACACTTAGCAAAAAAAAAAAAAACAACAAAAAACAAAAATGCCATTCAGGATCAACATCTCTGTGATTTTTGAAAATAAGTGGTATCTAAAGGACTACTGAAATGATGTAAAGCAACAAACAAGACCTTTTATTTCTAGTGGAAGTTAAGTTGGCAACAGAACTAGAATCTAAAATTTTTAATTACGAGCTGTCTGCAAATTGGAATATCTGGCTCAAGCAAATCAACTACTATGTACTCAGCAGTAATGGGCCCTGGGATGGCTATATAAAGGTATAGTTATACCCTTTCAGGAGCTTATAATCTAGGTGGAAAGACAAGATGGACACATATGAAATAACACTGAATAGTACAAGACAATGTATAACCATTTAATTGTATGGTACAAACTCTAAGTGCTAAAGGAATTTAGAAGATGACAATATTTTCCTGAGGATTTGGAAAAGTTTCATGGATGGCTCTTGAAGGTAAGGCTAATTTGGATAAGCAGAAGGAAAAGGACAGGGCAATTCATATTGTTTACTAAAATCAACTGGATTCAAGGGAAGAAGAACATGAGTAAACACAAGTTATTGGAAAAGCACCCATTTCCAAAATGAGAGAGGAAACATGCTATAGGTAAAACAGCACTTGACTTGGAGTCAGGAGAGAACTGGGTTCTAATGCTGCTTCTAAAACTTAGTAGACATATGGCAATGAAGGGTCATTTAATCTCTCTCAAGACTGTTTCCTTGTCCTTTAAATGGGGATACCACAACCTACTGCACCCATCTACTGTATGTAAACATCATGCAAATGTAACTGGAGAAATATCTCAGTCATGGTATGAGAGGAAGAACAGAGGACCCAGGTTCTAGTTCTGTTATTAAACTGCTATGTGGCATTAGGTGAAATATTTTACTTCTTTAGGCCTAATTTTTCCAATGCATAAAATAAAGTCACTGGCCTAGACAGTACCTTTTCATAAACTCTTATTAGTTGAAATGCCAGTCCCACATAACTCCCCGAAAACCTGAGTGTGATATCTAATTGGAGTTATTTTTTGGTGTATATCCTTTTCCTTTTTAAAGAAAGCTCATTTGGGGGCAGCTAGGTGGCACAATGGATAGAGCACCAGCCCTGGAGTCAGGAGGACCTGAGTTCAAATCTGGCCCAGACACATAATATTTCCTAGCTGTGTGACTCTGGGCAAGTTACTTAACCCCAATTGCCTCACTAAAAAAAAAAAAGAGAGAGAGAGAGAGAGCGCTCATTTCAGGGGAGTGGCTGAATTTCACCCGGCATAATGTAGTGTTATACGGTTTATAATAAAAGCTTTTCTTCAAAACAAAGCTATGAAGGCAGTGTTAATATTATTCTTATTTCAGAGATAAGGAAACTAAGGATCAGAGATCAGTGCTGTGCCCACAGTCACAGCAGTAAATAGTGGAATCATGGTTGCAAACAGTTTTTGGGATTCAATCCAATGTTTGCTTCTATACTCTGCTCAATCTCTCAGATTCATCCAAGCTCCAATATTCTAGGATTCCACCCATGTTTATCTGGACAGCTCATCTTGTCCCTGTTCATTCGCTGCCCTGACAACTTTTAAGGAACAATAAGGATCAAAGAAGGGGCTTACTAGAATTTTAGTAGTGGGGGGAAAAGTAATGGATTGCCTCTTTAGCAAATATTAATCAGTTTCCTTTCTTCAGGGGACTCCAAACTAGAGGCTGCTGCTCTAATCAGAAGACCATGTAGGCTTCTAGAGGGAAGAGGAGACTCCTAGAAGTGGGGGGAGTTAAAATGGCTGTCTTTGGGCAGTTGGAGCACCTGTATGCAGTTTAGCACGCTCTCTGGAGTGAGACTGTCCTGGAAACAATACACATTTCTACTACTGAGTGTTTGGGGAACTTTTTAATCTATATGTGGTGACCTAGACAGTATTTCTATTCTCATGTTCATAAGTATAGGCAAAATGAACCCCTAAAATGTGATGTTTGAATGACATGTCAATTTTAAAGTTTATAAAGCATTTTACCATATATTATCTCATCTGATCCTCAAAAACTCTATGAAACAGATTCTACAGCAGGATTCTTAAATCTGAGGCCTATAAAAAATTGTAGCAACTGTATTTCAACTGTATTTGGTTTCTTTCATAATCTCATGTATTTTATTTTATGCATTTAGAAACATAATTCTGAGATGGTATTCACGGGCTCCTCCACACTGCCAGAGAGGTTCATGACACACAAAAAGTTAAGAGCCCCTGCTCTATTTTATTTTCCCCACTGCACAGGTAAGGAAACAGATTCAGAAAGGTTTGGTGACTTGTCTACTGCCATTCAGCTAAGTATTGCAGGTGGGATTTAAACCCTCAATTTCTGGGGTTCCAGTCCATCATCATTCTTTCTGTTATACCATTACTGCCTCTCTTTTTGAGGCCCAACACCTGAGATAGAAAGAAAATTTTTTAAATGGAACAAAGAAAGGTTAGTGTTTAGAAAAGAAAGAAGGAAAAATAATTAAACTGAAGTACTATCATGGGCTAATTAAAGTCTTTGTAACACTGAACTAGCAGAGATTTGTATGATACTTCTTTCTGTGAAGAGAGCAAACATTTTCATTCCCACTCTAAAGAAATTATTTTCTACCTGAGCTACTAACATAGGAACCACTTCGAGGCTATATATACAGGTGAGTAAGTGTTAATATCTGCACCTTAATTAAAAATATCTTTCACAGCAGATGATACCCACAAAGCAGGACTTAATCAGAGAGCTGGCTATTGAGTGCCTTCAACCTTGCTTAATAATTTTCCTTATTGCATCTTTTTTTATATTTTATCATTACACTGAAAAAGTTCTTAACTTTGTTGAAGTAGGCTTTAAAAAAAAAATCAATTAATCTGGGGCCCCATTAAGGGACCTGGGGGCAGAAGGAGGAGAGGAGGCTTTGGAGTCCTGTCTCTGATATATACTGACTCTGTGACCATAAGCAAGTCACTTTACCTCTTAATGCACCAATAAGAGGATTATTAGTGGAAATCTTCTAAGACTATCTGGGTTATGGATGATATAAAGCATCAGAATAAGACAGAATCAGGTTCCAGGACCACATCAGGGCCCACAGACAACTCTCTAAGACCAGTGGTGTCAAACTCATATGGAAATGGGGGCCACTAAACTGTACATAAAGATCCTTGTGAACCATATGCTGACTTAGAAAAACATATGTCAATATTATCTATATTTTACTGTATTTTTATTAAATATTTCCCAATTATATAGCAATCATGGGAGTCTTGTGAGCTCCACGTGGCTTGATGATCACATGTTTGACTACCAATCTGCTTTAGTAGAGGGAGCTTTCTCACTGGCACTTTCTTATGTATTGTTCCTCACCCCCCCCCAAAAAAAATATTATAGGAGATTCAATATGTTAGTGGAATCCATATCAAGAAATACCAACAAAATCACGTATCAGGGATCCTTGTCTCCTTTCCCCTCTCTTCCCCTCAAAATCAAGTAATGACTATTCTAGATCTGTTCTCAAAAAAGAAAGGGGAGGAGGGATGAGAAGACATCTCTAGGGAGAAATTTCTACTCTTGTAGTAGATAGAATTTGTTCCTACCAATTTCACTTTCACTCTTCACAAAGAGTACTTCTAGGCCTTCTGAAAAGAAATCACATCAACCTCATGCCACTTGACCTAGAAATAATTCTCCTTTTATTAAAGATTAATTTTATTTATCCTTAACAGTGTCTCTTAAACATTCTACATTCAACCTCCTCATTACACTTTTCAGTAACAACCTCCTCATTACACTTACATAACACTTTTCAGTAAGTGTCACTAAAATAATCTGCTCAATCAATTCCATAGCATTTATTTTCTTGATCATATCATGAAAGCACTGCACTGGGCCAGGATCACCAAAAATTAGCCTCCAGTAGTCTATTTCGTTTGGTTCCTGTATACAAGATTCATTGGTTTTCTACTTTATTACTCTAATTATCCCTTCTTTTTTGTGTTGAAACGCAATCAGTTTTGGGCTATCACTGAGTATTTTTTTCCCTATTATAAAGGAATATTTAAAAAACTCCTCTCATCAATGGCAATAGACTCTGCAATCTTTGCAAAAAGTATTTAAGCCACAAGAAACTCCTGTTTAAACCACATACTGTCTTTGTTAAGATAAATCTATCATAAGAAGGTTCATTTGCCTATATTCTTTCCTCATTCATTCTGCCCTTGGAGGACCTTCTGTCAGCCTCTACACAGGATCCCAGATTCCACTAGTTTTCAGTGTTCCATCTTTGCATCTGTTACAGGAGCCTTCTCCATGGACCTCAACACAGTTACATTCTCTGGCATACGGAAGTACTACAAAAAGCACATCTCCAATAGAGAAGGGGGAAAAAAGGCCCAAGAAGAGTGCCCAGGACTCACCAAGATAATATACAGGTAGGCCCAGACAGTCAGTTTTCTTCAGAAGTCTTTTTGTTTTCTTTCAGGCAGTTATAAAAAGAAAAAAAAGATTCTGTATTTATTTTTTTTAAAGTGGGGTGTCACTGCACAATTCTCAAACAAGGTTTTTAAAATATAATAATAGTGAACACCCTACAGTATTAAACAAAGTCTTTCTATTGTTTCCAATTTGGTATAATTGTCAAAAAGAAAATGGGGCTAAAAACTGTATTGTATGTATTATACTGCCTGTACCCTCCAAAAGTATGGGAAAAGCCACTCATACAAATATTTTGAATGGCAACTGCTAAAACATAAAGTACCAAGTACCATCCACTGTTTCACTGTTTTCTCAACTAAGTTCATGCCACAAATACTTCTGCTCATTTCAATAGGTGTGTATTGGAGAAAAACAGGCACGAGAAATCTGTTTTACAGCATCCCTAGAACAAATCTCTTCTCATCAGGGAAGTCTGGATGAGAGTTAATTAGGAGTGCTATCTTTCCCAACTTCTCTGAAAATTTATCTGGTCTCTAGAAGATAGGAATAAGAATATACTTGATGCTATCATACCTTGGTCACATGTAGCCAAACAATGCCTGGGGGATGCCACTATACTCTTCTAAGCGAGAGCTGCTTTATAGTAATATAAATCAAATTACATGAGGGTTTTGTCTTAATTCATGTTCTCTTTCTCTATCAAATAATTATCCCCTTTAATTACCCAAAGCATATTTGCATGTAAATACAGAATGAGTTGTTTAAGGAAAATATTAAAGGATATTCTTTTTTGTTCTTTCAAACTATTTTTTTTTTAAAGCTGCAAAGAAACCTACCATATTCAGTTAACAAATTTTAGGGAACAGATTCTAACTCAAAAAACCCTAGAAGTAAATAATTAAAAGAAAAGCTAATAGTAAATGATTTAACGATGTTTAAGAATATGGTAAAAAACCAGGTCTTAAGCATCATAACACTCTAGTTGCAGGAATATCCTTTAAGATGGTTAATAGTTAACGTCATTTAGCCTAGTGTCCTCAATATGATAATATTAACAAAGATTCCAGAATCACCAAAATGTTAAGAGTTGGGAAGGCCTTGGAGATCATCTTTTAGTGCAATATCTTTAAAGATAAGGAAACTAAGACCAAGAGAAGTTGAATGTTATCCCTAAAGTTATATTGCTATTAAATGATAGAATTTAAGTTTCACACAGTCTCATTTCTCCTTTTTGGCAGCTACTTTTATTTTTTACATAAATTAATATGGAATACCTGTCTGCAAGAAGCTGAAAGAGCTTTACGAACATTTCACTCTTTACTGTATCCTAGGGCATTAGCAAGGACATAAACTAATGGATTATATCCACTGTTTTTATATGAGGAAGACAAGGTAAGAGGCAGGAATGATGATTAAGAGGTTGAAGAGTCCAAGACCAAATTTAATTCTGCTTGGTTCCTGCAGACTACCAGCCTACATTTGGAATGACAAGAAGGGGATGAAAAATTTTCTTTGTCAAGATGATCAAGACCTGTGCTAGGTGAAAGGAAAAATAAATTGTAACCCTTGGAAAACAGCGAAGATTAAGTAAGGACAACGGTTCTGCTTTTTATACATCAATCTCACTTTGGTTTTTGTATAAAATGAAAATACTCAAAATTCCAAATTGATGACAACAGTCTCCTTATCTGAAAGAGTCAAGAGCACAACAATTTTACAAGGGTCCTTTTGAACAACACTGATAAAGATACTGAAACGCTATGAACTCTGAGGCTTCTGTTGGTAGTCTAATGCATGATTCAACAAAACAGATTTAGTTTTATACTGGAACACTAAACTACTGCTTAATGCTCATTTCTTGGGAATGATTTTTCTTTATTCTTTTGAATGAACTGTATGTTGAAAGTGTATGGTAAGTTACAGCCATTTTACACGGGATATTTTTTTTATCAAAGGACTTTCCAACAAAATATCTCAAATAAATCAAATGCAAAGCATGTCAGAAAATTGACATCAAAAGCACAAATGCAAGGAATAGAACTACTATCTTCTGAAGTAAACATCTTTTTCCAAACATTATCAGATGGTAGCTGAGCTCACAGCAGGAAAAGGAATTAATTTATTCCTTTAAAAGTTTATCAATCTAGGGGCAGCTAGGTGGTACAGTGAATAGTCACCAGCCCTGGAGTCAGGAGGACCTGAGTTTAAATCTGGCCTCAGAGACTTGAAACTTACTAGCTGTGTGATCCTGGGCAAGTCACTTAATCTCAATTGCCTATCGCCGCCCCCCCTTGTAAAAAGCTTATCAATCTAAAATTGCTCCATTTTAACTTATAGTTTCTCATTAATTCCTTTTTTCAAAAAAATTAAAATGTTGTAAAAGCAGGAAGGTGCATTATTTGGAAATTAGGGAACACACTTATAAATTAAATGAATGAACAATATGATGGAAGATGTAATTAAAAAGAAGAATGTTTTCTGTATTAGCAATCATGGGGTAATGATCTTTTTTTAATGACCTGGAGTCACTGCTTATTTTAAATATATGTAATATGCTTGGAAATGTTTAATTTATACTTACCTTTGGATTTGGGAATTAGCTCCCCACAGCTAAGTATTCGTACTTCAGCATATGGTTTGCTGGATGCATCTGTTTTCTGGTTTTCAATCTCTCTCACAACCTCTTGGCCGGAGATCACTTGTCCAAAAACAACATGGTGCCTGTGCAGATAAATTAAAATGACTAAATGTTAAGTTTTTGGTTTTAATAAAAAAATTAAAAGTAAGTAGCAGAAGAAAAATAAATAAAAAATATTTACCCATCTAAATGAGGTGTAGGTTTAGTTGTTCTTTTGAGGTCATCGTCAGATAGAAGAATTAAAACAAAGTCAGAGAAAAACAAAGTTAGCACCTCTAAAAAGGAAAAGAAAACAATTGCATTGGAAACAAAGTTGCAGATAGATTAATTTAAGGTTATTTTTAATTAACAGAATTAAAATTGACAAGAAAAGACATGCTGCATATATACTATGCTTTTATGTTAATATTAAATATGGAATAAGGAAATATAACTATTTTAATCATATGTCTGATAACATCTGACATGCAGCAAATAACATGTTTAATCATTATAAATGTATAACAATATATGATGGAGAAATAATTCCAGGTCTGAGTTTTTTGTCTAACCCTGACAATATTGGTCTATAGTAATGGCAAAATGCAGAAATTTTAACAAGATGTTTTATTTAGTCTCCACCCCCTTTCCCTTTACTTTTCATGGGAACCTGAAAGCTTTGTATAATTTAAACTGTGTATTAAGACAAATTATAGGACAAGGGACTAAAGATCAACTGTATACATTATGGTAAGACTTGTTAAGAAGGGCCATTGGAATTATACCATCTATCAGGTCACAGATAACTGATGTCTCACATTTTAAAGAACATTTTTTTTTTTTTGAGAAATGAGGCCTTTATCAGAGAAACTTGCTTCAAAATTTTTTTCACTGTTAACTACTGCTAACTGTATTTCCCTCCATCCTATTCCCCACACCCCATTTATTCTATTCTCTCTCTCCTTTCATCCTGTCCATCCTCAAAAGTGTGTTGCTTCTGAATACCCCCTCCCCCAATCTGCCCTCTCTTCTACCACTCCCCCTCTCCCTTCTCCTATTCCCTTCCCTGTACAGTAAGATAGACTTCTATATCCAACTGAATGTGTGTTATTCTCTCTCTCAGCCAATTCTGATGAGAGTAAGGTTCACTCGCTCCCCCTCACCTCCTCCCTCTTCCCCTCTACTATAAAAGCTTTTTCTTGCCTCTTTTATGTGAGATAATTTATCCCATTCTATCTTTCCCCCTTCCCTTTCTCCCAGCACATTCCTCTCTCACCTCTTAATTTTATTTTTTCAGATTGTTATCCCTTCATATTCAACTCACACCCAAGCCCTCTGTCTACATATACTCCCTTCTAACTGCCCTAATAGTGAGAAAGTTCTTAGGAGTTACAAGTATCATCATCTCCTATAGGTATATAAACAATTTAACTAATGAACACCTTTCTAATTTAAAACCTGGGACCTGATCGCTACTTAGATACAATTTTCTCATTTTGGTCTCTTCTCTCATTTTTTCTCTCAATGTTTTCAGGCTACCTCTCATACTTCGTTTTCTCTAATTCCTGTTATCCAAAATCATCACAAAACCCCCCATTCCTCCTTATCCACCTCAAGAGTACCTTTCCATATGTTTAATGTAGTGATTTACTGTTTTTATCAAACCTTTTGACTAGCTATTGTAAATAAGCTTCCAACCTGTATTAAACCTCCTCGAAGTCTTTTCACCTCCTCCCATTCTGAAAAAATGATTGTTCCCTGCTGATTCTATGTCCATATAACCTCCCACATCCTCCTGGGTCCGGAAAGAAGGGGCAGAATATTACTTTTTTGCCCAGTCGTTTTTAGACCACTGCTTTGCCATCATTCAAAAAATTCTCTGCTATTTAAAAAAAAAAAAAAAAGCAAAACTTCTCTGCTTTTATGGCTTATTCCATTGTGATTTTCACTATCATATCTCAGTCTAGAGCAGGGCTTCTTAAACTTTTCCCACTCAAGGCTCCCTTTCCTTTTTGAGTTTTGGGCAACATAGTTGGTTTTGCATGGCCAAAGGGCATGTGCATGCTTGTGTGCAGAACCAAGGCTGAAGTGAAGTTGTGCGATGAAATACAGACAAGCACTGCCAGAAACATTTGATTCTTAATTAATTTTTGATTGTTGTGTGTTTGGAAATCTTTTACTGTTTACCCCATATGGGGTTGTGACCTACAGTTTAAGAAGCACTGATCTAGAGGACTTCTACGTACCTTTAGTGCCCAGCTCACAGTGCTCCTTTTATGGTGTATTCTACTGTAATTTTCAGTGATTTCAAAATTGACATTGACAACCCCTCTACCACCCTGGCACCACTGCTCCTTGGTTAAAGACCTCAATTTTTATACCACTTCAACTCTTCACCCTCCCTAACCAGTCTATCACTCAAACAGTTCATCTCTATCACTCAAACAGTTCATCTTTTAGACCATGAATCTTGAAATTACTATCTTGGACAAAATTTCTGTCTTCTATTCTTCCCACTCCTGAGAAATCCAACATTAATTCTCATGGTGATCTTCCAGTTCCACCACTCCTCCCTAACTTATTGCTAGCTACCTTCTGTATATCCCTCCCTACTAAGCCTAAAATCCATGACTAACATTCACTGTAGCAATGTGCTGGCCACTATTCCTTACCCCATTGAGATTTCATATTTCTGCGCTGCCAACCACATGTATTATTTGTCATCTACCTTCTCTACACAAAAACACTCTTGAACTTTGTTAATCAAAGTCAAAACTGCTAAAAAGACTTGCTAACAATTCATACAATCTGATCTTAGTTGGTGGCAGCTATTAAGACTGAATGTCACCCCTGTTCTCAGTGATAGCTTTGTTTTTTTCTTTACTAAGACCAGAACCATTTAAACTAAACTTACCAACCTTTCCTTCTTTGTATTTCCACCCCTGCCATCCTCTCACACTCCTGTTTGTAACGAACAAGTGATCCTTCTCCTTGGCAAAGCTACTCCTTTATGTATGCTCTTTTTTAATCTTTATTGCCTTGTTCTACCAATTTTCTTCTCTTTTCCTTTAATCTCTTCTTCTAAGAAGGATCCCCATATTTTCTGCCTACAGACACATTTAGATCACCTCTTACTTTATGGACCTTTCCTTAACCTACTTAAACCAATCATGAAACGTGGGTTCTTGCTTTGCCACTGTGTGACCTTGGGAAAATCATAATCTCTCTACTTCTGACTCACAATGATGCTGGACTGGATTACCTTGAAAACCTCTCCCTTCTCTGAGATTATATGAATCTGTGAATAATTTATACTCATGGCCACGACCCACTCATGTCTTAAGCACTTGTGCTTTACTTCTACCTCTTCCTGCTGTACCGAAATGGACCTCCTGAAATTCCCTAATGGTCACTTCCATGTCCAACTCATAGCCTCCACAATCTCCACCATCTTCCATCTCTCCAGAGCATTTGACACTGCTGACGACCCTTTTTTGACTCTCTCTTCCACTTGGCTTCCCTGACAATCAATCAAACAAGATATCCTACTTTCTACGTGTCAGTTAATATGTGAGGTGCTTAGAGCACAAAGACAAGACTGAACAGTCGTTGCTTTCATGATCTGTGTTCTATTTCTAAATGTTCCTCCAATCTCCTTTACTATCTCTTCACAATGTTAACACTACATGTAAAGCGTTCCCCAAGGTGCAGTTTTTGGCACCCTTTTCCCTTCACTCCCCTCAGCATTTTCTTCAAGCTTCCTGTCACTTCTATGCAAGTGGCTTCCAAATTTCAAGCTTTTATCTCAGTTCCAAATTTTCAAATACCTATTAGACTTCTCCATTTGGATGTCCTATTATAACCTCAAACTCAATTAACAAGCCCTAAACAGAAATCATAATCATTTTCTCCAGAACTATGGGAACCCCATGGGCAAGAAAAGCTATGAAGATAATTCCTCTTGTAAGAGTGGTATTATAAAACATAAGACTGGTAATTCAAAGCATAACTAAATTCAACAAATATATTAAGTATATTTGCTGAATTTACTTATGCCTTGTATTTTATTTACTTATGCTTTATATTAAGTACCTGCTAAGCACAACACTGTGCTAGACAGAGAGAACAGAAAAGATGAAAAGTAATACAGTCCCTGCTAATAAGATTACAATGTAGTATGCAAGAGCAAGATGTACACGAATAACACGACTGAAAATTATGAAGTGCATTTTAGGTCAAACAAAGGGGGCTGAGAGCTCAAAAGAAGGATCACTTCTAGCTTTGAGAATCAAGAAAAGCATCAAGGAGGAATTGATACCAACTAAAAATCAGTCCAGGCAAGAGTGATGAGGCATGAATAAGGAAGGATTTTAGAGATATTGAGGAGGTGGAATCAATAAGATTGGACTACCACTGATTTGAAATGAGAAGTGAGGGAGAATGAAGAAGTAAAAAAAAGTATGAGAAGATGGTGGTATCATCAACAGAAAAAGGAAGTTAGAAAGAAGAGCATACTTTGTTTTGTAGGTAGGCAGAATATTATAAACTGACTTTTTAAAACTAGCTTTTTATTGGTATCTTTTGTTTTTACGTGCTTAGATTTTCTACTGTATTTTTACCCTTTTTCCTCCAGAGACCCATCTGTCATAACAAAGAACTATGTTTAAAGAAAGAAAAGAATAGCAAACTGATCAACACCTTAAAAACCAAAAACCTCTAACATTATGTAAGCAACGTTCCACACTTGTGACCTCCTCCCTTCTGCAAAGGCCCAGGGAGCTTCCTTTTCACCTTGCCTCTTCGGGGCCACACTTATTCTTCACACTTTTGCCAACATTCAGTTTCAATTGTTTTGTAGTTGTTTCTCCCATTTACATTGCTGCAGTCATTGTGTATGGTTGTTTCCCTGGCTCTTATTTATTTTGCACCACTTTATCTAAGTGTATCTCTGTTATTCATATTCATTGTTTCTTACAGCAAAGTAATATTTCATTATCTTTATGTATTACAATTTGTTTAGCCAATTCCAAAATAAAAGCCATCTACTTTATTTCAAATTCTTTGTTAACATGATTGATTTTGCTGCTATATATTTTTGGTATATAAGGTGATATGGAGACTTGTTACCAATGGCCTCCTTGTAGTATAAGTCTCATAGTGGACTATCTGGGTCAAAAGGCATAGACATTTTAGTCATTTTATTTTCCTAATTTTAAATTGTTTTCCAGAATGGTTGTGCTAGTTCACAGCTTCACCAATAATGCATTATTAGTGTGAATATCTTACCATAACTCTTTTAACAATATTAACTCTTCTTGTCTTTTGTTATCTTTACACATGTGCTTGTTATTAGGTAAAATTTCAGGGCTATTTTCATTTGTATTTCTCTTATTAGGAATTGGAACATTTTTTTTTTTCCTCATGTGGCTACCGTTTTCAGTTCTTTTGAGAACTGCTGATATCCTTTGACAATTGCTCTACTGGGGAATAGCATCTGGTCTTACAGATAGTTCTCACTTTATGTAAGTGGACTGTTCCACAGATCTCTAAATAAAGTGATTTTTATGTAAAGTCAATTTGCCTGTGGACATAGGGAAGGGAAGGCAGGAGAGAGAGGACCAGCACACAGTTGAAGGACAAGCCAGGGCTGGGGCCAGAGAAGCGAGAGCAAAAGGAGAAACACGTGGAGGCCTGGTCAGAACTGAGAGGAAGAACATGCTAAGGTGTGTTCATTTTGCCTTTGCAACATCTCTCATACATGCCTCCTTTTCTCTTCTGCCACCACTGTAGCGTAGGCCTTCATCACCTCACACCAGGATTATTTCAATAGCCTACCGAAGGGCTGGTCTGCCTCAAGTCTCTCCCTATTCTAATCCATCATCCTTTCAGTCACTAAAATGATTTTCCTAAAGTGCAGGTCTGATTCATGTCAGATACATTACTAACCATACTCAATCAACTCCAGTAGCTCTCTATTGCCTCTAGGATCAAACACAAAATGTGGTTTTATGAACGACATTTAAAGTCCTTCATGACCTAGTCCCTCCTATCTTTCCAGTCTTCTTATACATTGTTCCCTGACACATGCTCTCTGATTTACTAACAATGGCTTCCTAGCTGTTCCAAGAACAAGATACTCCGTCTCTCTGCTCCAAACATTCTCTCTGAGTGTCCCTCATGCCTGGAATTTTTTTTCCCTCTTCTGCTCTGACTACTGACCTCCTTGGCTTAAGTCCCAACTAAAAGCCCACCTTCTAGAAGAAGTCTTCCTCTTGTTCATTATCTCTTATTTATCCTCTATATAGCTTGCTTTGTTTATATTTGTTTGCAAATTGTCTTCCACATCAGACTGTAAGCTCCTTGAAGGCAGGGACTGTCTTTTGCCTCTCTTTGTATCCCTAGTCCTTAGTTGAGTACCAGGCACATAGCAGGCATTTAATAAATGTTTACTGATTGATTAATCTAAATGTATTACCTGACAGACTGCTTTCCACTTTTCCTCGTAGTTCTTTCTTAGGTAATTTCTATGTTCAGGTTTATCAAATACTGGGTTATTGAATTATTTCCTATTTCTCTTGTCTAGTTTGTTAACATCTATTGTTCTATCTTTTCAACAATCCCAAAAGGTTTTAATGAGTGCTGCCTTATAATATAGTTTGAAATCAGGAAGTGCTATTTCCTTTTCATTCCCACCTTATTTCCTTTGATTATCTATATTTTTTTGTTCCTTCAAACGAATTCCGTTATTTTATCTAGATTCATAAAGTACCTCACTGGCAGTTTAAATATGTAAACTGACATTGGAAGTATCATCATTTTTATTACACTGAAATAATCCTCCAGCTTTTAAAAATTTTAATTTTGTAATTTAATCTACACATTTATTGCACTCTTATTAACATTAACTGTTCTCTAGTTAATTGCTATTTATTTTGACAGAATTCTCCTGAAAATGCTGAGTTTGAGGTTTAGCAAGATATTTAAATATATGACAAGTAGTTGGAAATGAAGGACTGAAGCCCAGGGGAAAAGTTGGGACAAGAGATATATATATTTGAGGTTCATCAGCATAAAGATGATTACTATCTATGAGAATACAATGAAACGGCCTAGGGAAGAAGTATACAAGAGACAAGAGAAAAGGACCACTTCAGAGTTGGGAGAAGGAAGATGAGCTAGTAAAGGAGTCTAAGAAGTCAGGCAAATAGGAGAATCAGGCTAGAGCAGCAGATACTTCTCCAAAACGAAGAGTATTAAAGAAGGGGTAGTTAATAGCAACAAATGAGGAACAAAGTTCAAGGAAGATGAGGACTAGGAAAGGGTCATTAGATAGGGGAATTATGATGCCAACGGCAATTTTGGGAAACCTGGTTACAGAACATGGGGGAGAGAATTCAGATTATAGGAGGTTGAGGAATGACTAGAAAGTGAGGAAGTAGAGGCAACAGCTGCCCTTTCTAAAAGTTTAACAAACCACCTAAATGCTATTAAACTGTTTTTGCAAAATGTACTCTGAGGAGGGAAAACTGTTTTGCAATTGTTGGGAGATGCCTATTGAGTCAAAACAGAATGTATTTCATAAATTTAGATTACCTTAAGGAGAAAAGATTCCATAAATGCAAAAGTTTTATAAAAGCACAGTTCATTGTAGCAAAGAACTAGAAGCAAGCAGGTACTCACCGACAGGGGATTGATAGAACAAGTATATGAATGTGATGTAATATTACTTCATGATAAGAAATGACAAATGTGAAAAATTTAGAGAGGAAATGCTTGTAGAAGTAGTGTACAATGAAGGAAGAATAACCTAGAGAACAATTTACAAGATGATTTAAATAACACAAAGGAAACAATCCCTGAAAGACTTCAGGACTGACCAACACAGTGACCAGTCCCAATTTCAGAAGACTTATGGATAAAGGAAGCATGTTTCCTACCTCTTAACAGATAGGTGGTAGATTAGAAGTTCAGAATAAGGTGTGTATTTTCATACATATGCCTTTTTTCTTGTTTGTTTGATTACTTATTTGCTATAAGCTAGGGATATACTAGATAGGGAAAAATCAGTGGGAACGGACAGTGAACATCAATGAAAATGAAAAAAATGTAATTGTTAAAATTCAGCAGCAAAGAATAGAAGGTAGCTTGAAAGAAGGACAATGGCTTGAGAGGGTAGCAAGATCAAGAGACATTTTTTCTTTAAGAAAGGATTGAAAACGAAAGACAACAGGGATGTCCTTGGAGAAACTTTCTGAGATATTCCATAAACTACAAAATTAAGGATAAACTTCTTAGTATGACATCATGTCTCTTATAACATGTGCCCAACCTATCTTTGTAACTTTATTTCTCACTACTCTCTTATGTGTATTTAAACTTTGATCATGTTCTCACCACCTGGAATATCCTCCTCTATTTTTCAGCCTGTCAAAATCCTGATTATCAATTCCTTCAAGATCTAGTTCAAACATCAATTCACTACATAAAGCCTTTACTAATCTTTCTAATGTGAGAAATCTTACTCTTTTGCATTCCCACAGGTCTCTGGCACTGATTTAGAGCACTTACCGTATTTTACTTTCTAGTATAGTTGAGTACTTTCCTTGTAACCTTTTTGAGAGCAAGGAATATCTTAATTGTTTTTGTATCCTCTGAAGCATTAGCATAGTGCTTTGTACCCTGGAGCTGTCCAATAAAGGTCCTCCCCTCATACTGAATAGTTCTTCTTTCAAGGAGATGTTTCTTGTTTCAAATAGAACAACATTTAAGTCTTTTAATTATTTGCTAAATACTTTCGCCCACTTGGCCTCTCCACACTTACTTGTGTGAAACCACTTAGACATTCAAATAGTCAACAAAATCTTAGAGCTAGAAGACAACTGAGAGATATCTGATTTAATCCCCTCATTTCATAGGTAACAAAACTGGAAGGGACACAGCTAGTGAATGACAGAACTGACACCACTCACAGACAACAGGACTTTTCTTTGGACCATAGCATGCTGCCATGTGCACTGTCTCTGAGTTGCCTCTGCTGCCTTGTGCACTATCTCTGAGTTGCCTCTGATATTTTTGCCTTCTTTTGGTTGTTGGGGGCCTAAATTACATGGAAAATAGATGGTTTTCACATCTAACTCAACCATCCCTCTGCCTTACCTGACATATATATTGTGCCTACCCTCTGTCTTAAGAGTGTTAATTCAGATATTCTTCAAAGCACAATGAAAGGAATGATTCTCTTCTAGGAATTGATGGTCAAACTGAGAAAGTAGAAACAAAAGTGCAATGAAGACTAGGTATATACAACAAGTTAGAAATGAGGCAGTTTGTGTGTGTGTGTGTGTGTGTAGATTTCTATTTTGTGGTAGGCAGCCTGAATCAAGTAAAACCACAAGAACAATAATAGTGGGAAAATGTACTGGTCAGAGATCTAAAGGAGCTAAGTGGGACAATATATTTCTCCTCTGATTGACTAGAGTCTTAGATATAAAACTGAATGAATTCAATTCATGTATAGCAGCAAGAGTATAGGTCAAAAAAAAAAAAACAAAAAACCAAACCACAACCTCCATGAAGTAATAATAATCATATAACAAGTCAAAGATGCCTATTTGGTATTATGACTCATGGTGTAATAAATAAGAATACATTCCTTACAGCTTCAATGACTTGTATCTTGCTAACACTATAACACTGCTCCTATCATTTCATCTTCCTGGACTCCTCCTCCTTTTCCCTATGATAACAAGCTAGAAAAGACCTTTGAAAGCATCTAGTCTCATACTCTCAAGTTTACAGACAAGGAAATCAAGGTCCATATTTTAAAAGCTTATTGTTACAGCAATATTTCAAAAATATTAAGTTTTGAAAGGAGTCATATCTACAGAAGTAGGAAAAGATCTTTTTAAAATGTGCACACACTTAATACATATGAAAATAAAGGAATATGTTCTCCATTTCCTATCATGTTTCTTCTAGTTAAGCAGTTCCAATGCCTTAACCCTTCCTCGGGCTCTGTTCCCTCTTCATCATCTTACTTTTCCATTCAATGAGCATTTTTCAATTCAAGTTGCTGGGTTTAATTCTAAAGCACTGTCCTAGCCCTATCAGCAAAAAAAGTGGTAAGAGGGCCAAGGCAAAGGAGAGTGCTTCACTGATCTATCCATGGGGAACTCAGTAGCTGAAATGAACTTAGTAGCCCCCAAAAGGGCTTCTGATGTGAAATTTCATTTGTATAATGCCCAATACTAGGCCAAAACTCCCACAAATACCTAAAATAAATCACCTCAGGGGCAATGTAGAAAGGATGAAAGTTTTATGCTCAAGAAAATGGAAACTAAGAATTACTGAAGAAAAGGGACAAATGGATCAACTACGCACTCATCTAATAGTCCTAAAAAGGGGAAAATGTGTCATGTAGTATAAAAAACCAAACATGTATAGTGGTACAAAGCAGGAGATAACCATCTTTTCAGTGTCACAGACTTCCTTTGGCAGTCTGGTGAAGCCTATGGACCTTTTCATAGAATACTGTTGTAAATGCATAGGATCACAAAGGAAACCAAAATACTGAAATAGTTATCAAAATCTTTAAGAAAAAACAAAAAACAATAAAAAACCAAGTTCTTGTACCTCTGAGGTCAAGAGCTCCTAGAAGACCAGATGGTATAGCAGAAAGAGTACCAACTTGAAAATTAGCAAACTGGAGTTCTGGTTGCTTCTACTGTTGACTAGGTATGTGGTTTAAAACAAATCATCTAGTGTCTGGGTCTCAATTTCCTCATCTATAAAACAAGGAGGCTAGATGACCTCTAAAGTGCTAACAGTCTGACTATTACTCAGATTAATTTTACTCACTTGTAAAAATTGGAAAATACTGCATTTGTTCTATCAATCTCATTAAAGATCAAAAAAGGTTGTGTGATTATTGGAAAAGTATAAAAGAGGAAATGACAAAAGATATTGTAGATAAAGGAAAAAAGGAGAAAGGAAAAGAGGAAAAAGTGAAATGTTAAGGAGAAGAAGTCAAATGCACTATGTTCTTCCCCAGATTTTAGACATAGAGTTACATATCTCAGTTGATTCAGAGCAACAATAATTTAGGGCAAAGGGTGACTACAGGAAAGCAGTAGCTTAAAAAGAAGTATTTAAATTAATTTAGAACAATTTTAAAACAGGAAAAATAAATTAAGAGTGGGGGACATTTTATTGTAAAGATAATAGTAGAATTGAGAATTGATATAAAAAATTATAACAAAAAAAGAGTTTTCTACTTTAGAAAGAATCAAATGATGGTGGGGATCTCCAATTGCTATTTCAACATATAGCGACAAAAGGATGTTTTTGTAGTTAGAGAACAGGAGTGGTAAGTAAAGGAAGATCACAGTGCTATTCAGGAGTTGGGACCTAAAAGAATTTTGTGCAGGGAGATAAAGGTTCAAAGTAGTTATGTTCAAGGCAAGAAATTTTAGAGAAGCCAAGATTTTTCATTCTGAAATGGCTAATATTCATCTCCACTAGCTTTAATTCAACAAGCATTTTTTGATGCTTATGTACCAGCCAGTGGGTTAGGTACTAGAGATACTGAGAAATTGCTCCTGCCCCCTAAGAAAAATCCGGAGTCTATTTAAAGATTAACCAAGACAATGGATGAGGTCTACAGATATTAAAGGAAAACTTGTCCTTTGTACATGCAGGCACTAACATTAGTAGGACATAAACTGCAGGTCCTTAGGCTACCAAGGATTAGTAAACTAGAGTTAGGAAGGGTTTTCTTGAATAAAAGACTAAAGCAAATAAAGAACATTTCCAAAGACTAACCTTAACTTATTTAGTAACTCAGCTAGCAAACACTCCAATCAACTGTCACTGATACAGCCAATATGGCTATTAAAAACCACTCTAAGCTCTAATCACTTCTAAAAGATACTAATGACCCTCCAGATTTGCTTCTCAAAGATGGAAATGTAAAATCTCCTGGTTGATACTGGGATCTATACATGAATACTGTGTAAACAAAAAAACATAGGACACTGGAATGACAATTTTTCATCACAGACAGAAATGAAAAATTTGCATGAGTATGGTTCACTTGATAAATTTTTCCTATCATCTAGTCTTAATCTCTATTCATTAGTGAGTACTGGCTGGTAAGCAATGAAAGAGGTAATCAAGATGAGCTGGCTATAATTATACAGATGATTAATACTTACATGAAAAACTGCGAACCATTAGTATCCTTTCCTCTATTGGCCATTGACAACAGAAATTCTTTGTTGTGTTTAACAGCAAAACTCTCATCTAAAGAAGCAAAGTTTTCAACCAGAGGTTAAACATGTGCGCACACACACACCCACACAAAATTCATGTTCACTTCTACTTCCTGACAAAATCTTTATGCTGATAAAGGCATATTTTAGGAAATGTAAGTTTGGAAACTGAGAGGCTTCAAAATTTGCAGAATTTTTCCCATCAATAGAGAATAGTGAAAACAGTTGCATATCATCCTGCTCTGTCTTCCCTTTCCCATCTTGATTCTGTTCTTATAGTCAATTCAATTCTATCTACACTGCGCACTACTCTCCAATCTGCTGTCTACTTGTCCAAGCCCAACCATGAGTTATCGTACTATCTGCTTCTTCTACTCCTTCTCATGTGCTGCTGACCAGAGCAAGAGGAAAATGTCCAGTGGTGTGGACTTCCTGTATTATAAATTCATATTGTCCAACCTCAATTGGGCCCTCACTGCAGTAACATAGCTCTGTTACTCATCCTTCACCAGTGTTTCTATCCTGAGCTTTGATCTCATATTGCTAACTGCCTACTGAAATTTCCATCTGTCCTCCATACCTAGAATGCACTCTCCTCACCTCTGTCTCAAAAAATCCCTTTTTTCCTTCAAAATACAGCTCAGACATCATCTTCTCTAACAGAACTCTTTAATGATCCCTCCAACTGCTGGTGCCCTTACTTTTGAAACTACCTTGTATTTAACCACTTTGAATTTGTATGTATTCTCTTCATATTTATTCTAAATACTTATATATGTACTTTTCATCTCCTACCCAAAAGAAGGTGAGGTCCTTTTGGGTAGGGGTTGGTTAATTCATTATATTCCTGAGTTCTAGCACAGTGCATGGCACAAAGTATGTGTTTAATAAATGTGTGTTGATTGACTGCTATAGAATGCATAAATGTCAAATCATCAAGTTTTCCCCTTGCCCTACTAGATAACAGAAAGTCCCATATGAATGATGATGATCAATTTTTTTCTTTAATATACACAAGGAAATATGCAATTGTAAGTATATAATAAAAAGAAAGGCAGAATAACCCTAGTTATCTTAACCTTTTTTGTGTCACAGACCCCTCTGGCATCCTCATGAAACCTATGGACCCCTTCTCAAAAGAATGCATGAAACACACAGAATTAGAAAGGAAACCAATTATAATAAAAATATTCTTCAAAATATTTTTTAGAAAGCTCATGGGCCTCAGGCGAAGAATTCCTGACCCAAAAGATAGAAAGCTAACCTCAGAGTGAGAATACTTGGGCTCAAGCTCTGCTTCTGATACATATTAGCTCTATGACCCTATGCAAGACACTTCAAGTCTCATTTCCTCAAGCAACTCTCCAAGACTATAAATTGCAGAGAGCAGCTGCATATTTGCATTGGTTAGCGAAGTTTCAATTATAGGTTTGGATTAAAAAAAAAAAAAAAGATAAAAATACTTGCCCAATTAGACCCTCATATAAGTAGAAGAAACAAGTTCTTAGTGGGATTTCCTCTCATCCTTACACAATTGTTAAAGGACTTCTTTGACCAAAACAGCAGCAGCAAACAAAAGAATGCTTGATACAGTTTCTCTTCTGATGGGACTTTACATATCAAAATTTTACAATTACGTAGTAATACTAGAAATCATTCTGCTATAACTTAACTTTTTCTTTATCTAAACTTTTAAATAATTACGACACATCAATCAATAAAAATTTATTTAAGTGCCTATCATGTGCCATGCAATGTGCTAATGAGGTTATCAAGAAGTTTATAAAAGTAGGTTAGTTAATGGTGACTACTTATCTGTCTGCTCAGTAACAAGGATAATTTGAAATAAAGTTTGAACCCAAAATTAACAAATGTGAAAGAGGAAAAACTTTCATATTAATGAAATTATATAGAAAATGGAGATCAAACAATCAATCTAGCCTCTGGTTCATGGCTAAATGGATATCTAATGATTCGTTCTTAATAATCTTCTTGTCCAGAGAAGCTGCATAGCTTCGCTCTTTTGACAGTGTAATATACTGATAGAATAGTGATGGTTTCTTTGTTTAGAGGGCTATATAAACATATTAATACATCTTTTTATATAAACATATTATATAAGCTATATATACATAAGGTTCCCAGCCAATTATATATTTATATGCGAATAAATATATAAGCTATATAAACATATTAATACATCTTTTTGAAGATAAGATTTACAGAGTAACAGTGTAAATAGATGAGTGACATACATCTCCAACAATGCAATCTGAGTTTCAAGACCACGACTTTAGTCAACCAAAAATTTCACAAAGCAGGGTTTTTAACCTTTTTTTAAAAGAAAAATTAGGGAAGAAATTACAGACCAATTTTAGAAGATTAAAAGTGGCTTTTATAAAGTCACTGCTCAACTCAAAATAAAAAAACATAAAATAAAGCTAATATTGAAATGTTTTACATGATTTCACATGTATGATGGGTATCGTATTGCTTGCCTTCTCAATGGTTGGGGAAGGGGCTAAAGGGAGGGAGATAATTTGAAATACAAAATAAAAAATAAATAGAAGTTATTGCACATATCTCTAAGACCAAGTTAGCCAATAATCTCTTGTAGTTGGCTTGGAAACAATACTGCTTAATAAACTGACTATATAATACACTGATATTTGTAGCTCTTTAACAATAGTTGGAACAGACCAATAAAGAAAACTCAGTTTGATGATAAAGATGCCCTGTATGTTTTAAAAATTATTTTTAAAAATTCAATAAACCAATTTATTCACAAAAAAATTGACATCTGGACTGCCTTACAACTATTTAAATAAGCATCTTAATAGTTTCAGAAGTCTGAGGGACTAAACATTATAGAAGAGTAAATATTATAAACAGTAAACACGCTTAACGCAAAATTTTTATGTTCATGTGTATAACAACATTGGAATTAGGATACAGAGGAAACAAGTGATTAAAGTCTACAAGTATTTCTTTAAATACTTTACATATTGGAGACCCCAGAGATCTTGAACTTGATTTTCTGTGCATTCTTCGCAATGATTACAACCACATATTCAGACTAACAGCATATGTTAGATTGAAGGTGACTATGTCTTATTCTTCGTATTTCCCCAAGCATCCTGAAAAGCAAGTTTTATACAAAGTGCCCTTCTGATAAATTTGAATGACTTCCAATCAACAGAGAATTACTTACCTTCAAAAAATCCTCCATAAATGGATTCTCCACCTCGTCCATTTCCTAGAAACAGAAAATATAATACATAAAGAGTTCATGCATGAATATAAATTTTTAAAGACTTAAATCACAGCAACTCACAGAAGATTTTCAATTTATTTAAATACAAAAAAATACTGACAAAGGGAAATAGGTTCCACAAAAACCGTACTCATCATCCTCATTTTCCTTGATAATTTCTTGAAAGATAATGTCTACGTTCTTTTTTTGATCATGGCTTTCAGATAGTCCAATAACTTTTAAATTATCTTTCCTGGATGTATTTTCCAGGTCAGTTGTTTTTCCAATGAGGTATTTCACACTGTCTTCTACTTTTTCATTCTTTTGGTTTTGTTTCACAATTTCTTGATTTCTCATAAAGTCACTAGCTTCCATTTGCTCCACTCCAATTTTTAAGGAAGTATTTTCTTCAGTGAGCTTTTGGATTTCCTTTTCCATATGGCCAATTCTGCTTTTTAAGGCATTCTTCTCCTCAATGGCTTTTTGGGCCTCTTTTGCCATTTGGGTTAGGATTTTTTTTTTGGTGAGGCAATCGAGGTTAAGTGACTTGCCCAGGGTCACACAGCCAGTAAGTGTCAAGTGTCTTAAGGCCAGATTTGAACTAAGGTCCTCCTGACTCCAAAGCCAGAGCTCTATCTAGCCCCTTAGGCTATTTTTTAAGGTGTTATTTTCTTTTTGTTCTTTTTTTTTTTTAAAGGCAATTGGGGTTAAGTGACTTGCCCAGGGTCACACAGCTAGTAAGTGTCAAGTGTTTGGTCTAAGGCCGAATTTGAACTCAGGTCCTCCTGACTTCAGGGTTGGTGCTCTATCCACTGCGCCACCTAGCTGCCCCTAGGTGTTACTTTCTTCAGTAATTTTTTGGGTCTCCTTTAGCAAGCTGTTGACTTGTTTTTCATTATTTTCTTGCATCACTCTCATTTCTTTTCTCAGTTTTTCCTCTACTTCTCTTACTTGCTTCTCAAAATTCTTTTTGAGCTCTTCCATGGTCTGGGACCAATTCGTATTTTTCTTGAAGCCTTTGGATATAGGAG
>NW_020954557.1:47427154-47513831 GCF_900497805.2 Vombatus ursinus
GGTGTACTGTCCCAAGCTTCAGGGGTTCTGTGCAGTTGTTTTCAGAGATATATTCTAGGGACCTGTAAATTTTCAGTTCATCCAAGGTGGCATGATCAAGGGCGAGGTATTTACTCCTTTCCTGGACTGGGCTTTGGTCTATAAATAACCACGAACATTCTTTTCTGCCTTTCAACTGTAAGGAGGATTCCCTCTCCACTGCCACCATACACTCCACCACGCCAGCGCTCCTCCTTGCCCCAGGACTGCGACCCAGGTCCAAGCACAGGCAAAGCCAGAGATTCCTGCCTCAGCACTAGCAAAGAGATCCCTGTAATCCCCTCTGATCAGCCACTTGATCCCCCCACCTGTGGGCTGAGAGCTGCGGAAGCAGCCACTGCCCTTGGGCTGCATCAGGACTGGGGCTGGGACTGAGCTCCTCTCTCACCACAGTTAGACACATCTTTCCTACTGACCTTCTAAGTTGTCTTTGGTGTTTGTGGGTTGAGAAGTCTGGAAACCACCACAGCTGCCCATGATTCAATCCCCGAGGACTGCTCCAGGTTTGCTGAGGCCCTGTTTTTGGCTGTGAGGCCCAAGCTGAACTGTGCTCCTCTTCCAGCGTGGAGCAATAGACCTTTCCAATCAACCATCCAGGTTGTCTTGGGCTGGAAATTTGTTTCAGTCTTTTTGTGGGTTCTGCCGCTCTAGATTTGTTTAGAGACATTTTTTACAGGTACGTGGAGGGGTTTGGGGAAGAGCTCATGCGAGTCACTGTTTTTACTCTGCCATCTTGGTTCCTTTTGCACCCTCATTAAGAAGTGATGCTAGAGTTTTGAAAGCTATGTGAGTGGACTGCAAACTGTGGTAGAATCTACCACAATACACTGATCCTGAGCATGGATCCAAGGACAGCCTAGCTAAATGCAGAGGCTCATTATCAATAGCTTTCTCATCAGGTCTATGTTCTTTAGCTAAGACAATTTGTAACAGATAAAAATTTTTTAAATGTCTCTCAGTCCTGTACAGCACTATTCCATCTCTTTAGTTAGTGATAGCAGAAGAGGCAAAGGGTGCTAAGAATTACACAGCTCTGAGACAGTCTATAAGGATTACTGGCTAATACGCTAAATTCAAAATTTCTGTCCAATAAATGAAATGATCTACTACTGGAGGTAATCACGTGAGAATATACCAGACGCCACTCTCTCACTCCACCACTCTTGGTGACAACGAATCCCACAGTGGCTAAAAAGTAAAGTATTTCAACACCCAATGAATCTTATCTCTACCCACATCATGATTACCATCCCACTTTCATCTGCCTGACCCTCTCCAATGTACTTTCTGAAATTCCTCTTCCATAAACAAAAAAATTCACTTCATTTTAGACTTCTTCCTCTCAAGCTCCAACAGATACTTAGAACGCTTTAATCCTAATGGGGGAAGTTGTAATACCACTTTCTCCTCATTTCTACCTCCAAACTCTCTCCTCTTTTACCACAACCCAACAACTTCTCATTTGAAGTTCACTCTAACCAAATTTGTGACAAATACCTACTGGCTCCCAGGCCATTTTCTCTTCCTTTTTTACAGCGGGTTCAGGAACTGTCTCATCATTTCCTTCTACACTCCTGCCCTTATCCTAAAGGACTTCAATACACCTTGATACTCCCTCAATCTCAGTAAATAGCCTATTCTTCAATTTACTCAACTCTCATTACCACTACTCCTCAGCTATACTAAGAAATGATCTTTTATTCTGCCATCACTCATAACTGTGTTCCATAATCAAAACTACTGGAATCCTTTATTAGATCATAACTTCCTATTATTCCATCTCTTCCTATGCTATGCTACTCTTAAATGTATTTTTCATTCTTGCTGAGACCACTAACCCTTCCACTTTTCAGTATATTCTCAAGTCACCACCCCTGTTCTTTTTACACTTACCACTTTTTCTAATCTTGATCCTTTAATTAACCAGTTCTACTGTATACTATCCTTTTAAATCCTGTGTAAAACTTTAACCCTGGAATATACTAGCCATCCATTTCCTTTGCTTCTTACTTATCCCATTGCTACTAAACGGAGTTGGAGGAAACCATGGTTCTGACTGGACCTAGTAGAAAATTGGTTATCTAATATCAAGTAGGCCTTCACTGCACCAAAAGAATCCTTTTACTCCTCTTTTAATTAGTTCTCCATCCTATTCCTAAAGAAGCTGTTCTAAGCCTTCTCTTTGCTTATGCCTCTCACGTTAACTCCTCCAATACCCTCACAGCTAAAGACCTAGCTTTATACATTGCTGAGAAAATAGATATAATTCACTGTAAATTCCTCTTTTATGTTTATCTACATGTCAGAACACTATCCTCTCTTTAATTCTAGTCTTGCATGAAGAGAAGGCCCTTCTCAACAATTTCTGAAGAGATATTCTTGGGGCAGCTAGGTGGTGTAGTGGATAGAGCACTGACCTTGGAGTCAGGAGGACCCGAGTTCAAATCCGGTCTTGGATGCTTGACACTTACTAGCTGTGTGACCCTGGGCAAGTCACTTAACTCCACTGCCTACCCCCCTCCAAAAGAAAAAAAAATTTGTTTAAAGAGATATTCTTGCTTCATCCCATCTGTCCAGCAGATTGCCCTTCTTTCCAATTTCAATCTCTCTCTATCCATTGGCTCCTTCCTTGCTACTTACAAGCATATCTGTCTCCTCTGTCACCAGATCCTACCATTCCCCTTAAAGTATCATCTTTTCTTTCTAAACCAAATTCCTAGGAAAATGTCTATGCTTGTTGCCCCCATTTTCTCTCTGTCTCATTTTTTTTTTTAACCCTTTGCAATTTGACATCTAACTTCATTACTCACCTGAAATGGCTCTACAAAGTTGCCAAAGCTCCCTTAATTGCTAAATCTGATGACCTTTTCTTAATCCTCATTCTTCTTTATCTTATACCCTGTCTCACTGGATACTCTTATCTCCTCTGGGTTTCTGTGACACTTCTCTCCCTTTGTTCCTGTCTCACTCAATTCTCAGTCTCCTTTGCTGGTTCTTTCATATCACACTGCCCTGTGGCTGTACCCCTAGTCTCTGATCTAGGCCCTCTTCTGTCCCTTGGTGACATCATCAATTTACAATGCTTTAATTATCATTATGCAGATGACTCCTGGATAGTACATCCAATTCTAGTCTCTCTCTTGACTTCTATTCTCTCATCCTCAACAGCCTATTAGACCTCAGAACTAGATGTCCCATGGGCATCTTAAACTCAACCTGTCTCACTGTCTGCAACCCTACATATGCAAGCAGGGACCAAATGTTATTGAATTGCCTCTTCAACATCATACTTATCACCCTTCTCTCCAATGACACAGCCACCACCCTAGTTTAGGGCCTCATCACTTCTAACCTGAAATTTTTGCAATGACTTGCTAATGTGTCTCCCTGACTCAAGTCTCTCTCCCTCTCTAATCTACCCATCCTCCACATAGCTGCCAAAGTAAATTTCCTAAAAAAACAGGTCTTACTCTATCTCTCCCCTATTCAAATTCCAATGGACCTCAATTACAGTTGGCATCAAATATAAACTGCTGTTTGGCTTCACAACTTGTCAAATCTACCTTTTCAGCCTTATTTATACATTACTTTCCTTTACACACTAAAGGCCCAACTATGCTAGCCTCCTTATTACTTCTCATACACAGTACTCCATCTCCTGTGTCTCTGTGCTTTTTCACTCGATGTCCTCCAGGTCTGGAATGTACTCCTTCCTCACCTCAAATGCTGTAAATTACATATCAGAAATGAACGGCTAACCATGTAGATATCATATGCATCAGGAGATCACTAAAGGTTTTAACAAAAATTGCTACTCGTTTTGAAAAAAAGATTTTTGAATACAAATTCTCCTATATGTGACCAACTACTTATGTAGTTACTACCAGTATAACATATATATTTTTAAAAATACATGGAAACAGGAGGGAAATACGCCTTCACTTCAACAAATACATTTGTGAGTGTAACTACTAAATTTTCATCTGATGCACCTACCTTCACTGAAGTCACCACCTTGAACCATAAAATCCTTTACAACTCTGTGAAAAAGACAACTTTTATAATGTAATGGCTTCTGAGTAGATTTTCCTGTACCCTTTTCACCTAAATGAGGGGGGAAAAAGGTTTATTAAGAACAAAAAATAATAACAACCAACATCACCTGTCTTACTCCTCACTCCTCTGGAAAAAAGAATTCCTAAGATCAAAATTATGATTACACTGAGCTTTCACTTCTGATTTTCATAAAATACAGGAAAAATCTCATTACAGCAAACGCAATCTTTTCTGAATCTGCTGTATCTCAACTTGAATAAGATAAATTCTTTTTAATGAATAATTCTGTAAAACAAACTTTTTTCTTCTTTGTTCCTTTCCATTTAATAGTTACTCTATAATGAAAATATCTGATATTATTTAACATATGTGCTATAGAAGGGAAATATGGGAAGAAAGGAGAGCAGAAGTTTTATTAAAAACAGAATTTAATGCCTGACAAAACCTTAAAAATTCTCTATTCTTAATTTCCTTTCTCAAAGATAAGAAAACTGAGACCCAGAGAAATAAAGTGATCTGTCTAAGGTAACAATGGCAGAGCTATGTTTTGGTGAGTTTCAATCTAGGACTCTTTGGATAAAGCTACATTGCTTTCCTTTCAACTCTCATTTCCATTACCACCTAGAGAAAAATCCACCTAAACTTCCAAACTACCAATATCAACAAGACTAAAAATCCTACAATAGTATCTGAAAATGTAAAGGAAAAAAGTAGATTTAGAGCAATTTGCATGTTAGTTCACTAAAGTTCTTTAAAAATGTTTTTGAGCCATGTGTTTTTTAAATCTACCACTATCTTTAATGAGCAATTTTTAAAATTTCCATCTATTATTTTAACCCCTCCCTGAAATTGTTGGTATCAAAGTCCATTCCAGTAGTGTTCCTCTTCAATGAAATATGAATATGTAACTGTCCCAATGGAATATATGCTCAGACAATACTATTTTTAATCATTTTCAAACACTGATGCATTATTCAAGTAGTCTAATATTCAGTTCTTCAACTGAAAAAAATATTTCAACTGTTTTTAAAGACAATATCATAATTGCTTTTAAACCCACAAGTGACTTGCAAAAGTAAATGATCAACCTTTTTTAATCTTCCCTCCAGATAAAACAAGAAATAGATTTAAGCAATGATGTGAATGATTTGAATTAGGTACAAACATGATTTTTTTTTTTTGATAGGGAATTATTACTTTCTCTCAATTCTCTTCCTATGTGACTTACTTCTCAGTTTTCTTTCCTGTATCATTAGACACATCATCTATGTCAGGAATACCTCAAGGCTTTGTCTCAGTCTCTCAGTGATATCATCAGCTCTCAGGTTTAATAATCATCTCTATGCAGATGATTCTTATTTTTTAGTCCATATGACCAACCTCCTATTGGACTTCCATAGCCATCTCAAACTCATCATGTCTAAAACAGAACTTATCTTTCCCTGAAAACCATCTCTTCAAATCTCCCTATTCCACCATTTATTCAGCTTCACATCCTTAAAGTCCTCTTCTAGTTCTCACTGTCCCCCTTTCACTGCCCTCTTACTCCCATATCCAATAAGGTGCCCAAGCTTGTTGATTCTGTCTCCACAACTTATATCAAATCTGTCTTCTCTCTACTCATGTAAATTACTAACAGTTATGGCCCCCATCACTTTTCTCCCCCTGGAATAAATGCAATAGTCTCCTAATTGGTTTCCCTGCCTCAAGCTTATCTCCATTTTAATTCATCCTTCAGTTGGCTATCAAAGTGATTTTCCTAAAGCAAAGATTTAACTGTCATTCCCTTATTGAAAAAAAAAACTCTAGTGACTAAGAAATCATACATTTATTACTCAGCTCAAGTTGAATTTTCAACATGAAATTTATTCTGATTCCTCCTCACCCCCAGCTGCTAGTACCTCCTAACCAAAATTACCACGTATTTATTTGGTATATACTTATATGTGTCTATGTTGTCTCTTTAGAAAGAATTTAAGCTCCCTGACAGCAGGGATTGTTTCATTTTTGTCTTTATATTATGGACTACTGGGATTGTGCTTGGTGCACTCTAAGTGTTGATGGAATAGATAATCAAGATGGGTTTTAGAATGTGTAACCTCTGGCAAATCACTTAACTTTTTGGAACCTCTGACTCTTCAATTATATTTTAAACACTTCCTGAAAGATGAATTGCCTTGCTATGAATCTGATATATTGGAATAAGAAAAAAATCCTTAAACAAAGCAAAAAATAGTCACTATAAGATTTGACTTCATAAAGCAGATGGAAATATCTACAAACCTGTACAAAGACATCGGAAATTCTCACATGTTTTGGGACACACATCAGAAAACAATTCAAAGACAACTCTTCCAGCTGAAAAAGAGAATATATAGTTTAAAACAGGGGCAGCTAGATGGTACAATGGACAGAGTGCTGGGTCTGGAGTCAGAAAGATTCATTTTCCTGAATTCCAATCTGACCTCAGACACTTACTAGCTATGTGATCCTGGGCAAGTTAGTCAACCCTGTTTGCCTCAGTTTCCTCTTTTGTAAAATGAGTTGGAAAAGGAAATGGCAAACCACTCCAGTTTCTCTGCCAAGAAAACCCCAAATGGGGTCATGAAGACTAAGACATGACCGAAAATGACTAAACAACATATTTTAAAATAGCTTTGTATGTTATTTAAATACTTAAGTTAGGGATTGATCCCATGATTTTATCAGTACAGGAAGCTCCCAGATTAGCAAACTCCTTCTACCAAAGCAGGTCAGCACCTTCTCTGCAACTTAAAATCTTTAAAGAGTTGCTTAGGAATGACTGGGTCACACAGCTAGCATATGTCAGAGGGCTGAGCTTGCAGTCAGGTTGTTTTCCTGGCTCCCAGGCCAGTTCCTTATCAACTTATTCCACACTGCTTCTCATTTAATATAGATCCACTTAAATATACACTACTTTAAAAAGATAAACTTTTTTTTTTTAGTGTAAAATAATTTTCTTACCAGGTAGATTGTTTATGGCTATGTCAAAAAAACATCGAGGACGTTGGACCTTTATTCCCATGGTTTCAAAAACTTCTAAACTACATTCAAAATACGGGTTTAAATAGACCTGTATTTAACCAGCAGCAATTTCTTGGCAACTTCTGTAGAAAAATTCTGGAGGTACAAACAGAACACACAGAAATTTTGAGGCAGTATTTACTTTAAACCATTTTTCTGAAATGCATCAAATAAGTAATTAGTTTATATATTTCAGGGCTTCAACAGATCTGTGATCTTATAAAAAGGGAAAATGATACACGTTTCCTCTTATGTATTACAGAGTCTAGTTGATCTGTTGAAACTATCATTTTACCCCTAGATCCTAAATAATGTTTCAAACACAATATGTTCTTATTATGTGTTTGGTGAAGTGAGTGAAGTTATTAAGAAAATATTACACATGGATATATACAACTTCCACTATAGTACTACTCCCTTTCCTCAGCATAGTATAGAAATAACTCTGGGTTCTACAAGGCTATACAAATGGAGCACAAAGGATTGGACAGGTACCAAATTGCAATGTCTTTGGGTACAATATGGACAATATGTTTTTTGGTTTTCCAAAGACTAACCTAGTTAAATTCAGCAAAGCTCATCACTAGGTTGAATGCAGAATGAAAGGTATTTTGACCAGAGCCATGATAAATTTTTGACTTCTACAATCTGTATTGGTGAAAGAAGCACTCACCTGGATGCAATGATACATCCTTGAAGATGTGTGAATAGTTTAATCATTTAATTCAATTAGGAGACTTTAACATAGTGATTCATGTTGATTCCAATTTTGCAAATGGAAGATTAAATTGTACACCTAACCAGTAAGGTACAATTTATACTATAAATACTTTAAAATTAACAAAAGAGGTAACAAGACAACTAGATTTACCTTTAAGCCGAGAAGACAAAAATCAAGGACAACTGACCAACTGATCCAATTCTACATTTACCTAGAAAAAATGAGAAAGGTAGGATTACTTGATAGTTTATGTATATAAAAAATAATTTATCCATAATGAGAGTGTCAACTTACTACAGGTAGATGGAGTCTACTAAACATGCATTGCTGGTGTTTTGCTTTTCTAAATAACGTCATTCAAAAAATGAAAATACAGGTATTTTAGTGAACATTAATATCATTATGTTCCAATAGGCTATTTCCATGCCTTAGCTGGAAGCCCATAATAATACTGCTTTATTGAGGTAGATACAATTCCATGAAACAAAAAATTCATAGTTCAGTTAGCAGAAAATCTGACAAAAACGTCATTTGGTCTAATCTTACTCTGATCCCTCACTGTAGGATATTGAAGTTACCCTCAGTTCTCAGAGGTTATAACACCAGAAAAAAAAATCTCAATAGGTTTTACCAAGCTAAAAATGTTTTATGTATGGGTCTAGACTGTGTTTGTTATCTGAGGAGTAGCCTAAGTACACTGTGATTCAATCACGAGGTGAACCAAAAGGTGATGAATTTTTCAGACACAGTAATTATTAACGCCCATATGCACTAGAAAAAGAAACAATCACATCCACTTATGACATTAGAGATCTGAGAAATATTAATGTCTTTCTAATAAAGTACATATATAACATATTTGGATATCTGAACAATGTGAAATATTTTTTATAAAATATGCCATGCTTTTTCTAAATGACTGATTTTTACTTTTTTACTTTCATTGTACAAAGTAGATGTTTTATGATTGTAAGTACTGCTAGTGAGGCCAAAAAATGATATAGTTAATTGTTTAAAGTAGAGATAATGTGTAAAACACTCAAAGTTCTGTTTCGTTTTTTGCAAACATAAAATGTAAACTAGTAGTTAAGAAAGTAACTAAAGATGCTTCTTGTCTGTCCCTTTGTTACAATGAAAAATCTCAGATTTCCATATAAAGCTGTTGCCCCAGATTATCAACGGTCCTGGAACAATCTTTTAAAAGGCATTAGGAGGTTGAGGAGAGAAAAAAAATAGAATGGAGGCTAGGACTATGTCTCCTACTAAAAACCAACATTTTGAAACATGTTAAAATGCACAAGTCTACCTTATTTCATAATCAAATATAGTCACAGAAGGCCAAGGGCCGCGATAAAAAGAATTATAAACATTTAGGCACTGAAACATTTTTTATGTCAAAATTTTTTTTTAAAAAGATAGCTCACTAGGCAGGGGGCAAATGGGAGGATATATTCACAAATGAATATGTTGTTAAAAAAGAAAAGAGAAACAGAAACGAAAAATTTAAAAGACCAAAAGGCCATCTAAATCTCCAGATATAAAGCATTTCCAGATAACTATTACAGCAGGTTTGAATTTTTAAGAAGGTTTGCAGACAACATAACACTGTATAATCCTTCAAACTTGTTAAAATCTGATTCAAACTACATATAAATCTGGTTTCTATGAAAACTACATACATGCAAAATACCCCCACCCCACCCCCAAGTAAAAATGTACTGGGAACAAAGTGAACATACCCAGAATGAATTCTGAGGGAACCCAACATGTACACAATAAACAGTTTGTCGCCAGAGAATTCCTGGTTCTAGGATCCCCAAAATAAGCTATTTCAGTTCTTAGATATAATTTTACCTATAGGATCTAGAAATCAAAGCACCCATAATCTGCAATTTTAGTCCCTTTACCCAAAATTATTTTCCAAACAAAAAATACCTCAACAAAATTTTTACACACTGTCTTTGTTTCTATGCTTTGTAGATGTGTTCGAACATGAAGTAGTGTTTATTAACTGGTGGCTCCTCCCTCTTAAGAGATATTTTGCTTTCCTCCCTCTTAACTTTCATATCTATTTACTTATATATATTATCTTTCAAAAAGAACTGGGCAGAGTTTGGCTTAAAAATTGCAGAATGGCACCTGTCATCCTTTCTTTATCTTCTTTTTCCATCATATATTTCCTTGATGACATTTTTTTATTCCTGTTATTTTAAATGTAATGGGGGGGGCTGGATGATGAGGCTTGGTAAGATGGTTTTCAGCTCAGCTTCTCATGAGTAAGTAGCATTTATGGCTTTGAACCTAATTTCTGTCACCACCCGATACCAGCAACTCAGAGATTCATGACATTGGAAATGGTTTAAAAATAAAACAAAACAAAACTCCATGTGTTGGACAGGAACTAGGCAGGGGATATCTGGGCATGTTTTTATAACCCACCAATAACGGCAAATATGAGCATGCCCTAAGGACGGGGTCCTTATTTGCCAGCCCCCACATTACAGAAATTTCTCATTCATCACGCGGAAAAGTCAGTCTGTACCCAAAATGTTCCTCGCTATTGCTCTCTATGTGATCTTCATTTTTAATTTCGCAGAGGCTATTGTAGTTCATGTCTTGCTGCTTCCCATACAGCAAATATTTAAACAAATGCTTGTTCTGGAAACCTCAGGGCAGTTTTCCTTGATTATTTCTTACAATATTGTGTCCAGATTCTTTTTTTTTTTTTAATCATGACTTTCAGGTAGTCAATGCTTGTTTTTTGTTCCATGAATTGAAAATAAAATAAAAATTTTAAAAATGCTTGTTAACGTAAAAAAAAAATTGCAGAATGGGAATTGGATTTGTACATAGTCTTCAGAGAGAAAGCACAGGGGAAAACATGAACTAACTTCTAGTTAGGCCAGGGTGGGAGGTAGGGATTAACCTGACCTTCCTCTATCTTCTCCCTGCTTCCCCCATCCAGATGTAGTTACTATACCAAGTTTTTCCCAAAGCAACATTGTCAAGACATTTTCTATAACATGATACAGATACAGGTAACAAGACTTTTCAAAGCCACTAGGCAAAATATGGTTTCCCAATACCTACAAGAAAAAAGTTGGCCCTGATCTTCTACAATAAGAAGTCTACCTTTTCAATTTTATCTTCAACTATTCTAGCCATATTTATGCCATGTGTTTCCTTGCTTTTCTTCCATTTTGTCCATGGTATTATTGAGCATTTCCCTCACATATGATAATTCACAGACATAGGAAGAATAATGGATTTGGAGTCAGAAGACCTGTCTGTGCTTCGCTGCTCACTCCCTGTATGACCATGGCAGTGTCACTTACCCACTCTGTGCCTCAATCTCCTCATCCGTAAAACGCAGAAGCTGGGCTAGATTAAATCTGTGGTTCCTCCTAGCTCTAAATTTGTGATCCTATGATCCCTAATGTTGACGTAGAAAACGATCACCCTGTTTTTCAATGGGAAGCTTGGAGTCATTAAAAATACTTCTTATATGTAATTCGGTTGACTTTATGCCTCTTTAATTCTGTGCCTAGCTGGCTGTCTACTTACAGAGTCTGTTCAAGACATACATACTAATAGGTCAGCATATATTAATTGCAAATCATAAACTGGACAATAAACTCTTTATCCACTTGGTTTTAACGGTGTTGGTAGAATGAACCCTTCTGAGTAAGAATCTTATTTAAGAGGTCCTGAAATGTTCTGAAGCCTGGTGCAATGAACATAATGGCATCCACAAACAAAAGGAACTAGAGGTCCCCACCATCAATAGTGAATAACCGTTCCATTTGTACTCTGCCTTCAACATCCTCCAATAAACATCTTTGGTCAGATTATATCTTCCTATTGATGTTAATAACCACTAATCTGAACAAAGTTATTTGTTATTACATCTTTCAATCAAATATTAAGCACTTATGTGCCAAGTATGAAAGAAACAAACATTATGAATGAAACAACTTTGACTCCCAAGCTTACATGCTAATGGGGAAGACAGAAAGTACATCCATAAGTATATACAGAAGAGACTCAAATAAATACAAAGTCGTTTGGGAGGAAGGGCACCAGCAGTTGAAAATAATCAGAAAAGCTTTAATGTGAAATTTGATGAGGTCACTGAATAAGATCTTAGAGAGAGAAGAGAGCCTAGAACAGAGAGTCTTGGGATACAATCAAAGTTAGGTGGCATGATCTGAACGATGGACCAGTAAAAGAAACTGAGGAGTACTCAGAAAGGTAGGAGCAGAACTTGGAGGAACTAGTGTCATGAAAACCTAGGGAGTAAAGTATATATAGAGAAGAGGATAGTCAACAATTTGAATGCAGAAGAGAGGCGAAGAAAGAGAACCAACTGAGAAAAGATGATCAGATCTGGCAAGTAAAAGATAGACGGTACTTTAGAAAAAGTAGTTTTAGTTGAGTGAAGAGGATGCAAGGGAGAGGTGGAAGTAGCTTGAACAGTTTTTTCAAGCAGTTCTGACTAAAAAATAGAGGAAGTGGCTGGAGACTGTAAGACAATAAGTTGAGGGGATGGTAGTCAAATGAAGGCTTTTCTCTTTTTTTCCTTGTCTTTTTAAAAAAATTAATAAATTTATTAATTTTAGTTTTCAACACTTACTTTCACAAGATTCTGAGTTCCAAATTTTCACCCCCCCCTCCCCCCTCCCCCCACCCCAAGATGGCATGCATTCTGAATAACCCTTCCCCTAGTCTGCCTTCCCTTCTATCTTCCCCCACTTCTTTTATCCCCTTCCCCTTCTATTTTCCTGTAGGGCAGGATAGATTTCTGTATTTCCCAGTTGCAGGTGAAAACATTTTTTTTTAAACATGTGTTTTTAAAACTTTGGGTTCCAAATTTTCTCCCTGCCTCCCCGCCCACCCTCATTGAAAAGGCAATCAACTCAATATAGGTTATACATGTGCAGTTATGCAAAACACTTCCACAGTAGATATGCTGTGAAAAACTAACTCTACTTCCCTTAATCCTATCCTGCCCCCCCCCCATTTATTCTATTCTTTCTTTTGGCCCTGTCCCTCCTCAGAAGTATATTTGCTTCTGATTATCCCCTTTCTCAATATGCCCTCCTCTCTATCGCCCCCCTACTCTCTTGTCCTCTTCCCCCCATATTTTCCTGTAGGGTAAGACAGATTTCCATACTGAACTGAGTGTGTATGTTATTCCCTCCTTAAGTCAAATCCTATGAGAATAAGATTCACTCATTCCCTCTCACCTTCCCCCATTTCCCTTCCAATGTAGGAGCCTTTTCTTTTCTTTCTTTTTTTTTTGTGTGAGATAATTTACCCTGTTCTACCTCTCCCTCTCTCCTTCTCCTAGTATAATCCTCTCTTACCCCTTATCTCCAGATATGACCCCTTCATCTTCAACTCACCCTGGGGCCTCTATCTATCTATCTATCTATAGATAAATACATATAACTTTTTCCCTCCAACTACCCTAATACTGACAAAGGTCTCATGAGTTACAAATATCTTTCCATGCAGGAATGTAAACAGTGCAACCTTAATAAGTCTCTTATGATTTCTCTTTCCTGTTTACCTCTTCATGTTCCACTTGAGTCTTGTATTTGAAAGTCAAATTTTCTATTTAGCTCTGGTCTTTTCATCAAGAATGCTTGAAAGTTCTCTGTTTCACTGAATGACGACCATTTTTTCCCCTGAAGGATTATACTCAGTTTTGCTGGGTAGGTGATTCTTGGTTGTAATCCTATCTCCTTTGCCCTCCTGAATATTATATTCCATGTCCTGCGGTCCCTTAATGTAGAAGCTTTAAATCTTGTGTTATCCTGATTGTGTTTCCACAATACTTGAATTGTTCAAATAAAGGCTTTTTTCAAGGAATAATGGATGATTATGATATAAGCAGAGCAGTCATCTTTTGTGAGAGCCTTTAGGTGCATTTTTTCTACACAGAATCAATTTTCTTTTTAGTTCATAAACAAGAGATATGTTGAGATTTCTCAGTCAACATTTTGATAGTTGTTTTCAAATACCCTAATCTTCCAGTTCATCAATCTACAAAATTCCCATGACCTCTATTCCACCTAAGCTATACACACAGGCATGATTTCACTAACCTCTACAAATGTTCTATTTTAATAATCAAGTATGATGAAATACCTTTTACCCAATCATAATCACCTATCATCCCTTCTTTCCCTTTGCTTTATTATTCCCTAAATCCATTCTTCATTCTCACTGTCCCCTCTAACCTCTTCAACCAGAACTCTAGGCCATCAACCCTATTTTCCCCTCCTTTTCCTCATAGCTCCTTCATGAACTCTACAATATTCTCTATTTTCAAAACCTGAGTTGCTCCCTTGTTCTATCACTGATCACACCTTATCAAATCCTAACTCTGGATTATCCCCACCACCCACCTTCTCTGTTGTTCTTTCTATATACTATTTCACTTGGTCATCTCATCAGCTGTCATGGATTTAATTTTCACTTCTATGCTGATGATTCTCTTATCCCCACCTTTTCTGCTTCTCTTCAATCTTAAAGCATTTCCATCTGCATAATGGATATATGGATGTCCTGTAAACATTTTAAACTCAAGGAGTCCAAAAATTCATTATCTTTCCCTCCACATCCTTCCCTCTTGTAAAGGTCTTTATTACTGTTGAGGGCATCAGTTATTCTCCTCGTCACTCAGGCTTCCAACCTATATCCTCCACTCCACAGTCTCACAACCTCCTCCCCAATCCAATCTATTGTCAAGGCCTGTCGATTTTACTTTCAAAATATCTCTCATATATCCCCTTTTCTCTCCTCTGCCACTGCCACTACTCTGATGTAGGCCCACATCACCTCATACCTGGACTACTGCAAAAGCTACCAGTTGGGCTGTCTGTCACAAGTCTCTCCCCACTCCAGTCCATCCTCCAACTCAACTGTCAAAGTGATCTTTCTAAAGCATAGATTTGACCATCTCACACTCCGACTCAATAAATTCCAATGGTTTCCTGTCATCTTCAGGATCAAAGATAAATTTTCTTAAAAATTGTGTTTACTAGTTTATTTTCCCCCAATTATATTAAAAAAGGAATTTTTAACATTTGTTTTTAAAACTTTTGAGTTCCAAATTCTCTCCCTTCCTTCCCTCCCCCTTCATTGGGAAGGCAAGCAATTTGATATAGGTTATACATGTGTAGTTATGCAAAATATATTTCCATATTAGTCATGTTGTAAAAGAAAACACAGACAAAAAACTCAAGAAAAATAAAGTAAAAAAATATGCTTCAATCTGTATTCAGACATCATCAATTCTTTCTCTGGGGATAGACAGCACTTTTGATCATATGTCTTTCAGAGTTGTCTTGGATCATTGTTTTTGCTGAGAAGAGTTAACTCATTCACAGCCGATCATCTTACAATATTGCTTGTTACTCTGTACACAGTACATGTCACTTTGCATCAGCTTCTGTAAGTCCAGGTTTTTCTGAAAACATTCTGCTCATCATTTCTTATAGCACAATAATATTCCATCACAATCACATACCACAATTTGTTCTGCCATTCCCCAATTGATAGACATCCCCTCAAATGTCTAATTCTTTGCAACCAGAAAAGGGCTGCTTCAAATATTTTTGTACCTATAGGTCCTTTTCCTTTTTGTTTTTTTAATCTCTTTTTGGATATCAGTGACGATTTCTAGCTGAATCTAAAGTCTACAGAAGAATAATCAGATCTGAATCCCAGATTAAAGGGAAACATGCAGCTCTGCCCCTGTGGATTGGCAGTTTCCAAACTGTCTGAGTCCAATAGCAATCTACTGCAAACCCTGGTCAGGAACTTGCAGAGCTTACCCTAGTGATCAGACCATTTAGTACTGCAGATCCCCAGGCGAGGCTGTCCCTGAAATACAGAAACCATAGCAGCCCTCAACACTGCAAGAAAACAACAGGACCACCAACGTCCTCCAAAGTCAGAAAGCAGTAGGTTAGAAGAATGAACAAACAAAACTCCTAAAGAAAAACACAACATAGGCACAAATTAAACTAGAATTCCTGAGAGAAACCAAGCAAGAGTTTAAAAATAACTTTAAAAGTGTTTTTTTTGTTTTTGTTTCTGTTTTTAAACGAACGAGAGTGCCAGAGGAAACAACAGGAAAAGAAATGAGAGCTAAGGAAGAAAGAACTGGAAAACGAATTAACAGCTTGGTACAAGAGGTACAAAATCTTGCTCAAGAATCAAACTCACTGAAAATTAGAAAGGTCCAAAAAGACGCCAATGATTCCATGAGACAACAAGAAATATTAAAGTCATAACACTGGGGGAAAAAGGAAATGTACTTCATAAAAAGAATCAATGCAACAGACCAAGGAGAAAAAAAATAGTGATCACTGGATTCCTTAAACACCATGAGAAAAAAAAGCCTAGACATTATATATTTTTTTTTGTTTAATGAAAAAACATTTATTGAATTCCTATCCCTACTAAGTTCCAAGTGCTATGCTCAGTACTGGGGATGGATGACAAATACAGAAAGACCGTCTATGGTCAAGTTCACACTTGGGTGGGTGGGGAGGGGAAGACAACATATTAGAGAGCTCAGTTGCTGGGTAAATAAAAAGCTTTTAAAAAGTTCTAAGTCCTAAAAGTCGTAAGGATGCACACACGTAAGGGGCAAATTATGTGGCCCAGACAGGCATCTTTAGATTGTCAGAAGGTCAGATGATACAGTAGTGCATACAAGCAGGGCAAATGGTAAAGCCAGGAAGTCCTTAGAAAGCACAGATGGCAAGGTTTGTTTCCCAGCCCATTTTATCTGAAGGAAAAATTGGTGACTTTCATTATCCCAAGTCATATGAGCAGTTAAGCAGTCTGGAGTGGTTTCCAGGTGATCTGGAGCAAGAGTTGATCAAGTCAGAGTTCAGTTGGTTATGACAGAGATGAGGATATCTGCCTTTCTCTTATTGTTAGTACATGTGAACAATTCCTATAGTTGTTTATAGCATGTATAGTATATAGCATTTTTTTTTGGTTATAGTATTGAAGAAAAAATAGCACATAGAAAAATTGAGAAAAGATATGAAGAAAAAAAATTACCAAAGAGAGCCGTGGAAGATAGCTCAAACTGAAGGGGTAGGCTGGGAGGAGGGTAAAGAGAAAATAATTTGGAGATTATATTGCAGGGTTAAAGAGAATGACACTAACACCATTTCCAAGTACTGACTGAGTTAAGTCTTCTCACTTCTTTCTAGTTGCTTCTCTGGCTAATCTTTGAGCTTCAGCACTGCCTTCAACTTTAGATCAAGCAGGTACATGCTTCCACTCAACATCCATGTTCCGAGTCATATTATCCAGCTTAATGAATTGGTCTCTGTGGACAATATCTGTATTTTTACTTGTTTTCCAGCAATTTTCTTTCCACTTGCCAACCCATTCATTCATACCTTTGGTGATAGGTTGGTTATCTGTGTACACAGTAATTCCATCCATATTTTGGGCCTTTGCTTGCTCAATCACTTTGGTAGTGACTTCTAATGATGCACTTTGGTTTGTCTGTCGTCCAGAATATGTATCACTTATGTTTAGATCATGGTCTGGTCCCCAGGAGATACCAATACCTCCTCGAGCCCCTTGTCTTCCATTATTTTTGCAGGAACCCTTGATATACACAGTGTTAGGGTCTGATCCCTGGTTTGGTTGTCCGTACCAACTTTCAGAGTCTCTAGTCTGCCAACCATAGTCATAGCTCCTTGGGCTGTGTTTCCAATTCATCTCCAGTCTTTCCAAAGGCTCGGTGATAAAGTAAGTCAGACCTTCAGAGACCATGTTAGACATTATATTTCAAGAAATCTTAATAGAAAACTGTCCAAATCACTTAGAAGCAAAGGGCAAGGCTGATACAGAAAAAGATACACTAGTCACCTCCTGAAAGAAATCCAAAAATGAAAATTCCCAAGAACCAAATACAGCCAACATCCAGGGCACTTACATCCTCCTTGACGGCTGTCAGCTTTTGGTGACAGACAAAGGTTAGAGTTGATTAAGTTCAGCAAAAGTTCTGGCCACATAATAAAGTTTTCCACAATGTATTTCCATTAAAGTTTTCATAAAATGCATTTATTTTTCATGGAGTGCTACACTTATTTCTAAGCTGGATGTGTATTGTTCAGTGGTTTCCAAGTAGGAGCAAAGGAGGCATAGTAATATAGGAGGCATAGTGGAAGTAATTCAGGGCTAATTTTTGGCAAGAGATTCAAGAGCAGAGAACAACAGTGTAAAGAACTGAAGGGACTATTAGGTTGAAGTCAGAAAGTGAAGTAAGAACATGGGTAAAATGCCCTGAGAAAAGTACTGAGGGATGGAGGGAATAGAGATCTCAGTGCTATGCCATTTGATGCATATGTTTAATTATTGACATTAACCCACAGTCCACAGGAAAACATACAATTAGCAATCATAACTGAATGTGGATGGGATTAACTCACTTTATACAATGGAAGGGCTAAGCAGAATGGATTAGAAACTAGAATCCAATAACGTGATTTACAAGAAACATGCGTGAAACAGAAAGATGCTGGTAGAGTTTAAATAAGGAGCTAAAGAAAAATCTACTATGCTTTAGCTGAAGTAAAAAAGACAGGAGTAACAATTATGCTCTCACACAAAGCAACAGCAAAATAGATCTAATTAAAAGAAATAAATAGGGAAACTACATTTTGCTGAAAGGTACCGTAGACAAAGAATTAATGTCATTATTAAACATATGTGCCAAATGACATATCATCTAAATTCTCAAAGAAAAAGCGAAATAAATCACAAAAAGAAATAGTAAACTAAAATAGTAAGGGACCTCAATTTACCCCTCTCAGACCAAGATAAATCTAAACAACAATAAAATAAACAAGAAAGAAGTGAAAGACCTGAAGAGAATTTTAGAAAAATTAGAGGTCTCTGGGGCCTCTGGAGAATAGTGAAGGGTAATAGCAGAGGCACCTTCACAGAAACTGACAATATATTAAGGCATTAAAATTTCACAAATACATAAAAGCAGAAATATCAAATGCATATTCTACAGACCATAATGTAATAAAAATTATATTCAATAAAAGGGCATTTGAGCAAAGATTAAAATTTAATCAGAAACTAAATAACTTAATCTTAAATAAACTAGTCAAAGAACAAATCACAGAAATATTTGATAATTTCATTAAAGATAATAACAACGAGACAACACACAACATAATTTTTAGGCTGCAAAGCAGTACTTAGGAAAAAAATTTATATCTCTAAACACTTTCATCAATAAGAAGAGAACAACAAATTGGGCACAAAACTAAAAACTCTAGAAAACCAATAAATGAAACCCTTCTAATTATCAAAATGAAAATCCTGAAAAATCAAATAAGAGATTAACAAAATTGAACTAAAAACCTCTAATAAATTTATAAACCTAGGAGCTTTTTTGGGGGGTGGGTGGGTGGGAATTAAATAGACAAGCCATCGGTTAGCTTGAACTTAAAAAAAATAAAGAGAAAACCCAGTTACCACTATTAGAAATGACTAACAAAACACAGCAGGAAGAGACAGAAAGAAATTCCATTTAAAATAACTACAGGGGGGCAGCTAGGTGGCGCAGTGGATAGAGCACCAGCTCTGAAGTCAGGAAGGCCTGAGTTCAAATCCAGCCTTAGACCAAACACTTGACACTTACTGTGTGACCCTGGGAAGTCACTTAACCCCAACTACCTAAAAAGAAAAAAAAAATAACTAGAGAGAATATAAAATACTTAGGAGTCTACCTGTGAAGACACAGATAATATAAAAACAAAATTACAAAATGCTTTTTGTACAAATAAAGAGATCTAAATAACTAGAAAAATATTAATTGTTCCTGGAGAGGCTGAGCCAATATAATAAAAACAACAATACTACTTAAATTAATTTTCTTATTCAGTGCCATTAAAATATCAAAGAATTACTTTACATATATAGCAAAAAATTAAGATGGAGAAACAAAAGTTCAAAAATATCAAGTAAATTAATGTTAAAAAAAAGTGGAAAGTAAAGGGGCTTAGCATTTAACAGATCTCAAAGTACACTAAAAAAACTCTAATTATCAAAACAATTTGGTGTACGGGGTAAGAAACAGAAGCTCATCAATGGAACAGAGAGGTACAAAATATAATGAAACAAAGGAGCACAGTACCTACATTTGATAAATGCCAAGATCCCAGCTTTAGGGGCAAGAACTCACTCTTCAGCAAAAATTGTTGGGAAAATTGAAAAGCAGTCTGGCAGAAACTAGGTATGGACCAGTATCTCCCACTACATATCCCAAGACAAGCTCCAAATGGGTACATGATTTAGTCATAAAGAGGAAGAGGGGAAGGGAAAAGAAAGCTGAAAAGAATAAGCATTTACCAAGATCTGTGCTAAGTGCTTATTAAATATAAACTCATTGATCCTCACAAAAACCCTAGGAGGGAGGCGTTATTACCATTCTCATTTTAAAGCTGAGGAAAGGGAGGCAAATAGAAGATTAAGTAATTTGCCTAAGGTTATATAGCTAATAAGTTTCTGAGGCCGAATTTGAACTCAAGCCTTTAAGATTCTGAATCCTGTGCTGTATTTACTGCACTGCCAGTTGGCTCTGGTGATATAAACAAATAACAGGAGCACGGAAGAAATCATCTGTCAGGTTCATGGATGGAAGTTTGATCCAGGTTCAAACAAGGAATTGGAAGGATCAGGAGATAAAATGGATAATTTTGACTGTATAAAATTAAAAAGTTTGCCCACAGGCAAAACCAACTCTGCTAAATTGAGGGAAAATCTTTGCATCAAGTTTCTCTGATAAAAGTCTCATTATAGGGAACTGATTAAAATATCTAAGAATAAAAGCCATTCCCTCCATTCCCTAATTGATAAATGATCAAAGGATATGAACAAGTAGTTTTCCAAAGAAGAAATCCAAGCTCTCAATAGTCATATGAAAAAAATGTTCCAAATTACTTATGATCAGAGAGATGCAAATTAAAACAACTCTGAGGTGCCACCTCACACCCAGATCAACAAAGTTGAGAAAAAAGGAAAATGAGATATGCTGGAGAGGCTCAGGGGAAATAGGTTATATTGTTTAAAAAATTATATTATAATTATAAAAATTATATTGTTTAAATTTACTCATTTAGTGCTGTACCAAACTTCCAAAAGAATAAAACTAGAAAAAAAAATTTATATGGAGGAATAGGTCAAGTATTCTAAAAGCAATAGTGAAAAAAAGTGGGAAGGTGGGGGGACCGGTGTTTTATCAGTGCCAGATTTCAAATTGTACTATCAAGCAGTAATCATTAAAATGATTTGGTTTATTAGTTTAAATATTTTTTAAAGGTTTATCAGTAGAACAACTTAGCTTACACAAGATTTAGAAGTAATCAAACACAGTAGCATAGTATTTGATAAACCCAAAGATTCCCAGCTACTGGTAGGAAGGCCTACCCATCTGGAGGGGAAAACCTCAAAAACTTTTGGCAAACTTGGACAGCAGTATGATAGAAATGGCTTTTAAATTTAATATTTTATTATTCCCTCCCCTAATTACATGTAAAAACAATTTTTAAGATTTAAAAAAAATTTTTGAGTTACAAATTCTTTCCCTTCCATTGCTCTCCTCAGTGAGAAGGCAAGCAATTTGACAGAGGTTATACGTGTGCAGTCATGCAAAACATAAGAAAATAACCTTTAGACCAGAGGTTCCCAAACTTATTTGGTCCACCGCCCCCTTTAAAAAAAAATTACTAGGGGCAGCTGGGTGGCGTAGCGGATAGAGTTCCAGTCTTGGAGTCAGGAGGACCTGAGGTCAAATCTGAACTCAGACACTTGACACTTACTAGCTGTGTGACCCTGGGCAAGTCACTTAACCTTACTCCCTAGGCAAAAAGCAAAAAAACCTCAAACAAACAAACAAAAAATTATTCAAAGCCCCCCACTCCCCCCGGAAATCTATTTTCTTTAAGTTCAATGTTTTTTTTTTCCAATTTGTGTTATTTCAAAAAATATATATATTAAATATGTTTTTTAAAAAATGACACATCTTAAATTTTAAAATGTATTGTAAATTTGTGGAGTTTTTTCCTGCACTGAAATTCTGATGATGCAATATTGCGTCATGTAACCACAAATTGTATTTAAACAAGTCATTACATACACATGTTCCTGCTGATGTATGCTGGACTTCCTGACAATGGAAATGTTTGCTTGCTAAAGTATTAGCAAGCACTGCTAACACTTGTTTGTTAAGACCTGTCAGCAGGGTTGGTTACTGATCAGTTATAACTTGAATTTTGTGTGTTTATTTCGAAAATAATGTAATCACTAAGACTCTGTTACACAACAGATGAAACATGTATGAACAGTTTTTCAAAATTTTATCTTCTTTCCTTATGCTTCCACCACCCCCTTATTTTTATTCAATGCCCCCCAATTGCACACGAGGCTACTACCACCCTCCTGGATCATTCAGTGCCCCTTAGGGGGCAGTATTGCCCAGTTTGGGAACCTCTGCTTTAAGGGAAGCTTAAAAGAGAGAAAAGGGTATAAACATTTATACAGCACCTACTGTGTGTCAGGTACTTGCTAAGCACTATATAAATACTATCTTATTTGATCCTCACAACAACCTTGAGAGGCAGGAGCTATTATTATCCCTATTTTACAATGGGAGAAATTTAGGAGATCAAGGCAAATAGATATTAAATGACTTTCCCAAGATGACAACTTCTAAGTATCTGAGGCAAGATCTGAACTCGGGTCTTCCTGGCTATAGGCCCAGCACTCGATCCTCTACACCAGTAGCTGCAAACTAGACCAACACTTCATATCATGTTCTAAGATAAACTCCAAATGGATACATAACTTTGATATAAAAAAGTCATATCATAAATAAATTAGAGGCACAAGGGAGAAATTACGTATTAGAGGGGAAGAGTTCATGGCTAACAAGTAAAGAGTTCGTGGCTAACATAACATGAACATTAAGCGATTGAGGATCATGTAAGATAAAATAGACAATTCTGATTGAAGTTTTTTCATGAAAAAAATCTAATGTAGTAAAAATTAGAAGGGAAAAAGGTAACTGGGAAAAAAATCTTTACTAGTGTCTCTGATCAAGGTTTCATTTCCAAGACATGTAAGGAACCGATTCAAATTTATTAAGATCAAGAGCCATTCCTATATCAATAGCTAAATGTTCAAAGGACAGGAACAGGAAATTTTCAAAGAAATAAATCCAAGTTATCAATAGTCATAAGGAAAAAATGCTCTGATTTTACATGACTGCACATTTTTATTACCTGTATCAAATTGCTTGCCTTTTCAATGAGAGGGTAATTAGAGAAATGCAAATTAAAGTAACTTTGAACTATCAAAATGACAAAGATAAGAAAAGAGGAAAATTATATTGGAACCGTTGTCAAAAAACAGTAGACTGTTAGAAAAGCTGTGAATTGGTCCAGCCATTCTGAAAAGCAATTTGGAACTAGGCCCAAAGAGTTACCATATGTTCACACCCTTTGACCCAACTATAACCTCAAAGCAATCCAAGAAGAGAGGAAAAGGATCTATATATACAAAATTATTTATATTAGCTCTTATTGTAGTAGCCAAAAACTGGAAAATGAAGAGGGTGTCCTCCCAGTGCAGAATAACTAAATGGACTGTAGCATAAGAATATAACAGAATATTTTTGTGCCATAAGAAATGATGAAATGGAAAATTTCTGAGGAAACTACAAAGACCTTATAAACTGATGCAGAGTGAAGTGAGCAGAACTAGGTAAAAAATTTATACAGCAATAACATAACATTATATAAAACAAAAACTTTGAAAGACTTTAGAACTCTCTTCAATGCAAGTATCCAAAAGGATGAAGATGTAACCTGACACTTGACTCCAGGCAGACAATTGATAAAATTAACAGCAGGAGACATACATTTTTGGCCATGGCTAACTAATGTTTTACCAGACTATATCAATACATATTGAGGGACTTCTTGTTGATTCTTTAACTTGTCATTGGGGGAAAGGAGTGGGAAGGAAGATTAATTTTTTAAATGCTTAAAATAATTTTCTAAAATTAAAATTAGCCAGGAGACACAAACCTGTTTCTATCCAAACAATAATCATTTCACAACGTTAAATTAGTCCTTGTTCATGTCAGTGTCTTTATTTGTAATTTTCTAACACATTTATAAAATAAAAAAAGAACAATTATAGCTTTAAAATGTAAATAATGTATCACATAAAATAAAGTCTATCTTTGTGAAGACAATGTATACATACATATGTATAGGTATGTATGTACATACACACTTTATCAAGCATGCACATACTTTAAAAAACAACAGTATTTTATTTTTTCCAATTACATGTAAAGATAATTTTAAACATTCATTTAAACAATTTTGATGTGTGAGGTGGTGCCTCCTAGTTGTTTTAATTCATGCACATACTTTTTAAAAATTGTCATTTATTTTTAGCATTTTGAGTTCCAAATTCTCTCCCTTCCTCCAACCCCCCACCTAATTTTTTTACTTTCAATATTATTATATTTGTCACACCTGTATGAAAAATTAAGATTCATCTTTTAAAACTTTGAGTTCTAAATTCTCCCCCTCCCCTCAGACAGTAAGCAATCTGATACAGATTATACATCATGCACATTCTTTTTAAAGTTAAAATTGTTTAAATTTTATATTTCTGACTAGTGATTTAAATAAAATACTTTAATTTAAGAAAAGCTGAAAACAGCTTGAAAGAGCCATAAAAACATCATGTGCATATGGCTGTTTAAGACTATTGTTTGATGATAACAGACACTGAAAATATGGGAGATATTAGAAACACAGCTGTGAGTTTCATCAGTGTTCAAGTTTTTAGGTTTTACCTGATGTCACAAACATGACAATGAGGTTCCCCCATACTGCTGTGTCAGGAACAAGGATAAGGACTAGATCCGTGACTTCATTGGTGTATGGAACTTAGTGGTGAGGAAACTTCTTCTTCCAGTGCAGACAGATACCTTAGCTCCAACTTAACAGTTTTAGTTTAGAACAGGGGTTCTTAACCTGAGACCCAGGAACCTTTTAAAAAGGTTTTTAAAATACTATTGTGCTATAAGAAATGATGAGCAAGTGGACTTCAGAAAAACCTGTAAAGACTTATATGAACTGATGCTGATTGAAAAGAGCAGAACCAGAAAAACACTGTAGACAGTAACCACCACATTGTGTGATAATTGACTGATAGCCTTAGCTCTTCTCAGCAATGCAAGGATCTAAAACAACTGGAAAATGCTATCCACACCCAGAGAAAAAACTTTGAAATACGAATACAGATGGAAGCATACTATTTGCTCTCCTTTTCTTTTGTTGTTTTGTTTCTTCTTTCTTGTGTTTCCTCCCATTAGCTCTAATTCTTCTTTACATCATGACTAATGTGAAAATATGAATATGAATGCATAAGCAGAGTCTGTATCAGACTGCACACCATCTTGGGGAGGGAAGAAGAAAGGGAAGGGGAGAAAATTTAAAAATCAAAATCTTACGGAAGTAAATGTTGAAAACTAAAAATAAATAAATTTAAAATAAAAAGGTTCTTAATCAGATATATATAATTTTATAATTATATTTCAAAATAATTGGTTTCCTTTGCCATCCTATGTATTTCATTTTATGTCTTTAAAAAATCATTCTGAAAAGGGGTTTATGACACCAGAAAGAACCCCTGGCTGACAGAGTTGCCTAGAGAACTGAAAGGTTAAGTGGCTTGCCTCCCCAGATCATACAGCTAGTATGTGTTAAAAGGACATGAAATCAGTTTTTCTTGGCTTCCAGGAAGACTCCCTATGCACTATACCACAATATGCTACCTTTCATCCCTTTTAAAGCTAATACAAAATAAAAGATAGTTGAACATCTAACACTTGCAGATTTTTTCAAGATATAACAAAAGGAAGACTGTGGTTGGTAATGCTGAAAGGAAATAAAAGCAATATGCAAAATTCAGTTTTATGCATTTTTCATAAAATGACTTATATAAGTTCACCAGAAAGGATCTATTTTAAAATAAATTTTAAATCACGTGCTACAGCTAACAAGTTTCTTTGACATGTTTGAGTTCTGTACATAAAAATATTTCCTTATTTATACAAAGATACAGACTGCAAACTATAGGGGTTGAAGCTTCAGGGGTTCCAAAAAATCAAAGGTAGTCAATGTCAATAAATTTAAGAATAATTTTGAGGGTAAAGGCAGTAGGAGCTGAGGGAAATCTGGAAAGCCTTCATATGGAAGGGAGCATGAGTTGAACCTTAAACAAAACTTGAGATTCTAAGAAGCAAAAATGAAGAGGGTAAATTCCAGGCATTAAAGATATCAGATCAAAGGCAAAGAGAGATGGGACACGGAGTAGTGTTTCTGAGAAACAGTAAGTAGACCAGTCAGTATGACTGAACCACAGAGCACATAGGGAAATAACATGTAAGAAGACTGAAAAGGAGGGCAGGGCCAAGACAGCAAAGTCAGGGCAGCAACTCGCTTGAGCTCTCCCAAATTCCCCTCCAAACAATTTAAAATAACGCCTCAAAATGAAATCTGGAGTGGCAGGACCAACAAAAGGACAAGGTGAAACAATTTTCAGCCCAAGCACAACTTAGAGGGTCTGTAGAACCTCTGTGGGGTGGCAGTGGAGCACAGTCCAGCAATGGCCACACTCCAGCAAGCCAGCAGTAGACCTTAGGGGCAACTGAACCACCCGGTGGCTTCCTGAGCTCTCAGTTGGACCACTGGTCAGAAGGAGATTACAGGGGACCCTATGCTGGCCCTAGGTTCAGAATACTGTTGTATTGCCCATACATGGTTCTAGATCTCAGTACCAGGGTGAGAAGGAATAGCACTAGTACAGTAGAGTGTGCAGCTGAAGGAATACAGGGACCGTGGTCACAGTTCCAGGGCTGAAAAGAGTGCTTATGGTGGTTCACAGACCAGAGTACAGGTGAGGAGAAGAGTAACCATACTCTCCTTAGATCAAACCACCTTGGAAATACTGAAAACTTGTAGACCCCCCCAGAACTAGCTTTCCTAAAAAATACAGCACAGAAAAATCTGAAGCTTGGAACAATGCCCCCTCTACCCCAGGAGCAGACCCCAATTTTAACATAAAGTTAAACGTCAAAAAATAGGCTGGGAAAATGAGTAAATAGTAAAAGAAGAACATGACCACAGAAAGATACTATGGTGAGAGGGAAGATCAAAACACAAACTCAGGGGAAGATAATGTCAAAACACCTCAAAGAAAAATGTGAATTGGACTCAGACCCAAAAAGAATTCCTGGAAGACCTCAAAAGGATTTCAAAAACCAAATAAGAGAGGTAGAGGAAAAATTAGGAAAAGAAATGAGAGCAATACATACAAGAAAATCATGAAAAAGAGTCAACAACTTGGTAAAGGAGGCACAAAAAAAAGTTGAAGAAAATAACACCTTAAAAAACAGAATAGGCCAAAAAATTCACTTTAGAGAAGAACTCCTTAAAAAGCAGGAATGGCCAAATGGAAAAGGAGGTACAAAAGTTCACTGAAGAAAATAATTCCTTAAAAATTAGAATCAAGCCACTGGAAGGTAATGACTCCATGAGACATTAAGAAATGATAAAACAAAATCAAAAGGACAAAAAAACTAGAAAATGTGAAATATCTCACCGGAAAAATAACCGACCAGGAAAACAGATTGAGGAGGTAATTTAAGAATTATTGGACTACCTGAAAGCTATGATGGAGAAAAAAGCCTAGACATCATATTTCAAGAAATTATCAATGAAAACTGCCTTGATATCCTAGAACCACAGAGTAAAATAGAAATTGGAAAAAATCCACTGATTACCTGCTGAAAAAGATCCCAAAAGGAACACTCCCAGAAATATTATAGCCAAATTCCAGAGCTCCTAGGTCAAGAAAAAAAAAATATTCCAAGTAGAAAGAAAACAATTCAAATATAATGGAGCCGCAATCAGAATAAGTTAGCCACTTCTACATTAAAGGATAAGAGAGCTTGGAACATGATATTCTGGGCAAAGGAGCTAGGATTACAACCAAGAATAACCTACCTAGCAAAACTGAATATACTCTTTCATGGGGAAAAATAGATATTTAATGAAATAGAAGACTTTCAAACATTCCTGATGTAAAGACCAAAGCTGAATAGAAAATCTGACTTTCAAATACAAGACTCAAGAGAAGCATAAAAATGTAAACAGGAAAAAGATTCAATAAGGTTAAACTGTTTACATTCCTACATGGGAAGATGATACTCATAACTCCTAAGAACTTTATCATTCTAATGACAGTGAGAAGGAGTATACATAGACAGAGGGCGTGGATCTGAGTTGTACATGATGGGATACTATCTAAAGAAAATAAAATTAAGGGGTGAGAAAGAGGGATGTTTATGATGGGATGCTATCTAAAAAAAAAAATAAAATTAAGGACTGAGAAAGAGGGATCCACTGGGAGAAAGGGGAAGGGAAAGGTAGAATGGGGTAAATTATCTCTAAAAGAAGTATAAAAGAGTTTTTACAGTAGAGAGGCAGGAGAGGTGGTATGACAGAAAAAGCTTGAACCTTATTCTCACTGAAATAGGCTCAAAGAGGAAATAACATGCACACTCAGTTGGGTATAGATTTATCTATCTTCTAATCTATAGAAATCTATCTTAAACTACAGGGAAGTAGGTGAAAGGGATAAGAGAAGGGGGGGAACTGATAGAAGAGAGCACATACTGGGGGAGGCAGTAGTCAGAAGCAAAACATTTTTGAGGAGGGAAAGGATAAAGGGGGGGGGAGAGAGAGAGAGAGGGAAGGAGAAGGATAAAAAGGAAAAATAGGATAGAAGTTAATATAGCTAGTAATCGTAACTGTGGAAAAATTTTTATCTCTGATGAAGGCCTCATTTCTCAAATATATAGAAAACAGAGTCAAAATTCCAAGAATACAAGCCATTGCCCAATTAATAATGAACAGGCAGTTTCCAGATGAAGAAATCAAAGCTGTCTATAGTCATATGAAAACATTCTCAAGAACACTACTGATTAGGGAAATGCAAATTAAAACAACCTCACATCTATTAGAGTCGCTAATGACAGAAAGGGAAAATGACAAATATGGGAAAATTAGAGTTATAAACTGATTCAACCATTCTGGAGAACAATTTGGAACTGCCCAAAGGGCTGTGCAATGGTTTGATCCAGCAATACCATTACTAGGTCTACATTCCAAAGAAATTTTTTTTTAAAAGGAAAAGGACTTATTTGTACAAACATATTTACAGTAGCTCTTTTTTTGTGGTGGCAGAGAATTGGAAACAGAGAGGAGATTCCCATCGATTAGGGAATGAACAAGCTGTGGTATGACTGTGGTGAAACACTAATTATTGTGCTATCAGAAATGATGAGCAAGATGCTCTTGAAAACCTGGAAAGACTTACATGAACTGATACAAAGTGAAGTAAGCAGAACTAGAAGAACACCGTACACAGTAACAGCAATACTGTACAATGAAGAACTGTGAATGACTTGGCTGTTCTCTGCAATACAATGATCTAAGATAATTCTGAAGGACTTATGACAAAAAATGCTAACCATGTCCAAAGAAAGACGTGATGGAGTCTGAATACAGATCGAAGCAAATGTTGTACTTTCTTTTTCTTTTTTGAGATGGGGGGTGGGCGTCTCTGCGTTTTCTTTCACAACATAACTAATATGGAAATATTTTATATGATTGCACATGTGTAATGTATGTCAAATTACTTGCCTTCTCAATGAGGAAAGAAGAAAGGAAAGGAGGGAAAGAATGTAAAACTCAAAAAAACTTTAAATGAATGCTAAAAACTGCTTTTTTTCAAGTAACCAGCAAGAAAAGACCAGAACGGTAGGTTGGGGCTAAATTGTACACATCCTTAAATTCCAAAGAGTTGATATTTAATCTCAGAGTTGTTTGTGGGTTACTGGGATTTACTGAGTAGGGGGATGAAAGGGTCAAACCAGTACTTTCGGGAAATCACTTTGGAGCTGTGTGGAAGATGGATTGTACTGAAGAGAGACTTAATGCAGGAAGATTTAATTAGAAAGCTATTACAATAGTCCAGGCAAAATATGCAACAAAGTTCTTATGGAAATATGAAAGACAAGATCTAGCAACTGAATATCCAGATATGTGAGAATGAAGAACTGAAGATGATAAAGAGAGAAGTAAAAGGTTGGAAGAGGTCTGGTACTAAAGGACTTTAAAAGATAGAGGGCTTTATTTGAGCCTGGAGGTAATGGGGAGCCATTGGAATTTATTTAAAAGAAGAGGAGGGCTACAGGTAGGGTAAGTAACATGGTCAAAACTTTGATTTAGGAAAATTAACATAACAGCTGAGTGGAGGACTGACTGGAGGGAGGAGAAACTTGATTGTAATAGTACAGGTGTGAGGTGATAAGGGCCTGGACCACGATAGTGGCAGAAAGTGTATATGAGAGAAATTAAGAAACTAGAAACAACAGGTCTTAACTGACATAGAAGCTCATGGTCCTGAAATACTCAGGCCTTCTACAATGAAGCAATCATGGTACTGAGGGATCCCGAGCTTCTAATAATTTGAATGTCAGCATGATGAACTTTGCTACAGTTTTTATAACAACATCTGTTACAATAGCTTAGAACAGAAGCTGCTCAAATAATTGCCTAGACCTATTATACATTACGCACAGTACAGTATCTACCATGTAGTGGATCAAAATCAAGTTACCCATCGTTAAACAAACGCAACAAGTTACAAAGGAAGTAAAATCAAGTTAGAACTATTTCCTCCAAAAAGAACGTTAAGAGAGTTGTCATGACAGTTATGGAGAGTAAACAGTTATGTTCACCAAATCTAGGATATAAAGATAAAACATATCATAATAACGCCTATTTTTAACACACAGTACCTGGGAAAAGTCATAATCCTGTTTTAATTCTCAGTTTCTAAGAGCTGTAGGAACCTCTGGAGGCTATTCATCTATCCATCTACTTTCACACTAAACTATTCATGGCTTTTTAATCTTGTGTGCATATGTCTCTCTCTCTCCCCATACACACACACAAAACATAAACACACATGACATAAGACTGAATTTATTAGTAAATTTTCCAGTTGATGTTTGATTTCACCTTAATTTCAAGCATGATTAGCACATAGAATTAAAGCAAATAACTAATAAACCATAATTTCTCTTAAAATAAAGCAATTTGGACCTAGGCTCAAAACATCACCATATTGTGTATTCCCTTTGATGAAGAAAAGCCACTACTAGGCCTAAAATATCAAAGAGATTAAAGAAACAGGAAAATGACCCATATCCCAAAAATATTTATTCCAAGTTCTTTTTGAAGAAGTAAAGAATTGGAAACTGAGGAAGTGTCCACCATTTAAGAAATGGCTTAACAAATTATGCTACAAGAATGTAATATTATTGTGCCCTAAGAAATTATAAAAGGGATAGTTTTAGAGAAACCTAGGAAAATTTGTATAAACTGATGCAGTGATATTTACAGAATCTGAAAAACAATTTATACGTTAACAGCAACACTGTAAAGACAAATAATACTTTTAAAGCATTAAGAACAACCACTATTCTAGAGTACTAATTATGCTACCCACATCTGGAGAAAGGTGATGCATTCAAGATACAAAACAAGACATACATTTTTGGCCATACCTAATGTGGGAAATTTGTTTTGTATGACCATGAAATTGTGTTAAATGTTTCCTCCCTGCCTCAATTTAGAAGGTAGGGAGGTAGGAAAGAAAAGGCAGTTAGGCATACTGTCCCCTCACTACCCTAAAAAAGAAAACAAGGAATCACATAAGCAGGACAGCTTTTAAAGCTTAATTCTCAATTTATTACATACTTTTAAAAAGCAAGTTGTATATATAACAGTGATTCTCAGCTTCATCAACCCTCTCTTTCTGTTCTACAATGTATATAGAAATGTTAATTTTATGTAGTATTTGTTAAGTTCAGAATAAAAAGTGAAAAAATATTTTTAAAGACTGGGAAAATGAGGGGGGCTGGACTAGATCATGAGTTCTTAACTTGAGGTTCAAGAAATTTTTTTAAAAAATATTTTGATAATTATATTTTAATATAATTAGTTTTCTTTGTAATTTTATATATTTCATTTTTTGCATTTAAAACATTCTGAGAAGGGGACCAGAGTAGTACACGATACTTTAAAAAAGCTTAAGAAAACCTGGACTAGATGGTCTTTGAGGTTCCTTCTAGTTCTACATCTACAATTGTCTTTTTTTAAATTTAATAACTTATTTATTCCCAATCACATGTAAAAACAATATTAACATTCTCTTTTCAAATTCCGACTTCCAAATTCTCTCCCTTCCTTCCCTCCTCTCTTCACTAAGAAGACAAGCAATTTGACATAGGTTATACATGTCAACGTCTATAATTCTATGACTTCCCTAACCTATGAAATCACAGGTGTAGATAAAAACAAAACAAAATGAACACAGATAAGCCCATTATTTGGGTCATAAGAAAAACAGAAGGTTGGATCAACTGTTTTGTTTGTTCTCAGGAAAGTGCATACAAAACTAAACCTACAGCCATTTTCAACGAAATTTGAGTTTGGCAAAAATTAATTTTAAGAATATTAGGTTTACTTTTCCATGAGGCAATGCGTGATACAACAGAAATATGCAGTGGTGGAGTCAGAGGACCTGGGTTGAAAGCCCACCTCTCCCATTGCCTGTTTGACTCTGAGCAAGTCATTTACCCTTTCTCTATGCCTCAGTTTCTCTATCTGTAAAAGGGAGGAGGTGGACTAGAAGACTTCTAAAGTCCCTTCCAGTTTTAAGTCTATGATATTATACTATTAAAGAGTAAAGAACAAATCCCAGTACCAACATTAAAAGTAATGAGAAAATAATAGGGGGTACTAGGAGTTAAGTCTAAAGGTTTACTAATAGAATACAAGAGTAAGGCAAGAGTCATAGGAAGAAATCACAGAACTTGAGTTAAGAAAATATTACTTCGTAAGAAATTCTTAAAAATCATTTAGACTATTGTCTGCAAAAGTAACAATTATCAGGAAATTTTATTTAGGTACTCTACGGATTAGTTTACCCACACAGGAAAAAAAAAACAAACAATGCCTGTTGCCCAGAGGACACATCCAAATGCAGTTGGATGGACAATACAGAATATTCACCTATTATTCTGTATATCTTTAACAGACAATACAAATGGATAAGCTGAGTCCGGAATTGAACACAAGATGAAGATAGATTATTTTTTAAAAACTGCAAAGTTCTTTTAATGACACCAAGCTTCTCTGGCAACAAAGGCCTGTATTTTTTAAAACCAATGTTCGTCCAGATATATATATAGTTGTGAGTCATGGAACACATCAATATCTTACCCAAAAGGTAAAGGAGAGATACTCAATGGGTTTGAGTGGGTTCTAACTATTGCAACAAGGAATTAGAAAGGAGTAGTGTAAAGAATTGTCACTGAAGAAATACTGGATCAAAAAAAAAATGTGTTGGTTATGTGGATAGCTCAATAGATGACCAAAAGACAAGTGGCTTGTTCAATTAGTATCCTCTAGATCAGAGGTGACATATTCCAGGAGCAAAACAAGTGCACACAAGATTGAAATATAATTTGGAAATATTTAACAAAATAAATAAAAACAGAATGCAAAATAGATGTTAATCTGTGGTTTCCTAAGCCATCATGCAGGCTGCATGGATCATTTTCTATCTGAGTTAGACCCCACTACTCAGGCAGCTAGATAGCAAAGTGGATAGAGGACAGGGCCTTCATCTTCCTGAGTTCAAATGGCCTCAGACACTTCCTAGCTGTGTGATCTTGGGCAAATCACTTAACACTATTTGCCTCAGTTTCCTCATCGGTAAAATGAGCTAGAGAAGGAAAAGGCAAACCACTCTAGTATCTGTGCCAAGAAAACTCCAAATGGAGTCATGAAGAGTCAGACACAACTGAACAACAACCACTACTCTAGATGACAGGAAAAATATAATGAGTGGATTCTCCATGGCAAATTTATGGGAGGGCATGAACAATAATTTCACAGGATGGCCAGCCCACATCCCTGAGATCAGAGACATGAGTATTTGAGTAATTGCTGAAATATGCCAAAAAGGAAGTAGTTTAAAAAAAAAAACCAGTTGTGTGTTTGTGTGTGTGTGTACATTCTCGAACACACACGTTATTTCATTGCAAGAAATTAGTGCTGGGAGTAAATTACAGATGTTGTTATAAAGGGAATAGGGAACCTGTGAAGGCTTTACACTTATGTGATAACTTCTGCCATCTCTTCCCTCCCTCTTCCCAACTTATCCTTAGAAATGAAATCAAATATATGGTTTGCGAGAAAGTAAAAGGGATAGGGTAGAAACTGAATCTGTGGTTTTATTGGCAAGGTCAACTTCCAAGTTGAGGACATCACCTCAACTAATACAGGTTGGCACCTTTTCTGAAACTTATAGTCTAACAGTTTCCTAGAATACCAAGAGATTGGGACTTATCCTAAGTCATATCAGACAAGCACTTATGTTTTAAAGATGGGCCTTGAACTCAAATATTTATGACTCTCCATGCTACTAAAGGTAAAACAAATTTTAAAGAATCATAGATGACAAAGGTTCATAGAATTTTAGAGAGAAAAAGAACCTCAGCAGCCATCTACACCCTATACCCAATCTAGTTCAACCTATATCCAAAATTCTCACTAAAACACATCTACAAAGTGAGTAGTGAGTTCAACTTCTATATGAAGACTTCCAATGAAAGGAAAACCATCACCTCCCAAGGAAGCTGATTTTCTACTTATGGATAGCTCTCACTGAAAGGAAACCTGGATATTATTTAGTGTAATTGTATAAGAATAATATACATATTATAATATAATGAATAATATATGAATCCACTCGTATAAAATCTTGAGTTAAATCTCTGCTTGAACACTACCAAGATGGACAATTCAATACCTCAAGTGGTAGTTCATAACATTTATATAAAATCTCAATCATTTAGGAAGCACTCCTTACATTGTATTGAAACTTGCCTCTCCTCCCCATCAATTCCACCCACGAGTTGCATGTCCTCTAGAGTCTGTCCTCTAGGGTCATAGAGGAAAAGACAAATATATATTTTTAAATTCTCCTGTGAATTCTTCCCTTGCCCATTTCAATAAGTATGTATTAAGTGCCTACTTGTGCAGTGAACCTAGGTACTAGCCACACATACCTTCCAAGTAATTGCCCTCAAGGAGCTTACTTCTACTAAGAGACTGGGGATTAACGGGTACACAAAAAAGTACAGATCAAAGAAAAGAGAGAATATTTATTGACACCCAGGTGAGGGATAAGCCCAGGAAAGTCTTAAAATAGGAGGTGGCACCTGAATTAAGCTTTGAAGAAAAACAAGGATTCTGAGGTGTAGAGGAGGGGGGATAAGGAAGGACCAGAACTAGCTCTAGGAACTATGAATAGCTTTATACAAAGAGAGGATAAAGAATACTGAATTAAGTGAACAACTGGCTGTCCAATTTGGTTGGAATATATAGTTTATAAAGGAGAAATACTGTTAAACAAAGCTGGAAAAGTGAGAGTTAAATTGTAAAGAGCTCTGAACACCAGGTTAAGGAGTTTTACCTTACAGGCAATGGAGAGTCACACATATTTGATCAGAGTAACACGGACGGACTTGTGATTTAAAAAAAATTTATTGTGACAGCCATATAGAAGATGGATTGGAGAGGGTAGAAACTGCAAGTAGAGAGAACAATTGTGAGGCAGTCCACATGGAAGTTAATCAAGGCCTGAATCACAAGTAGGACAGCTAGGTAACTGACTGGAGGTAGTGACTGAGACTGAGGGAAAAATCAAGGATGAATGAGTCAACAAACCTAAGTGATTAGATAGTGGCAACCTCAACAGAAAAAGGTAAGTTTAGAGGAAAAGATGAGTTCTGCTTTAGACATGTAACATCTGATATTTTCAAGGGACATCTTGCCCATCTTCAAGGGCAGTTGACAATATGTTACTGGAATTCAGGAGAAAGTTTTAAGTCTGGATAGTATGGATTTAGGTATTATTGCATTGAAAAGATACTTTAAACGGTATTGAGTGGATTTGATGGCCAAAGATCATAGAGAGAGGACTCACTACAGATCACTGGAGGACACTCACACTCATACTAACATGGCAGTGAACAGATGAAGACCCAGCAATGAAAAATGAAGAGTGATCAGACAACTATGAGAAGCCACCTGTCAGAAATTAATGAAGAATAAGCATTCAGGAGTATGGGCTGGTAAACAGTATCAAAAACTGCAGTCAAGAAGCATGAGGACTGAAAAATGACTATCAGAATAAACAATTCATAGATAATTTATAACTCTGAAGAGAGCATTTTCAATTGGAGGGAGGGGGTCAGGGATAGGAATTCAGATTGCAAGGGATTAAGAACTGAAAGTGTGTGTGAGTGTGTGTGTAAGTGAAGACAAGGAACACAGACTATTAGGATGGCACAAATGAGCATATTTCATCGTATTCCTTTCGTCATTCCTCATAGGTGTGGTTTATAAATACTTCATTTTTATTACACAACAGCTTCTCAATGTCTCACTTAAAATCTTGCACCCAAAATGAACACAATTACCCAAGAGTTATCAATTCAGAAGGTAATGGGATTATTATTATTACTACATGCTTTTTTTCTGTATAGTATATGTCAATTAATACTGCCTAAAATAAGTATCAGCCACTTTGGCAGACAGATTAATTGTGGATTCATATTTGGCTTGTAATCAACTAAAAGCCCAAATCTTTTCACATAAAATGTTGCACAGCCCAGCCCCACTTTTATACATTTAATTTTTAAAAATTTAGGGGGCAGCTGGGTGGGGCAGTGGATAGAGCACTGGCCCTGAAGTCAGGAGGACCTGAGTTCAAATCCAGCCTCAGACCAAGCATGTGACACTTACTAGTTGTGTGACCCTGGGCAAGTCACTTAACCCCAACTGCCTTAAAAAAAAAAGTTTGTAAAAATTTAAATACTGTGTACTACATTGAATCTACTAAATCTAAATTTTGTCATCCAGATGTTTAGATCAGCTCTATCTCCACGATTCATGTCATGTATATCTTTACCTAAGTCACTGATAAAAATATTGGAAGAAAAGGAGCAATAGGTAAAGTCCTATGGCAGGCAGGTTACTATGCACATTATTTCAACAACAGTCTTTGGGCATGGTAACTCAACTAGTTATGCACCCACCAAACTGTACTACCATCCAACTAATTCTCTGTCCACAAAGACATCACAGGAAATGTTATCAGATATCTTGCTGAAATCCATATACTATGTCTAAAGAATTCCCTTGATATGTCAGTACAGTTATAGTCATAACAGGAAATGAAATTATAGCTGAGCATCTACATCTCCAAATCACAGTAATATCCAGCCTATCAGAAACTCAGCTATCCCAAGATCCTACCATCTAGAACACTGCTAAGAATTAGGGAATAAAAATAACAGCTGGGCACACAAGGTCCAAGTATTTTGATTTTAAGAGAGATTCCATATAATCTTCATTCATAATAAATTGGTTCTTAATATAACACATACAGATATTTGGTGACTTAGTTCCTCAACCCACAATAGACTCCAAGAGGGAAATCAGGAGTGAGGTGACTACTACTTCCTATACACTAACAGCAGTGAGAAGCGCCAAGGGGTGAAAACTATAAAGTAGCCAGTCAACAACTATTTATTAAGTGACTACTATTTGCTAGGCCCTGCTGTAAGCACTGCTGAGGATACTAAGAAAAGCTAATGCTTTTCTAAAGCTAAATGCTCTTGAGAAGCATACACTTTGGGGGTGGTGAGACACGAAAATAATTATTTTAACTGTATACAATCTCTTCATTATTCTATAATCTCTAATGATGTCTGTCTTTTACACCCATTACAATGAACTCTGCTGAAACATTAATGCATTGGTAAAACTTTCCTTAACCTTAAAAAATAAGTATTTTTGTTAGCTGTATAGAAATGCACATACATATTTATGTAGGTATGTATATTCACAATACACATACACACACACACATAGATGAACATACACACATAGTATATGTGAGAGAAAGCATTGAACAAGAGATTACTTTTGGAAAACTGCAAAGTTCTTTTAATGACTTCTACAGGGTTTGATAAAGGCCTCCAGCAGAAGATCAGACTTGAGCTGAGTTTAAAAGAAAACCAGGTAAACAAAAAGGGGGCAAGAATTTTAAAAGCACAGTAGTCTAGGGCCATTTTGTGTCAGGACAACCAAGCCAACGTAACTCATCATATCCTGGGGGTATCATTCACAAGTAAAAGCTAAATTACGTTCCATATGTTCTTTAAGAAGGTAGGAAATATAGAACACATTTCATGAAGACTTCAATCCAAAACATTTTTTAAAAAATTATAGAGGAATAAACTGGAAAAATTACCTACTCAGAGTAATTCATGCCCCAAGGTTCTGGACTCTGTACAGGGTTTATTGTACTCTGAAGCTGAAAAAATTTCAGTGCCTAAGAAGGTGAACATGCAGTTCAATAGGCCCCTTCTTTTTCTACACAGTTTGGTTAGTTTTTTCCCATTTTTAACTCGAGGTGTCAAGTTATGGTGGTAAACAAAGTACCACTTTTGAAATTTCCAAAACACTACTTAGTTTTTTAATCATTTTGGGTTTTTAACTTAGCCAGGAACTTAGTATTTCACTTGAGAAAGTTCTGGAGAGCGATGAAAATTACTGCACAAAATCTGGCTTCCAGAAGAGCCTAACAGGTTCCAACCAATATCGCTCCTTCCCTTAAGAAGCTGATCGAGCTCTTCAGAGACAAGCGAGAGAGGGGAGGAATTAACACGCTCGCCTCAAGGTAAGGATGGGATCTCAGAGGCCAACACCTGGCACCTTAGGTGTCCGAACGGATAACTTGAGTCCGGGCTCTCGGGGCCTGCAAGTCGCACGGCTCTGAGACAGCATGAGAACCTCTCAACAATTCAGAGAACAGGAAGGAGACTGTCTACATCTAAGCCTTTAAAAAATAAATAAATAAAAGAAAGCAAACAACTCCCAACCTGTCGAGGGTTGGGTTGCTCCCTAGTCAGCGGGCACATGTTGCAGCTGCCGCCTGAGGGAGGGTGGAAGGGAAAGAAGGGGGTACGAGCCCAGAAAAGAGCAGATCGGGCGGGAAGAGCTTTAATCGGCCCCCAACTAAAGGAAACAAACCTCAGCCCTGCGAGCGAGCGCTCCCTCAGGACGTCGCGGCCCCTGCCCCGGCCGGCGGCCTCCGCCTCCAGTGCGCCGCGCTGGCCGCCGCGGCCCCCGCTCGGAAGCGCTCGGGAGCAGCCGGGCTCTCCGGCGCTCACTCAGCCGCCGCCGCCATGTTACAGCCTGTGCGGCAAAATGCGTCAGGGCGGGAGGCGGGCGAGTGGGCGAGCGAGGAGCGTGCGGGGGGAGGGCCGCCGGGCCCCAGCGCTTCAGCTCCAAACAGCCTCCGCAACCCGCAGCCCCGCCTTCCTCCTCTCTCCTGCGTCGCTCCCGGGGGTCTGGCAGACGACGCCCGCACCGTCCCACCGGGGGTCCGTCAATCCGGGCCGGCGCAGGAGGCCCAGCGGGGGGTGGCGAACAAGACAGTTAACTGGGGGCTGGGCCCGTCACTGCTCCGCCCCCGGGGCCCTGGCCTCTCCCTCCCCTCGTCTCCTGGAGCCGCAGGTAACTGGCTTTACCGCCGCAGCACCCGGAGCCTTGGGCGGCCTACCTGCTCCGGTGCGCGGTTCCCGGGTCCCTGCACATCGGCTCCCGGGGCGGAGCTTCAAATCTACCGCCGCCAGAAAAGGCGCCCAAACTTCCTAACCGCCTCCTCTGTAAGCCCCTTCACGGCGTGGAGAGGAGCCGTCGCGCCGGAAGTGCGTCAGCAGCAAGTTGAGGTAACCTCCGTGCCCTCGCCGCCTCCACCCCGGCGCCCCTCCCACCCTCTCAAGCTCAACCAGGCCTGGAGGGGGAGGCACTCTTGGACTCTCCGCTTGGTGGAGTGTCACGGGCTGCTTCCGTGGAAGGAGCGCTGAATGTGCAGCGAGGGGATGATGCTTCACGTGGCCACTTAACTTCATCTTTTATCTTAAGGGGGCCTCAGTTTCCTCATCTGTTAAATGAAGGGTGTTTGGATCAAGTGACATTACTGAGCTATAAAATGTGGTCTGCTTTTCAGCTTATCGACATTGTCTTAATAAAAATTGGTTTTCCTTGGTCCCCACCGCCATTCTTTTTTAAAAATTTAATTTATTCTGGACTTAAGAAATAAAACAAGCATTTCCATAACATAGTAGAATAGGAAAAAAAGGGATGATTGTACATGAAACTGCAAATCTTATTATATACAATTTGCTATTCCTTTTAAATATTCAATAAAGTTATGCAACTTTTCCCCCTTACCACTCTCCCCCCATGGCTACCTTTAAGCACTCTACCAAAAAAACAAACCAAAAAACAAAAACCTACTGGAAACCTTCCCTAACCCGTCTTAATTCTAGTTATTTCCTTTTGTTAATTATTTCGTATTTATCCTGTAAACGGCTTGCTTTGTTATGCATTTTGTCTCTCCCCATAGGATTGTAAGATTCTTGAGGGCCAGGATTATCCTTTGCCTCTTTTTATATTCCCAGCCCTTAGCACTGAACCTGGCACACAGTAGCCACTTAATAAATGCATACTGCTTAATGCATACTGCTTGATACAAAGGACAAAAACCAGGCCTTGAACTCAGGTGGTTCACCTTCTAATGGGGAGACCATCTGCAAACAACAAATGAGATACCGGGTTTACAGAGTAAATGAGAGGTAATTTCAGAGGAAGGCACTCACATTAAGGAGAAAGGCTACTGTTGTGGCAGAACGTTACGATTTTAGCTTAGACTTGAAGGAGGTCAGAGAAATCTGGAGAAAGTTCCAGTCATAGACAGCCAGTGAAAATGCCCACCATCCCACAAACAACAAGATGGTTATAATGTATGATCCTGTATGAAATTTCAATTTTGCAAACAGTATATATTGTGGAATCATTTTGAACTTTCACAAATCAAAGGTCAGTTGACATTTTATAACTAGGTATATCATGGAATTCTGCCTTTATTACAGGAAAAAAATTGTTTTAAGTTAATTGTCAGAGTAGAACACCATTCCTGTTTAAACATCCTTTTTTTTTATATACCTTGCTTATGGAAAATACTAAACAAACTGTCAGGAACTGAGGTCCTGCATTATAGTTATTTTATGTGTTTTTAAAAACATATAATTTTAAAAAGCATTTTTTTCTTCTGTAAGTATCCCCCAAATTAGTATTTCTGAATTTTTTTGTATTTTCTGGTATTTTGATATTCTTTGACCTTTCAAACTGCAGTTTTATATGGAGATGGTATGAAATTAACAGATGTGTACTGTTAGAAAACTGCTAAGTTGGTCCTCTCCAGTCAGTAACATTTAATGAACACTGTACTTTAAAGGACACTGACTACAAAAGAAATAGAAAACATATGACACTGTCTATCAACTCCATACCTTTGCATTGGCTGTACCCAATTCTTGGAATATAATCTCTCTTTATCTCAATTTCTTAATTCAGTTTCCTTCAAAGTTCATCTCAAGTACCAACTTTTGCAAGATTACATGTTTTCTCCTCAGACAGAATGAATGTAAGTATCTTGGAGGCAAGGTTTGTTTAGTTTTTATCTTTCTACACCCCAGTTCCTAGTGCCTTACCTGACACTTGTAAGGATGGGGTTGGTTGATTTACTCAGTCAAGTCACCGCTATCCATTTAAAGTAAATGGTGAAAGGCCAATCACCTCAACTATTTTTGTTTGTCCTTAGGTTCTCCTTAGAGGACCATGACATCAGGGATGTGATGCCATGACACGCAAGTGAATTGGATTTAAGTAAGGGAGGGCTGTGCAAAGTCACCAGCCTCACTTTTTCCTCCTGGGCTATCTGGTCCAGTGGCAAGATATAGATCAGGATGAGTTGGAGATGGCCCTGGATGAAGTGTGAGACCTTGGCCTCTTTAAGCTAAGGTCTTTAACAGTTCTCTTTTGACTGAGGCAACCACCTCAACTATAGGCTTTAGAGTGAGTGAGAAAAGTACTTAGTGAAGTACTTTTAGAGGGAAGTTACATAGAACAATAGGCTGAGGAAACTTGGTCTTCAGTCCTAGGGGTCATCTGAAAATCATCAAATGAGTTTAAAAACCAGTCAGTGACTGGAGCAAGTATAGCATTACAACTTACTCCTTAGAGAAGGAATAACTTAGGAGGTCGAGACTGGGGAGAGCAGAAAATAGCAAAAGCCAAAAGAGAGTGCAAACCAAGGCTATGAAGGTCCAAAAGAGAGAGGGATCATATTTTGTTCAGAGCATCATGGAAGGTTTCATAAAGGGGTAACATTTGAGTTGGGCCTTAAAGGATTGGTAGGACCTTGATAGGTGCAGAAGAGGAGAAAATGGTAATATTCCAGGAAAAGGGAATGACACATGCAAAGATTTGGAGGCCTAAGGTTCAAGATATGCTTTAGAAATAGCCAGTAGTCCAATTTGCTTCAGAAAAAGCTGGAAAGACTTGTATGGACTGATGAAGTGAGCAGAACCAGGAAAACGTTGTACACAGTAACAACCACGATGTGAGATGACTAACTTTGATAGATTTAGTTCTCCTCAGCAATGCAAGGACCTAAGACATCTCCAAAAGTCTCATGATGGAAAATGCTATCCACATCCAGAGAAAGAACATTCCCGAGTTGGAATGCAGATAGAAGCATACTATTGCTCTTTTTTTTCTCTTCTGTTTTGTTTTGTTTTTTGGCTTCTTTTTCTTTTTGGTGAGGCAATTGGGGTTAAGTGATTTGTCCAGGGTCACACAGCTAGTAAGTGTCAAATGTCTGAGGCCGCATTTGAACTCAGGTCTTCCTGACTCCAAGGCCAGAGCTTTATCCACTGTACCATCTAGCTGCCCCTGTATTGTGTCTTCTTTCTTGTAGTTCCTCCTATTGGTTCTAATTCTTCTTTACAACATGACTAATGTGAAAATGTTTAATAGGAATGTATATATACAGCCTATATCAAATTGTACACCGTCTTGGGGAGGGAGGAAGGAATAGAGAAGGAGAAAATTTGAAACTCAAAAGCTTATGGAAGGGGGGCAGCTAGGTGGCACAGTGGATAGAGTACCAGCCCTGAAGTCAGGAGGACCTGAGTTCAAATCCGGCCTCAGACCAAACAGTTGATGCTTACTAGTTGTGTGACCCTGGGCAAGTCACTTAACCCCAATCGCCTAAAAAAAAAAAAAAGCTTATGGAAGTGAATGTTGAAAACTAAAAATATATTAATAAATATACCTGGAATACTAAAAAAAAAAAGAAAGAAAAAGAAAAAAAAGAAATAGCCAGTAATCCAGTTTGCATGGAGTAGAGCGTATATGAACAAAAGTAGTGCCAGACACAGCCAAAAAGGTACATTGGAGAAGGAACATGAAGACTTTAGATGTCAAGCTCATTGTACTTAGTTCAGTAATTCAAACTCAGCTATTTTAATATCATAATTTTTTTTTATCAGAGGAGTGATGATTATTTTGGTTATTCTATCTAAGATGAATTAGAGTGGGAACAGACTAGACTTAGGAAGACCAATTAAGAAGTTACTATGGTAACCCCTGTCCCAAAGTCCATTGGTGTAGGACTCTCTCTTCATTGATGGAGATGAATGCCCAGCCCTGGTGAGGGGCAAGGCAGAGTAGGTAAGATGGGTAGATCTCTAGCCTTCTTTAGTTTTTTTTGAGACTCTTCAAGCATTGAGTTGATTTAGGGCAGTTCTGGCTTCCAGCTCTGAGAGGGGAGATGGAAGAGGCCAACTCCACTTCAGGTTGCTAAAGGAAACTCTGGGAAGACATTAGAGGAGCTAGTGGTATCCATGATGTCCCCATCCCCAACTTGCTACAATAGAGACTTTGGGGAGTTTCCCTTTGGATAAGGGACAAGCTTTATTTCACCTACATGGAGAGGCCCTCAAAACAAAAGAGCTAGTTCTCCTTACACTACAAAATGAAATTGACAGGGTATGGAACCTGAACCTGGACTCCCCCTCAACCCCCCCCCCAAAAAAGACCAAGTCTTTGAACTCAACCCAGCTCCAGAACTTTCCCACACATTCTCACATAGATACTCAATAATCCTTTCAACTGTCCTTTCATTGTGGCCACCCCACCCCCACCCCCAATCCAGTCCAACCCTTCATTCTTTGCTCCCTTGACCCAGCCCAACCCTTCATTATCTGTTACCTCTGGACCCCTCTAGGCTACTTCTCACCCCTTAATCCCATCTAGAACCCTTCTCTGATACCTCAGGATCACCCCAGGCTATCTGCCATTCCTTGATCCCATCCTAATCTTCCCACAATCTTTTCCCTATTAAAAAAAAGTCAGTCTTGTCCCTACCAAATGCCCAAACTCACTAGGAATCTCACCCATGCCAACTGGTGCTTTAATAAACTACTTGGATTGAAAGAAGACTTGAGTGGTTGAATTCTTTCGAGGCAGACCCCAGCCCTTTGCCCTTGCATTTTTAGGGTTCCCAAGACCCTAGACCAAAACAAATTGATCAGGAGAGCAGTTTATATAATTACAGCAGTATTGTAAAGACAAACAGTGCTGAAATTTGTTTTGCTTAAGTATACATGTTTATAGAGGGTGTTTTGTTTTTCTTGCTTTCTCAATTGTATTGGGGGAAGAAGGGGATGGGAGTCAGAGTGTTATAAAGATGACCCCAGACTCAGTTCATAAGGCTGGTGTCTCAAAGACTTTTTATTAAAGAGGCTGAAGTGCTTCCTTTCGATTCTCTTGAGGTGTTCCTGCTTCTCAAGGGGAGGGGAGAAACGCTCGAGTAAAAGAAGCCAGAGCAAGCATTATAAGTTAATAATTGCCTAACTCCTCCCTTCTGGATCAGGATTGGTCCTAATCCTTCTGGGTTACAATCTTCCTTATATGCCCCACCCTTCACATACATTGTGTGCCTAGAATTGTGTTATCACCGCCCCCCCCAACAGAGAAGTCAGCCTGTCTGTGCTGATTTCTTATCTATTCATGTGGAAACTTAACTCTTTCATTTCTCACAGAGAATAAGGATCTAAAAGTAAAATTTAATTTTTTTAAAAAGAGATTACTGTACAAGTACAGGTGATCATTAATAAGAGCCTAAGCTAGGGTGTTAACAGTGGAAATAAGAAAGAGGTGATGAGGTATGAAATATTTCAGAGGACTAGTTTATACTGGATATGGGAGATGAGAGAAGGGGGGGTAAAATGACTCCAAAGTTTCAGGTCTGTGACTGGGAGAATGGTAGTTCAATTAACAGAAATAGGGAAGTCGAGAATTGATATGATTTCATAGAATCATAAAGTCTTGAACAGAAAGAGAGTATATATACATATATATTTAGTGTATATATATACATACACATACCTATTATCTATATCTATCACTATATATACCTATTATATATATATTATAATATACCTATTATCATTTAGCCTAATCCTCTCATTAATAATATATGAAGGGCATTGCTCTGAGCCTGGAAAGGGTAGTTGTTGGCCACATATCCCTAATAAAGGCAGGAATTTGGAAAAAAGAATTAAGATGGAAGACAATGCCTGGAAGCAGCACCTACCTCAAGTAAATGAGGTAATCCAATGAGTTAACATATGTGAAGCCCTTTGTAAACTTTAAAGCACTCTATAAGTACTAGCTATTATTAATGCTGCTGTTCCCATTCATTTACTTGAAAGACCGAGTAGAATTTCAGGTTTGGCGAAATCCAGGAGACAGCCTTTGGTATTTTGTTGAAAAGAAAGACCCTAAAATGTTTCTGAAGGGGTACAGTTTGGCAATAAAGTAATAAGTAGGAGTTACAAAGACTTAATTATCCCGAAGTAGGATAGATGGAAGCTGCAGAGAGAAACCCTGCCCTTGGTAAGGAGGAAATTGAGGTTAAAATAAATAAATAAATAAATGTATGGTGAGTGGGAAGGGGGGAAGAGAGAGACAGAGAGAGAGAGACTGCCTGAGTGTGCTCCTTAGGTTGTGACTTGGGTGGAGAAAATAATTTTAGAGAATAACAGCCTGTAATACTTAGTGCTGAGGAATTAAGGCTTTGAGGAATTAAACTCTCCTCCAGAAAAACAGCTAGCTAAGGATTCTTTCCTAAGCCACTGGCTACTTATGTGAGATCCCTTCCTGGATAAGAGTGGAAGCTTAAGCCACTGCTAAAAGAGAAGGCAGAGCCCGCACTTCTTTTTACAGTAAGGGTCCTTGACTTGGTTTTTTTTAGTCATGGAACCGTTTGTCAATCTGGTGAAATCAATGGATAACATTTCACAATAATGCTTTTACATGTATAAAGTAAAATATGTAGGATTACAAAGGAAAGCAGAGGTTATTGAAAATAAAGATGTGATTTTTTTTCCACATCCAAGTTTGTAAACCCCTTGAAATCTGTTGACCCTCAGTGGAGAACCTATGTTTTAAGGGGACATTCAGCTGGAGAACTCCAGCTGAAGCCAGAAGTTGGAAATTTTGTGCTCAGTGGCCAGTGGTAGAAACCAGTAGGAACTGGGACTAGTAGAGCATCATCAAGCAGTGCTCACATGAGACCAGCAACCTGGCTAAGACTACATGGGCAGTTAAGTGGTGAAATGGATAGAGCACTGGGCTTGGAATCAGGAAGATTCATCTTTCTGAGTTCAAATCAGGCCTCAAACACTTCCTAGCTGTGTGACTCTGGGCAAGTCAATTAACTATGCATTTCCTCATCTGTAAAATGAGCTGGAGAAAGAAATGGCAAACCACTACAGTATATTTACCAAGAAAACCCCAAATAGTGTCACAAAGATTTGGACATGACTAAAATGACTAAACAACAACAAAAAATTACATGACTGGAAGAGACTGACAGTAATCACCAGATATCACCAGAAGACATTGGTGGTTTAGTATCTTCAAAGGCAAAAGAAGACACTTCATAAGTACAACTTGTTCATATGTGTTCACCATTATTTGTGCCATATGTGTTCCCTGGGTGTTTCTACTTTTCCCACAGATGGTATGTGAATTTGTGGAAGAGAATATCCCAGGTTTATAGGAGAAATGTTCCATTGCTACCTTCTTATTCTGATATTTCATTCCATACCTTTGCTTTGAACTAATAGTGAGAAATGTATACATGTTAGTGGGAGCTTGTGAAATATGGTTTTAAGGGGATGCATATCCATAGAGTTATTTGAACATTAAATAGCTTGCCTAGGGGTTTTGATGGGGTGATAGGACCTGGACCCCTGAAAGGAAAAGACCATGTCTTTGAAAGCAACCCAGTCACCAGATTTTCCCACGCATTTCAGCAGCCCAGATCATTGGCATCTCACTCAAGGCATCTGGCCCATCCCAGAATACCTAGATACTTGACAGTCCTGTCATAGACCATTTAATACTCCTTTCACAGTAGCTCTTGACCCACTCCAGGCTACTTTAGACCTTTCATTATTATACCTGGCCTACTCCAGACTATTTACCACTTCCTAATCACATCCAGATCTTTTCATTGTCCCTTTTTGTATATAAGTATCAGTTACTCCCATTAAGTTGCAGATTCACTAGGAATCTAGCCTGCACTTATTCATGTTACAATAAACCTTACCACTTTGACTGGAAGACAGTTTGAGTGCTTGAATTCTTTCCAGGCAGAAGTTGCCCTGTACCCAGCAACCCCAAACCCCATCAGTTTCACCTGCAATAGGAGGGTTTACTATCACATGCTACATATAATGCTTTATGTTTTATCAAGTCCTATATATCCATGATCTCTCTTGATAATCCTAACACTCCTCTGAAGTAATGCAACTATTATTGTGTGCATTTTACAGATGAAGAAACTGAGGTGAAGAAATGTTCCCAAGACCACCCAGCTATTAAATACCCTGTGGAATATCTATATTTAGGAATCATAGGTATAGATTTAGAGCTGAGAGGGAACTTGGAGATCATTTGATTCAAATTGTTTATTTTAAAGATGAAGAAACTGATTCTTAGAGGTTGAAAGATGAATTAGCAAAGGAGGCAGAGAAGAAGCAGCAGAGAAGTAAAAGAAAAACCAAAAAGGCTTAGCGTCATAGTAGAGAGAGGAATGAATTTCAAAAAGGGGGCAGAAAACATGCTTCAGAGAAGGCTTAAGAAAGATAAGGAAAGGGAAAAGGTGATTGGATTTTTAGCAATTGGAAAGTCATTGGTGACCTTTAAAGAAGCAGTTTTAGAAGGGAAATTATTACATATATTTAAGGGGTGAATAGTCAATCAATAAACATTTTAAAGTGTCTACAGGCACTGTGCTAAGCTCTAGAATTATAGAAAGGCAAAAGACAGTCCCTGCCCTCAAGGAACTCACAATGTAATGGGAGAGACAACAACGAAGCAAATATGTACAAACAAGCTATATATATAGGATAAATGAGAAATAATTAAGAGAAGGAAGGCACTAGAATTATGAAGGGTTGGGAAAGGCTTCCTATAAAAGATGGGGGTTTATTTGGAACATAAAGGATTAGCCAGGAAGTGGATGGAGGAACAGGCAGAGAAAATGCTCAGAGCTGAAAAATGAGATGCTCCAGTTTGAAAGGCAGTTAAGAGATGTAAGAATGGTTTAAGGCAGTTATGGCCCACTTGAGGTTGTGTAGGATGAATTTGTAATCAACTCCATCAGAATGGTTACATGATTTTCTCCACTGTCATTCAGCAGCATGTGTGTAGGAATGAAGGTGACAGATGGTGGGAGTCATCCAAGGCTAAAGCTTGTCAGGGTGAAATTGGCAATGTGATAAAAGGGACCAGGGACTTAGAGAAGAGGATAGTAGAGTTGAACTGGTTCACCAAGGGCTTAAGATGGGGAAAAGGAGAGAGTGGCTAGTGTAGAGGTGATGGCCTAAGAGAGAATTGAGGGGTCAAGGGACTGGAGATCACAGTGAGGATAAAGAATAGAGTTTGATAAGGAAAGGAAGAGGGAGAGGTGGAAAGCCAACACATTATGGTCAGATAAAGGGATATAGGTGTCAGTTGTTAAGAACTGGAGGAATTCAAAATTCCTGGAAGATAGGATCAAGTCTTACAATTTTCTATGCCACAGATATCTAGCACAGCACTTGAATATATTTTAGGATTAGGAATAATTGACTCACAGGTCTGAAAGTGAGTTCAGAGATAATCTAGTCAAATTCATTTTCTTTGAAATCCAGAGAAGCAATCCTACTATACTTCCCTTATTAACTCACTATTTAACTCTCCACAGTGGCTGTTCCAAACCTTTTTGTCTCTCCTCAAATTTCCCATGGCTCCCCCTTCCCTCACTCTCTCAGCTGAAAACCTTGCCTCATATTTTACAGAAAAAATTCAGGCCATTTGCCATGAGCTCCATCTTCTCCCCTCTTTCTCATCTCTTATCACTTACCCTCCTCTCACACGATGAAGGGGCCTTACTCCTTACCAAGGCTAAGCCCTTTCTTTATTCAAGTGATCTCATTTATTCTCATTTCCTCCAACAGACTGTCCCCTCTATCATCATCTTCACTCTTTCACTTATGTTCAATCTCTGTCTACTGGCTCCTTCCCTACCATCCACAAACATGCCCACATCTTCCCCATCCTCAAAAAGCCATCACTTGATCCTTCCATTCACAATAACTGACCTCCTGTAGTCCTCTACCTCTTCTGTCCTGTATGGCTAAACCACTTGAAAAGGCCACCTATAATAGGTGCCTCTACTTTATCTCATCTTACTCTCTTCTTAACTCCTTACAACCTGGCTTCTGATCTTATCCCTGTCTGTTCAAGATATGTAATGATGAACCAGCCCTATGAGATATCCATCCAACTGTAGGACAGAGAGGGTCTTTCATTTTTGTATTTATATTTCCATTACTTAGCACACCACTTGGCATATAATAAGGCTTAATAAATGCTTTTTCATTCATTCATATGTAGTCTGTGCATGGCCCCAACCAAGTCATGGAGACAGTTTTGCCTTGAAGTACCCTCCCCTCCTTTTTTTCTCTTTGGGCTGAATCACCCCAACCTACCTTTGGAAGCAGCCCCAACCTGAAGGTCTGAGTTTCTTTCCTAGAGCAGGGCCAGCCAAGGCTACAATTCAAGCTGTCTTTCAGGGTCTGGAGTAATGTATGTGTGTATGTGTGTGTGTGTGTGTGTGTGTGTGTGTGTCTGTCTGTCTGTCTGTCTGTGTTTGTATATTGGGGGGAAGAGATTAGATCATTCCTGCTACTCTTCACTTCAGTGTGAGTCCACAACACTGTGTTTCTCATTTACATGAAATCAGTCACAGTGACACCATTGACTCTTATAACATGAAATATTTACTAAATGTTAGGCAAAAGTTAGAACAATCATAACATTTACTCATTAGAAGGCAATTGCAGGAATAATTATAATATTTACTCAATAGAAGACAGGAGCAAGGAATACAGTTATCCATTTCACATTATGACTTTCCCCATCTTGGTTTCGATATATCGCGGGTTGCCATAAGAAATTAAATGGAAATTTTGGGGGAGTTTTGTGGAAGCTGCAGAAAAAACATAAAGGACAGCAGTTGGCACAGAAAAAGTTTAGAAACTCAGAAATATAGTGTAGTATTCTATAATATCAATGTGTAGTATTACATGATATCAATATAGTTTATCATTTAATACCATAATAATTCAGACTTCTTCTCTGGTATGAAGGGCCAAAAAATTTTATGTGGATTTTCCAAATCATGAGGGTACCATACCCCTAATCCCTACCATGTGGAAGGGATAACTGTATAATAGTCCCCCATTAACTTGGGTCATATTCTCCCACCAGTGTATACAGTGGGGGACAGAGTGGGTACACTAATAGGGAGGCACATGACTCAGGATGGCAGGCCTTGATGTCCTGCATTTCTTTACAGAATAGTCTGCACCACTTGTTGCTTACTGAACAATATCTTTTCTTCATTTGATCCTCGTAGTTCTCTTGCTACACAAAGCCACTTTTCTGCTGCTCCTGGGCCACTGAAGGAACAACAAACTATTTTATTTATTATTTATTGATTTATCAATTATTAGATTTTTTTTTTTGGAGACTAAATCTCCCTATCTTGCAAGAAGTATACTAGTCACTCACGGGCCTAATCCCAGTGCTCACTGGTAAGGAAGCTTTAACATGCTCCATTTTTCTGACTCTAGCTGGTTCTTCCTCTTCATGCAATCTGGTGTCCCTCAGCTCCAAGTGGCTCACCATATTAATGCCACACTTAGTGTGGATACCAAAGAAAATCCAGGAGAGGTTTCCTTTCTTTTTGGGTATAGGTGGCTCTAAAGAGTAATCCTGCCTTTTTCCAGACAATCAGCTCTCAGCAAAGCAATGCATCCCTTCCAATCAACAGAGTTCCCAGCAAAACAAATGAAGATCTTATCAGCTCCTACCTATCTTCTGAAAGCAACTCCTCTCTTTGCTTCCTGAGCTTTCTATCCTAGACTCTTCCTGAACTCAAATCTTTCTATTGCTTCCTTTCATCATATCTATTCAGCTGCCTTTTCAAGTTGGAGATGACTAACCCATGGGACTTCTCTGATGGATGAATTCTTTCCCAGAATTTCCATTTGAGAAGCATACAAGACAGCCATGCTCGCTTTTAACCCAGGCTCAGCTATTGACTCTCAGATTTGTCCCTTCTTGGGTTTCTTCCCTTGTTCTCAGCTCCTCTCATCCCCACCCCTATTATGTGTTGTTTTCTATGAGAATGTAAGCTGCTTGAGGGCATGGGCTTTTTTTTCCTTTTTGCTCATATTTGTATTTCCAGTGCTTAGCACAGTACCTAGCACATAGTAAGCACTTAAATACTCTATCCTTCCTCTCCTATATCTTCTAATACCTCAAAAAAGTGTTTGCTTATAAGCAATGACCCATTTATACTTTTAATGCGAAACTGAAAATCCCCATCATTTTGTCAGGTATGATCCATAAGTTCTTATATAATCTTCTCATAGTCTCCAAATAATTATTTGATTTATATTTTATCAACAATATCCTTAAAAACTATGAAAACAGTCACATGCAAATGAGGTGACAGACCACAATGTTCTGCAGCCATAATTACTACAGTCAGCATTACACTTTCAAAAAGGTCCTCTCAATACATTTATCCAAGGGACAGTTTTCTTTCTGGTCCTCAGAAGAGTCTTTGTTTCTCCATAACATTTTATTTGAGAGATTGTATTTCTTCTTAAGCTGATTTATTAACTGTTTTCCCACAAATATTCTTTCTCTGCCCCTTTAAACAAAATGTCCATATTCAAAAGTAGCAGTATCTTACATATCATGATCTAAAAAGGTGGGGAAGGGTGAGGAGATAGAGAGAAAGAGAGAGAGAGAAATAGAGAGAGAGAGAGAGAGAGAGAGAGAGAGAGAGAGAGAGAGAGAGAGGATTTTTTTCCATACATTTGGACAAAAATCACAAACATTACCAGAAAAAGGTAACCAAGAAAACATCAATAATCACTGACCTATATGTCTACTTTTCAATCACTGCAAAATCTTTATGAGAATTATCTATACATTCACTGAAGGCATCCTCGATAAAGGTATGAAAAGGGAAAAGGCAGGCTTCCATAACTGATAACTCTACGTTTGACTACATCTTTATAGTCACTCAGTTGACTGAAAGGTTCAGAGAATACAAGATTCCATTGTGCCTACTGTTAGTTGGCTTTAAAAATAATTTGATTTGGTAGATCAAAAAACAACCTTAAAGATTTTCTCCAACAAGTTGTCTCCCATGCACATATCAAAATCATTCAGAATTCCTTGAAAAAATATAAGAACAGATAATTTTGTTAGATGACCCTCTGATTATTAGTATCAAACTAGGCATAAAACAGGTAGATACATACTTGCCAAAGGTGTTTGTCACGGTCATGGAGGATGTCCAGCACAGAATTCAAGTGGAAAATGATTCCCAATAGCTGGTGAGTTCCTCCAAAGGCTCCTGTTTCCACACAGCATTGTACTGGTTACATCAAGCCTAGTAACACTGCAGTCGCTTAAATGTGTTCGATAATCATTAAAAGAGTTCAGTCTACCCTCATTGAATTCCTACACAAAAGGCACTAAAAGAATGCCTACTTTCCGAATTTATTGTAGTAACAACCCCTCCCCCCAGCAAACAGCTGTTTACAAGCAAAAGTTTTGAATGTTTCCAGATTATGCAGCTAAGACTGCGTGAGAGAGAAAAGCCAAAATATATAACCAGAATCAGGCTAAGAACCCGAGCTGCTGCAATGAATGTGACTACAATTCCCAGAATGCCTTGCAACCCCAGTTCCGACTTTAACTTTGCCGCACTGCATTTCGGGATATGTAGTATATTTCCTCTTTTTGTGCACGCCGCCAGGACTGGGTATTTGGTACTGCTGACCCCGAGGAGAGAGAATCCCTCTTCCAGGACAGGGTGAGATTGTAGGAAAGTGGGGGGTCTTGGTGAAAACTAGTCCAGTCCAGTGGAAAGTCCTGAGGCTGTTAAAGGTCACTGCGGCACTAGCCCCACGTGTGTCCCGTCTCTTAACCTCACATGCTGGCTCTGCTGCGGGGCAAGGCTTTGAACTCGGAGCCTCCGTGAGCTTCTTTTTAAAATGAGGGGTTCGGACTGAATGACCACAAAAATCCCTTCCAATTCTGAGCCTATAATGTTTGAGTCAGGGTAACCTCACTTCCCACCAGGCTGAGGTCCCCCCCCCCAAAAAAAATAAAAAAGAGGATTATTTAAAAATTTTTGGGTGGGTGGAAGGGGTCGACAAGGTATCCACGGTGTACCCGATGGGGACCCGTCTTCCCCTCCCTCCTGTTTTGGGAACTCTTTTAGTGCCAGAAAGCACAGAGAGAGCTCTTACTGCTCTCTGGGGTAGGGATAGTCTAGGTTAGGCTTGTAGGAGCTCCCAGAGAGAAGTAGTGACTAACCCAGTCCTAGTGTATCTGCTCAGTGCCCAGCCTGGGCTGGCCTCTGGGCAAGTTTGTTTCCTGCGTCTGCCTCCCATTCCTAGAGGAATGGAAGAAAGCTGGTCTGAGCATCCTGTGATTTAGAGCTGAAAGGGATCTTACAGGTCTCGAATCCAGTGATAATTTTACAGATGAGGAAACTGAGACCCAGATAAGGGAACTGACTTGCTAAATCCCTGCCCTTTACATTTCTCCAAGCTGGTGAGTGGGGGTGATTTATGACAGACATTAACTTCGGGGCAGTAAGGGGGTAGTTGCTTTCAGTTCTGCTGTTCAATATAAAGTAGGGTTTGGGGATTTGTACCTAGGGGTAGAAGCTTTTTTTAGTCTGGCTTCTATTTGAACTCAACAAAATAGCTCCCTTTTGAAGTGTCTCCTGGAAGACAGGCACACTAATATGTGCTTAGCACTGTACTTGGCACATGATAGGAACTTAATCCATGTTTATTGAATTGAATTAAAATACTTTTGGTGAAGTGAGTTGGTCAGGAAAACAATTCTGGAATAATATGAGAAAAGTTCGTAAACTGTTTATACACCTTGATATATTAATGATACCACCTGGTATCCCCAAGGGACATTCTTACTTTGTAAGAAACTAGAAATACTGGGATTTTAAAGGAAAATAGGAGACATCATATCTAGCAGGCCCTAGAACTCAAGCCATGCTCTTTCCTATAATCCAATTAATATTCCTAAGGCTTCTGGAAAGGGTGTCTCAATTGAGTTCCCTACCAATTTATGTTACATAATTTCAATTGGACCCTCACTAGGACTAAGTAATCCTTTTATACCTCTCCTAATCGACTTACTATCTTTTCCAAAATTCTTTATTCCTCTTCAAACCTCCCAACTCTCCCCCTCCTCTTAACTGAGAACCTTGCCTCATATTTAATTGAAAAAAATTGAGGCCATTTGAGAGCTCCCAGTTATCTTTCATTACTCAAATGCCTTCTGCCACTGTCTTCCCCTTACCCTCCTTTTACTTAAAGAGGTGGCCCTTCTCCTTGTCAATGCAAACCCCTCCCCATGCACAAGTGATTACATTCCATTCTGTCTCCTCGGGCAGATTACCCTCCTCTCTCATCCCCACAGACTTCGGTAATTCCATGTCTACTGGCTGCTTCCCTGTTACCTGCAAACATGCCTATGCCTCCCCCATCCTTAAAAAACCCTCACTTGATTTGTTCATCTCTGCTATTTATTATCCCATATCTTTCCTCTCTTTTGTGACCAAACTCCTTGAGATGGTCATCTGCAATCCATGCTTCCACTTCCTTTCCTCTCATTCTCTCTCTCTCTTTTTTTTTTTGAACATTCTATAGTCTGGCTTCTGACCTCATCATTCAATTTAAACTGCTTTCTCCAAAGTTACCAATAATCCAAAGGCCTTTTCTCAGTTATCCCTCTTGACCTCTCTTCAGTTTTTGACACTGTTGATCACCCTCTTCTCCCTGATGCTCTTTTCTCTGTAGGTTTTGATGACTATGCTTTCTTCTGGTTCTCCTACCTCCTGGACTCTACCATCTTAGTCTTGTCTTCTTATTTCTCTCTAGGCAGCACTCCTGACTCTACCTTACCCCAGAAACTCTTCATGCTAGAAGCTCACTTACTCCACCCCTGGAATTCACATGCTGAGGTCTCCTGTGGTTACTCCATCTGACTGGATGGTTCCTTCCAGAATCTCATTTTAAGTAGGTTGCCCAGGCCGGCTTGTCTTCATTCCTTTCAAGGCTGTGCTCCTGAATCTCCTGGACTTTCTTTTGCATGCCTTAGATCCAGGTACCTTCATTGTCCTTCTACCCCATTTTCATCTTTCTTTTATGTGTTGTCTTTGCCCTTTAGATTGTAAGCTCATTGAGGGCAGAGACTTTCTCTTTGCTTGTATTCGAAGTCCCAATTCTTGGAACAGCGCCTGGCACATGGTGTGCACTTAATAAATGCTTGTTGACAATTTGCTGGATTTTCTTCCAGGTCACCTACTGTGTGTGTCACCCAGGGATCTGTCCTGGGCCACCTTTTCTTCTTCCTTTATATTATTTTACTTGATCTCATCAGTTCCCATGGATTCATTTATCATTTCTATGCTGATCTACTTATCCAGCCCCAACCTCTCTGCCACCCTACAGTCTCCTATTTCCAATTGCCAATTGGATACCTTATACTAGATGTCCAGTAGACATCTTAAACTCAACAGTCTGAAACTGAACTCATTGTGTTTTCCCTGAGCTCTCTTCCCTTCCTAACTTCCATATGACTGTGGAAAGCAACTTTCTTATTCCCCAGACTTACAATATAGCTGTCATCCACAGTTCCTCACTCTCTGACCCCCATATCTAATCTGTTGCTAAGGCCTGTTAATTTACCTTTATAACGTCTCTCATGTATATTCCCATCTAGTGGTATGCTAGAGCCAGGAAGTACCAGGTTCAAGATTGTTAAATTTTCAGCATGACCATTTATACTTAAGAAAAATCAGGGCTTAAGTTATTGTTTTGTCGATTGTCTAGACTTACATGATGGAGAAAATGTTAGTTGTGCGAATTAAACTTGAAAGGGTGTCATGGGTACAATCCCTTTCCCCTACTTCCTCAGAGAGCTGATTGTTAAACATTTTAGGAGGCAGTTAGCTGGCACAGTAGATTAGAGTGCCAAGCCTGGAGTCAGAAAATCTTGAATTCAAATCTGGCTTCTGGCACTTACGAGCTTTGTTACCCTGGGCAAGTCACTTAACCTTTGTTTGGCTCAGCTTTCCTCATCTGTAAAATGGGGATAATAATAGAACCTACCTCTTGGGTTATTGTAAGCATCAAGTGAGATAATATTTGTAACGTGTTTAGCACAGTACTGGTACATGTTCAGTGCTAGATAAATGTTAACTATCATTATTATTGAAATAATGATAGTTAACATTTATATTGTTATTATATTGTTATTGTGTAGAGAACCTGGATTTGAATATTAGTGTAACTGTGGGCAAGTCACTTAACATCTTTGAGCCTCAGTTTCCTAATCTATTCAATGGACATAATATGTATCTCATACATCTCACCTAAATCTATAAACTGAGGATGTTGTTCTAAATGACTTTTAAGATCCTTTTCAGTTCTAAAGCATCCTATGAACTTAGTATTAGCAATTGTCTATCCTTTTTTTATCTTTTTAAAAAATTCTTTGTTTTTACTTTATCAGAAATTCTTTCAAGGGTTCCAAGGATCAAGCACCTAGCCGTAGGCTGGTCCAAAAGAGCCAAGTCAAGATACAGCAGATTTAACTGAGAACTAAGAATCTAATCAGGCAGCTAGGTGGCATGGTGGATAGAGTGCCAGGCCTGAAGTCTAGAAGGCTTTTCTTCTCAAATTTGGCTTTAGACATTACTAGCTGTGTGACCATGGGTAAGTCACTTAAACTGGTTACCTCAGTTTCCTCATCTGTCAAATGAGCTGAAGAAGAAAATAGCAAACCATTCCAGTAACTTTGCCAAGAAAACCCCACATGGGTTCATGAAGGACAGGACTGAAAAGCAACAAGAATCTAATCATTTGATTTTATGGTTCTGTAGATAATTTTGTAACCCATTTAATTAGTAGAAAAAATGCAAATACTTTTTACTACCAAATAATGCTTTCCAAATTTTGAATGTCAAGATCTAAAAACAAAGGATATGTTACTGTGGCAGGATAGACTCACTGTAGATTTTTCTTTACCCTCACTGTAAATTGGTCTTTACCATAAATAAAAATCAGTGTCTCTCTCCTGATTTAGATAGCCTTTCCTTTTTTTTTTTTTTTTTTTTTTTTGGTGATACTCTATTGGTTCTCCTGATGGAATGAAATACTAGCTTAACACATAATTGAAAAAAATAAAATAAAATAAAAACCTTAGGAACAAATTGACACTAAATGAGAAATTAATTTTAGGGAAAAGACCATAGATTGAGAAAATAAGTCATTTAACAGTTGTTTTAAGCCATTGCTTATATAAATGCTGAGCACCTACCACTCATCCCTTTTCAATTCAATTTACAATGCGTATATTTTACAAAGATTTGTTTTTCTATGTCAGATATTCTGAATTCTTATTTATTCATTTACCCTATCTTGTTACTGTTCTAGACTTTTTAGATTCCTTGACTGATGATTAAACAATTTTAATTGACAGATTTCACCAAGGCCAAATGCAGTACTTAAATTGTTTGAGTTTTTTGAGGACACTGTAAGAATAGAGTGGGAAACATGCTCTTTGCTTAGGGAAGAATTTTTTTTTTTGCTTTTTTTTTTTGTTTTTTTGTTTTGTTTTTTTGCTTTCTTGGCCAAATTTGTAAACTTTCCATTAATAGTAGGTTTAGGAGCAAATTCAAAAAGTAGAGTCCAGGGGGAAAAATTTGGTTTGAGGCCAAATTCTACTGCATTAAATTCTGATGAATAAGATAAGTCCAGATCAAGCATAAAAAAAATAACATTTCTATCTGAACTTTGGAATTAGATAATGACATGAATATAACAATGATAACTCAATTTTTTTTTTTACAGGTTCTGCATACTGAAATGAACTTCTGAGTATTCATAATGGAAGTCTAAAAGGCAGAGCCAAAACAGATGTTTTTGTACCAACCTATGTCACGTGATGTTTACAACTACTTCTTTCATTTGAGAAAAGTAATGCAAAAGAGAGAAAATTTCTCCTAGGTTTCATTAAGTAATCCACATAGTGATTACTTTCCATCATGCTTCGACTGAGAACTGCTTATGAGTTCTTCTGGAGAGTCTTTGAGCGTGGACCTAAAACCATTGACCCTTTACTTAGCCAAATAAATAAATGTGTGGATGAAGAACAGATTTTTAATATAGTTAGAAACAATACAGCCAAGCTTTCAGAAAAACATGTGGAATGTGCATGTAAAGTACTTTGGCAGTTTCAAAAGGAAAAGTCTGATTTGATGAGAAATATTCCTTATGTCCGAGACCATCCTCAGTTTCTTACTCTTCGTATTTTAGCTAAGGATAAAATTGAATTAATGGATGATGATACCCTGGTGAATGTATTGTATATTATGTTAAGGTAAGCAATATGATTTTCAGGCCCATTGACATATACTCATAGTTTATTTTATTTTTATTTAGTTTTTTTTTCCTTTTTCGTTGTCCTTAAATTTAAAAAAAAATTTACATCTCTTGTTTTTTTGCATTACTTTCATTTCTGAATATGTCTACCTCCTCATTAGGCAGGAAGCTATCCCTTGTTGGAAAGAATAAAAAAAAAAGAAAAAATAAGTTATGCAAAACTAACCAGCTCTTCATAGAATCAGGTATCTGTCAGTATTTATAATGTTCCATACATGTAGCCCTGTTCTGCTGCAAATAAGAGAAGAAAATGTATTTTCTAAACTCTTCTCTGGGGCCAAGTTTGGTTATAGTTACATAGCTTTCAGTTTCATTTTTTTCCAGTTATATTGTTACAGTTATTGTGTATATTGATTCTTGGTTCTACTTACTTCACTTTCTCTCAGTTCATATACACGTTTCCATGTTTTGCTATATTCTTCATACTTGTTCTTTCTCAGTACAGTAATATTCCATTACATTCTAGCACTGCAATTTGTTTAGGTATTCCTAATCAATTGACATCTTTCCCTCCAAAAGTGCTGCTATGAATATTTTGGTATGTATGGGACCTTTCTGTCTTTGACCTCCTTTCCGGATGCATACTTTACAGTGAGCTCTTTGACTCAATGGGTATGGACAGTTGAGTCCTTTTTTTTTTTTTAATAATTCCAAATTTTTTTCCAGAATGGTTAGAACAGTTTTCCAGCTTCTCTCACAGTTTATTAATGTGCGTCTCTTCAGCGTTTTCCATGTTTATTATTCCTTATTTTTGTCATCCTTATCAGTTTGTTAGGTTCAAGGTGAACCCTAGAGTTGTTTTAATAAGAGAAATGCAAATCAAAACAATTTTAAACTTTTTAAAGTTTAATTCATACCTTTTGTTCTTGATATCCATCCCCTACCCAAATACCCCTAGAGAGTGCAAAGAAAAACAGTTAAGCAAAACCAAGAGACATGGTGACTGACATATCTAATACTGTAAGCAATATTTTGTACTCATAGAACTCCCACTTTACCTTGAAAAAAGGGTGGTGCCTCATAGTTTTAAAAGGTACTTAAAAAAAATTTACGTGATGCTCTTTTCTGTCCAGTATTAATTCACCTCTTTGTCTCCTCACTGTATGTACCTCACAACTGGTAACCCAACTTATTCTCTCCTTTTGGGGAAAGTGCATGGATATTCTTTCTTTACTTATTAGTACAATTGTATAAAAACAAGTCAGAATTGAGACTTAACCGATAATGGAAGTAGCATTTACATGTTTACTTCTTTTGAATCTTTATTTCATATAGAAATGCAGTTAATCTATACATCTTGAGAATGAAGTAGGAAGATAATTTTGGAATTGAAACTTATGACGAACAACTGCTTAATTCCCCAGGGTATATATGAAACATGATATAGTAAAAAGACCTCTGAACTAGGAGGGAAAATACCAGGGCTCAAGCCTTGACTTTGCTGCTTGCTAGTGACTTTGGGTAATCCAGTTAACCCTTCTGGTTTTTTTTAAATGGCTTAGGATAATAATGCCTGCCATAACTATTTCACAGGGTTGCCCTGAGACTCTAATGGGCTAATATTTATGAAACCAGTTTAACTTAAAGTGTATATGAAGTTCCTGCTTCTTCCCCAAACAGGGGACACGTCCCCACCTTCCTCGTGCAAAATTTTATCTACTTGTATTTCTTTTGTATCCACTTATTATGTCTCCATGTTGTTTCCCCTAATATGATAATATAAGCTCCTTGAGAGCGAGGGTTATTTCATTTTTTCCCCTGTATCTCTTGTACCTGGCATAGTGTCTGTCTTATGGTAGGTATTTAATCAATGCCTATGGATTGGTTGATAAGGTTGTGTTATCACAGCAAACCTCATAGTTTATCTTCTTTAAAAATTAAATTTTCTTTTCATAGGGATCTACCTTCTTCCTCCCACCTCTTCCCACCCCTATTGAGAAAGCTAGAAAAAACAAAACCCCTTTTACCTAATAGTTTAACTAATTTGATGTCGAAGATTTTTATTGGAGGTGATTAGTACATCAGTAGGTTTTAAAAAAATAAACATTAGTTTATGGAGTTGAAGATTAAAGGCAAACAATTCTTACTATTCTGGACATATCTGTGCAGTTAAATGATTTGCTTAAAATCTGCGTTTTCATATTTCCCAGCCCAACATTTCATACCCTGAATCTCAGAATCCCTTAGTTGGATAGAACATTAGAGGACATTAATCCTCCCATAAAAATACTTGACAAGTAGCCATCCAGCCTTCAGTTGAAGACCTTCAGTGAGGGAACATCAATCATCTCCTGTTGCAGTGCTTTTTACTTTTGGGTAGTTCTGATTTTTAAGAAATTCTTCCTTGTATCAAGCCATAGTTTGCTCCTTCTCAACCTGTATCCATTGTATTTAGTTCTACCTTCTGGGACCAAGCCTAACCAGTCTATTCTCTTCTCCATGATAGATTGGTTACATATATAGAGTGAAAGATATTCTATGTGTTTAATTTTAGATTTTCATGTCCTCTCCCTAACTCACCCCTCCCCAATTTTCAATCAACTAAACATCTCTACTTTTTTTCAGCTGATTCTCATATAGTATGGTCATAAGAAAGGAAGAAAACATGCATTTATTAAATACCTACTATGTGCCAGGCTACAAATATTATTAAATTTTATCCTCACAACAATAGTGTGCTATTATTACACTCAATTTGAGGAAAATGAGGTAAACAGAGGTTAAGTGACTTGCCCAAGTTCATATAGCTAGTAAGTATCTGAGGCAGGATTTGAACTCAGGTCTTCCTGACTCCTGACTTGCCCAAGTTCATATAGCTAGTAAGTATCTGAGGCTGGATTTGAGTTCAGGTCTTCCTGACTCCACACCCAGTACTCTATTGTACTGCACTACCTAGCTATAGTACCACCAATTCTGGTTGTCTTCTTCGTGCTTCTAGTCTGCCAATGTCTTTCACAAAATATGAGATTCTTCATACTTCATATGTTATCTAACCAGGGTAGCAGACAGAGGAATTACAGCTTCTTTCTGCTAGACATTAAGCCTATCTAAATGCAGGCTGAGACCAAATTAACTTTCTGTGTTGCAACATCTCATTTGGCGCATATTCAGAAGAGCTAGATCTAGCTATGTTTCTCCCATCTTGTTTTTAAGGAGATGATTTCTTTAAACCACATATAATACTTCACACATCATATTAGATTTGGCTTTATGTTTTAGCCTGCAGGGATCTTTTAGGCTCTTCACTCCATTTTCAATGTCTTATCTTTCTCCTGTCTACAGATTTGATAAGCATGCTGCCTATGATTTTATCCTATTCCGTGGATAAACATGAAACAGCTCAAAGCCAGGCACAAATCCCAGAGTCTTCCTTGGGAAACTTCTTTCTAAGTTGACATTGAACCATCAGTGATTACTCTTTGGATCTGGCCATAGAAGCAGTTCTACATTGATTTAATTATATCATCATCTAGCCCACGTCTTCATCTTTTCCACAAAAGTAACGTGAGAGTCTTTGTCAAATGCTTTGTTAAATTCTAGCTAAGCTGTATCTACAGTCACCTACATGAGTCAGTCAAGTAATCCTGTTCAAAAAGGAAATGAGGTTAGTCTGGCATAACCTATTCTTCATGAAGCCATGCTGTCTTTTTGTGTTTACTACTCTCTTTTTTAGAATTTTCCAGAGTAAAAGATGGCTTATATCTTTTGTAGTTGGCTCAGTAATCATTCCCTTGTTATTTTGGTACCCAGAGATGTATTTCATTTGGGCCTGTGTAATGGTCCATAAAGTGAGTGATCAAATGAGATAATATTTTTGCTTAGCACAGTGCCTGGCACATAATAAGCACTATATAAATGATAGCTATTATAAGGGGATCATGTCAGGTACCTCAGATTCCATATTAGAATGAAATGAATGAGACACCCATCCATCCACAAAACAAAAGGTTTATTTAATTATAAGAGGAGAAGGACATTCTTAGCATCAAAAGGAAGGGTATAATGTAGCCATTATTAAGGTGAGCCCTGCTTCCTTCCCTCTAGGTTACCCGTGGTGGTCCAAAGTCAGAAACCTGAGGGAAATTGTTCTGGTGATTTTTGTTCTCAGGCAACCAGGAAATCAGTAGTACAAGGCTTAGTGCCCTGAGTTAATTAAATTTTGAGGACAGTTTCAATACCTTTTAAGGAAAAACTAGCAAAACTTGAGTGGGGCAGGGCTTTAGGTTAATGTACCCATCACATTTGTGCATGAACTCATTAAAGATAGCAAAATAAGGCTTGTCTTTCTGTCATCACTTAACAGAGTCCCATTTACCGTATGTCCTGTCTCTTCTTTAATCCTCCTCTTTTCTCAAATATAGCAACCCTTCCCACCCTTTCTCCCTGTGCCCACAGCTCCCACCTTTTTGGTGTCCTTAGCTTTCTTCCTTAGCCTCAGCCCATTCTGAGTTTCACTCCTAACTCTATTCTTACAGGGCCATGTCACACTCTTGTATTAACCCTCTGTTACTTATTGTTGTTTCCATCTGTGTACACACCTGCTTTAAAACTGAGTTACTTGATGAGTTGGCTGTCCCAATGGACTATGAATTCTTTGAGAGTAGGGACTAAGTCCGCCTTTCTTTGTGTCTGAGGTGCTTAGCACAGTACCTGGCACAGGGTAGATGCTTAATAAACGCTTGTTGACTGACTGTTTAGACAGCTTTCTCTTTCACTTCTCATTGGAATTGTTTGTCTTTGTGTTTGTAAAATTTCATTTCTTAGAGCTTTCCATTTGTCTGAGGCTAACTTTCCTGATAGAATTTTAGTCGGTGGGATCACACCTTTTCTTTTCCTCCCACATAGTTAATAAATGTTTGTAATTAATTTAATTTAGTTCAGGGAAGCAACTTGAAGAATAGACTTTTTTCCCCCTGAAATTTATTATGGCATTCAAAGGAATGTAAGTCCTCCTCACTTTTATGACATAATACATTCTTGGAAAGCCCATGTGAAGTTTCCAGAGTATGACATGTTGCATTTACATATTTTGTTATCCTCAGTAAAAGCTATAGGTAAATGTGTAAAGGTGGTGACAAGTTATGTTACAGGTAATAACTAACATTTGAGCACTTTAAAGTTTACAAGGCAGATGAAGCATAAATCTGTGTGTACATTGCTTTACCCTTATGTCCCATAAACATTTACCAGCATACCCATTATCAAAGATAAGAATTAACCTATTTCTTGACTGCAGAACCAGCTTTTATCAGACTGCCTCTGTAGATCTTTATTAGTCATCATTGAATGAGCAAAGTACTGAGGAATAGAAGATGTAAACTGATTATGTAACGAAAAAAATAACTTGCTCAGTTTTGCTTTGTTATGTCTTTTTGAACTACTAATATGTTTTTTCTTTTAATCACAAAGGTTTGCTGTTGAGGCCCATGATTCTTTAGTTGAACACCTGGTTATGGAAGCATGGAGGAGGGTAGAAAGGCAAGTATTGTGGGTATTTCTGTGGAGGAAGGCCTGTCTTGTTCATCCTGACCTGGAGCCTTTATAGAGGGGAGGAGGAATGCCTGTCATAGGATTGAGGGGCCAGAAACATGGCCTAATGGTGAATTTATTACCAAGTAGCAAACAGGCAGGTGGCAAGTATGTCCTAGTTCCAGAAATACAGGCTTGTCATCCTGGAGTAGTGACTACCACAAGGACAAAGGAGCAGCTTTGGTTGGCAGTCCAAGGACTTGGGTATCCAAAATGTGATTGAGCTCATTCAAAAGGGCTATATTTTCCAAACTGACTTGCTTGATTTGCTGAGCATGTTTCCAATTTAAAGCCTTAGCTTTTGGGCTAGACAACCCTATTCCATCTTCTGTATCACTTTAAGCTACTGTAAATTTCCTGCCACTGAATGTGCTTCCTGAATTATTAACAGCTGCATCCCTGTGGGACCAGACCCATCAAGGGTGGACTTTTCCAAGAATACCACTCTTGGTGGCCAGAAGGCTAAAGAAGATCGAAATCTTTAGAGACATAATAGGGTAGGGGTTGGGAGCATTTTTTTCAACAACAACAGAAAATAATTAAAGGCTACACATGTAAAAAGCAATTTAATTTGTTTTGAGGGTTTTTTTTTTTTTAGAGAGAAATTCAGGCATTCTACATATTCCCTTTTACAGTTAAGAACAGGGAATATAAAGCTTGAGTTAATAAATATAACAAATAATTTACAATATAAATATAGTAAAATATCAGCTATTGAAAGACCAGTCTTTTGGAAGCTTTAGACTTTCAGAAACAGACATGGCTTTGGCAGGGAAAAAAATGAAACAATCCCAGATCTCTTCAGCAGTTAAAAAAAAGCACCTGCCAACAAGTAGCCATGTCTTCAGTAGAACTGAAGACCTGAAGATTCTACCCAGTGTGCTATGATTGGTTGATTTTTATTCAGTTCAATAATTGAATCAACTTGGTTGTCATAAAGAAAGATGAAAGCTCTCTGATCTTTTATAAACAATATCAACCTTCCTGTAGGTATAAGATAAACTAAGAGAAACGGCAGATAAGTGGGAAGAAAAGGGAGAAAACAGCTGAGATCAACAGTTGCTTGTTGGTAGCAAGAGAAACTGGGCAGCAAACTAGACTAGAGAAAAGACAGAAGGTAATCTTGGTTGGTGTGGGCAAATCCGCACCTCTCTGCTATGTGTCTTTGGGGGAGGGTTACAAACAACCCTCTTTGCTGCAGTGTATTGAAAGATGAAGGACACTGAATTTATAGTCAGAAAACTTGTGGTCATAGTTCACCTTTATTACTTCTGTCGGTGTGGCTTTAGGCCACACCCTTAACCTCTCTGATTTCCTTAGTTATAAAATGAAAGGGTTGGTGGTCTGATATCTGAGGACCCTTTCAGATTTAAATTTCTATGGTAAATCATTTCCACCAACATTTATTAAGTTCCTGCTATGTATGAGGTCTATACTAGCCCCCAGGGTTTTAAAGTGAAAAAAAATCCCCAAATCCATGCCCTCAGAATGTTTATCATAGGCTTTGAAGGCATTAAATCAAGCTCTGAAGGCATGACTCTAGGCACAAGGTTTCACAGTATTATATATAATAACTGACAAATTAAAACTGACCATACTGTACATGATAGTCCCAGTTTCATATTCCATTCTTCTTTTCTGGCCTTTTTATATAGACAATTTTTTTAATTGAAAGCATAGTAAGTTTATTTTAAAAAGAAAAAGCAATAAAAACTTTTCTCCCCTTCCCCAAAAGAGTGAGAAGGTAAGTGCAAAGAGAGTCATCTAAAGAGGTGTCACACCTAAGAAGACACTTAGCCTTGATGTCATCCAGTCTGCCATTGACTCTGTGACCTTGGGCAAGTCAGTTCACTTCCATGGGCCTTAGTTTCTTCATCTGTAAAATCAGGGGTGGAGAATAGAGAACTTCCAAAGGTCCTTCCAGCTCTCAAGTCCTCTAATTCTCAGCTCTCACGTTCTGTGATTCTAAGCATAATTTTAGCATCTCCGATGGCCTATTAAAACACTGACTGCTGTGGATGAAAAACACTTACCAGATTATGACACAGAATGACTTCTCAGCTTCCAGAGAATTTCTTTCTAAGCATTGTCTGTCTTCTGAACAATTTTCCAGTGGTTATGAAATTGATCTGTTTTAGGGATGTCTGCAAGTTTTTTCCCCTGATGGGTATGGGAGAATCAGATGCCCTCTGCTTTAAACAGAATAAGGCCATGTTAAGGGTTCTTGTTTGTGATATAGGGTGATATAGTCAGAATACAGTGATACAGTTCTCCCCATAAAACACAATGTCTGGTGATTAGAAAAGCTTCATTGTCCTAGAGTTTTCTAAGGTGTCGCAGTTGACTGGCCCCTTGCTGAGCTTAATGCTTCCACAATCGATTAGGAGTTTCATAGTGGTGGATGCTCCCTCCACTTCATCTTCATGAGCAGCTGTGGCTGAAAAAAAAAAAATTAGTCACTGGTGGCCAACCCCCTGATAATGAGCCTTTCCAGGCTTAACTTGGCTGGTCCTCAGGTGAAATGACCATAATAATAGTTAATATTTACCTATTACCTTAAAGTTTGCGGAGGGCTTTTAAAAAGTGTCTGATTTTATCATCACAACTCTTGGAGATAGTTTCTATTATTCCCCTTGTTTATTTTTTTCCTTTACAGATGAAGAAACTGAGGCAGACAGAGGCTTAGTGACTTGCCCATGGTCATACAGTTAGTAAGTGTCCGAGGCCAAATTTGAACTCGGGTCCTCCTGACACCGGGAGCTGTGCTTTAGCTACCCTGGATCCATTCTAGAAACCTTTTCAGTTTGGTTGTGACAGCTTCTGAGGACCCAGAGTTGCCTTTATGCTGTGGTGAGATAGTGTTTCTACGTGGGTGGTAGAATGCTTGAATTGGAGTAGTACTAATTTAAAATGTGTGAATTAGAATATTGGAGTAGTACTTTAGTGGGGGTGGAGTGGGGTGAATTATGAATAGATAAAATTTTTTGCTGATTTATAGCATTCTTTTGTTTCATCAGTGAAATTTTTCAGAACTATTAGCTTACGCAAGGATAACAAAAGCCATTCTACTTAGGAATTTGTATGGAATTTGCCCCAAGGTTCGTTAATGTCTAGGAATGTTTTTTAACCATCTTGCTGCTCCCTAGTGTTAACTCCAGACTCCCTTTGGACTTGGTTTAGTTGGTCCCTCCCAAAGGCATTGTACAGGATGTTGGGTCTTGTCACAATATCATTTGAGGTTATAACTCTTTATGGTTGTGCTTGGAATTCTAAAGTCAAACATTAAAGATGGTGTGAGTAGGTTTGGAGTGGAAGGCCTTCGAGGTCCCTTTTAGCTCTGAATCGTGATACTGGAATTCTTAGATTGTAGTCTGGTGGAATAGCTGCAGATTTGCCATCTGATGAGGACACAGTCATGATGAAGAATTTCCAGATTTTGGAGTAACCAGATTGCCTGCACAGATTTACTCTTCCTTTAAATGCCATCCAAAAATTTAGTGTGAGCAAAATGGAATAGTGGTTACAAGGTGAGAAGAGAGTCATCGTAGTCCACGGTGTTAATAATGTAGCGGTCACATAAAATATTTTAAGTGGCGCTGAGAGATCGCTGCCACAGCCATAGGGTCTTAGGTTTAGTGCTAGGAGGGACCACGCAAGCTTCATCTTGTAGGAAACCGATTCTCAGAGAGGCTGGGACTTGTCCAAGGTCACCCAGGTAGTAAGTGGAACAGAGCCGGGATTCAAATGCAGTTCCTCTGACTCCCGGTCCATGGCTCTGCCTACTACATCACGCTGCCTGTCATTTAAGAAGGTGTTTTTGGGAAAAGTAAGAAAACTGTAGAAGAGAATTTTGAAGAAAGGTAGCCCTATTTCTCCTGTGTTGTTTTTTTGCCTTTCAAAATAGCATATAATGTAATGACCACGTTCTGCCGTGATATTTTGTTCTTGTGTCAGGAAACATTTTTTCAAAGTAATATTAAATAACATAAAATATCAATTCTTGGCCATGTTCAAAATGTCTAATGATGTCAGTCTGTACCTCAAATGAGATAGCATAAAGCTCTTTGCATATTAAAGTGCTATATAAAAATGTTAGCTGATAGTAGTTACTAAACACATACATGGCATCTGTCAAGTAAGTGTGTAATGAATATTAGCTTCTCAGTTGTCCATAATTTGAGAAGCAAACATTTTTTAAAGCCACCTCTTGTGGTTGAATGAATATAGCTTGTCCCAACTTCAAAAAGAGACTTTTCTAGAATAATTCAGCATCCCATCATTGAGGTTAGAGATCCATTTAAATAATGGAGTATATGACTGGTATGATAGAGTAGGTAATCATGTGCTCCTAAAACAGAGTAAGAAGTTTGGATTTTCTGTTAATATCATATCAAATAGAAAAGTTGCATAACTAGAAATTTATTTTTAGATGAATTTATTTTCCTTCTTAATACATAACCCTGGATTGAAATTGTTCTAGCCTTTTGAAAAATGTAGAAGTTAATCATTGATGAAGAACAAAAGTGATTGCTCTTATTTGCTAAGCATTGGATTATCTACTTTATGTAAAAGTTATTACTAATGTTATTTCTCATGTGTTTCATATAATAGGTTTGACCTTGAAATGCTGTCAAAATTCTCCAGCTGTCTAGGGGATCAACAGATGTATATCAGTCCTTTAATGGGAAAAATAGCTGATATTTTAAACAGGAACTTGGATTCAGTGCAAGAATTAAGGTAAAGATGATAATAGTGAAATTCAATCCAGCCAAATCCAAAGAGATCAAAATAAATCTCATGCAGCTGAACATGTGTATAATTTACCATCAGATTGTTTCTTTCTAATTTTCTCCATCTGGAAATAGTTCTTTTTAAAACTGGCAAAGGAGAGTTGTTAATTTTGTTGGCTGGTGTGACTTATCTGTTAATTAAAAAGTAACCCCTGAAGATTACTTCAACTTCCTGTTCTTCCACTTCAACAAATATTATTAAGTTGGGTCTACCATTTACTATTCTAAGCATTGTGGGAACTGTGAAGAATATGTGGGATGACACTGTTACTTGCCTTTGTAGAATGTTTGGTCTAGTAAACTTTGTTTCTTCTATTTTTATGATAGACTAAAAAGACTGTACTGAAAATGCTCAGCTTTCTTTGTTCCAGTTTTGATAAGCAATAGGAAAACCAGAGGGAGGCTTGAGGATATGGAGGTCAAGGGAAGAATTAAGTATTTGAGAGGAAGGAGGAAGTGGTGACTTTTAGTGTGGCAATGAGCACCAAGCCAAGAATTAAGATGGAAGGGAGTGCCTTAAAATGAACAGTTTTTGATGCACATTGTTTACTATTCTTAGCTGTTGGAAAATAAATTACAGAACTGCAGTTTATTATGATAAGAGAGAGATTGGAAAAGGGACAACCATGGAAATGATTATTAAGAGTTAAGATTAGTAATCAGCTTTCATTCATTTGATGTCATTGGAACTAAATAAAGGGAAGTACCAAATCATTATGATGCCATTAGATTTTTTTTTCAGACTTTTTCCTTTAGATTTTGTGCAATTGTTATCAACAGACATTTATTCTGATCCATCCTCAACCTTCTCACTCATGCTTATGATGATTGGCTCAAATATAGCTGATCTTATCAGTTACCTTTTGTTTAAAATAACACTTCCCTATCCCACTTCACCCAATAATGATGAGATTTTTTTTAAATTTCTGGACCAATTGAAATTAATATTTTAAAAGTGTTGTCCAGGGTTCTGAGGTCTTGGTTTTGAAACCAGTACATGCCGGTGTTGGTAGAATTTTTAAAAATCTTTCATATTACAGAAATTTTTTTTTTTATTAAAAAATGGCAGTGGTGATAAGTGACCTTTATAAAGCTTTTTAAAATTTGTGAAATGCTTTACACATAAGTACCTCATTTGAGTCACTCAGTAACCCTGTGAGGTAGATGCTATGGGTCTCACACCCATTTTACAGATGAGGAAACTGAGACTCAGATGTAGTAATTGATTTACCAGATAACAACTTACACAACCAAGAATTGTCAGGGAAGAATCTGAACCCAGGTCTTTCTGACTGGACATCCAGCATCCTTTTCCCTATGTCTTGGCACCTCCCTATAAAGGGAAACTAGATAGCTCAGTGGATATAGCACTACCCTTGGAGTCAGGAAGACCCGTGTTTGAATCTAGCCTCAGATACTTACTAGCTATGTGACCGTGGGCAAGTCACTTAACACTCCATCTATCTTAGTTTCCTGTTCTGTAAAATGGGGATAATATTAGCACTTACAGAGTTGTTGTATCAAGTGAGTAAACATATGTAAAATGCTTTGCAAACTTTAAAGCACTATGTAAATGCTAACTGCTGTTGTTATTATGCCTAATAACAACAATAGTAATAATAAAAATAAAACCAACACCACTTCATATTGAGTCATGCTTAGGCCAGTGTGTTCCAAAAAGTGAAAAAAATGACATTGAAGGTATTGGTGTCTCTTTTGTTACTTTTAAATTAGTGGGAAAATAAAGACTTCAGGGAAAAACACTTTTAAGCACACTCAAATGGGAATATTTTTCTTCACTTTGGTTGGCAGCTGGTACCAGTTTATTCCCAATTACTGAAGTATTAATATTGGGGATACATAAATAGCAATTTCAGTCACAGAAATGCTGAGAAAAAAAATTGAGGGTTTCAAGAACCTAGTAAAGTAGCATTTCAACGTTTCTTGTCTTGGATTTGATTTTACGTTGTTTTTTTAATGTGACCATTCCACTATGTTATATCTATAATATTTCTCATATCTGATCATTCTTTTTAAAGAAATAATTGTGATTCTTAAAATAATATGTAACAGTTGAAAAAAATCTCTTTATTTTTTAGGACATTGTCAGTCTTGATGGTGAATATATCTTCTGTTATCTCACAGAATTTTTGTGAACGGCTCGTGAACAAAACAGAGCTTCTCTTAGACACAGTGGACCATGCCCAATTTAATACTTCAATAAGAATAGTGCGATTCCTCCAAAAGATTGGATATAATTATTACCCATTATTAGAAAAGTGCAATTATGTGTTCATCAGCAATACTACTCATCTGAATTTGGATACCCTCAGTTTTATTCTTGTACTGTACCGATCTCTGCAATTTAATAATTTTCCATTTCAAGTATTAGCCAGAGAGAAGCTCTCTAAAATGATTGCTCTTTCCCATGATCCTGCTTGCTTCGTAAAATTATTTGTTGCTTTGGGACCTTTGGCTGGACCAACGGAAGAGAAACAGTAAGTCCATCTGAAGATGATTTGCTTCTTTCTTTGGGGAAATATGGAGATTTAAAATTCAAGTTTCTCCCCTAAATTTGGGAGGGCAAGCAGTGTGTCCAGTTATATTGTAGAGGTGAGCAGAAAGCAGTTCTGAGTTTTTTGTAATTATAGAAATGTACTTCAAACACCTTTCTCCACTGCTTATCTGTCGACCATGGCTAATAACTACTAAGTATTGGCCAAATACTGCCTATGCAAGGATGCAGAGAGATTGACAAATATGCCATGGAATATATCAAAGGAATATTTTTCCCTGAATGGACCCTTCCTATACTATGGCTGAAGGACTGTATAGGTCTCTGGAGTAATTGAGTTCATAGGAGGAAAGGTATTATTACAAGGTTAGCAACTCTGGTTCCTCTCTCTATGTTGGGGTGGTCCTCACCCCCAGAGCAGTACTACTACACTGTTTGATTGTTCAGGTTTCTTGGAAAGATGAAGGCCCACTAGAGGTGGGAGAGTTGCCATGTCTGTTAATGGGCTTGAATGAGAATCCTTTGTGTTTCCTTTTGGGTTAAATAAAGCCTATTTTTGATGTTTTGTTAGCTTGAATGCATGCATGAGAAATGAGGATCAGTTTTGCTTTTATTGTGGAGATCTTAATAGCATTCTATTCTCACATTCTTGGGAGAAAACCTGGGCAAGCCGTGCAAGTCAAAGCCTGCTATGTGAGGAGTCCCCAAAATTGAACCTTTTATATAAACCCAGGGCTTCAGTTTTAGCCACACAGACATCAAGATGGCTTGGAATTGAAACTCTGGGTTTGCCCATCTTGGGCTTAATCTTGAGAAGATCTATGAAAAATCACTCTTTGATTTCTGCTTCCATCCTGGGTTTTCTTGGGGCCATAAGAATTTAGTTTGTGTCTGTGGATACATAAAAAGGCAAATGGTCTCTCCTGGCCTCCATTGGGAGGATAACATGGTACAGTGGAAAGAGTGTTGAGTTTGGAGTCAGAGGACATGAGATTAAATCTTGGTTCAAGTAGTAACTTGTGTGACCTTGCAGAGGTGGGGAACCTGCAGCCTTGAGGCCACATGTGGCCATCTAGGTCTTCAAGTGCTGCCCTTTGACTGAATCCAAACTTCACAGAACAAATCCTTTTATTAAGGAGGTGAGCGGTAAAGTCCTTGAAAAGACTGGTTACTCACCCAAGGGGCTGCCAAATTCCACTGTTGCTTCAGTCCAGTGAGAAGATAACCCAGTGTCCTGGGCCACCTATGTGCAGGGTTGTTACTACAGCTCCCAGCATATCTGTACCTGCTACTTCATCACTTACCTGTTGTCACAGGACTTCGAGAGTCATTCGAGTCCAGTGGCAAGACAAAAGTCAAGACGACTGGTGATGGCTCAAGATGCAGTGGTTGACCTTGTTGTCTTTGATGTCTAACCAAGCTCTAAGTGTTCCACGGCACCTGTTTCCCCTACTTTCATGGCTCGCTGAAATAGGCAGATGTTCACATCTGCCTATTCTGCCAGGAAAGTCTTCACGTCATTGGGGTAGACACCACACTAACTCACTGATGGTTCTGAGGCTCGTCAAGTACCCTCCACCTGGTTTAGACTATATGCCAAAACATTTTTACCAGAATATGGCCACTGAATATGCTGCAGCTTCTTGGAACCGTACTATCACAGTCTGGGCATGGGAACCAAGAACATGCCCAGCAAGACCATTCAGCAGAAGAGCCCCAGGTTGCTTATGACTCATGTTCCTGTGCTGGCCCCCTCTGTATGTGTGGGCACATGTGGCATAAGCCAGACCAAGGTAGAACCCTGGGGATAGTTCTCAGCCACCACAGAACATGATTCAAGGTAAAGAAACTGAATGGTAAGACAAAGAATCATCCCCATCTCACCTCAATTATCTCCTTCGAAGTACTGCTCAAATCCGTCTTCAAGTTTTCTTCTCCCACATTACTTACTCCACTTTACTGTCCACTGATATCCTATAAAAAGAGATGTACAAGAGTATTTTTTAAAATGTACTTTGCTTTATTGACAAAAAATCTTTTTGTTAAGGGGATTTGTTCTGTGAAGTTTGGATTCAGTCAAAGGGCCGCAGTTGAGGACCTAAAGGGCAACGTGTGGCCTCAAGGCCACAGGTTGCCTACTCCTAGGAAAATCAAGCTCCCTAGGCTTCATTTTTTCATCTTTAAAATGAAGGGTATGAACTGGATAACGTTTAAGATCTTTCCAGCTCTAAATATGTGATCTTATTTCTCTTTCATGAATGTAATGCTGGACTTACCCTCAGGCACAAGACCTTTGAGCCCTGGAAATTGAACATTCCCAATTATCTTATCATACTCAGCCCTAAACAGTTTTACTGTTTTCACAAGCATTTGTTCTGTTTCTGTGTGTGTGGCAGGATAGGCATATATGAACTAGACTTGGTTCCTGCCTCCTTCAAGCAAAAGTTACCTATTGGCCAAACACTGAAATAGATAGCAGTAATGACAGGAAGACAAATAGAAAAAATTAAATTAAGACATTTCATTAAGTATGCAATACATTTTTTAGACTATTGAGTATCAAGTCATAATCCAGAACAAATAAGTTATTGCTATTTTCTAGTTAGTTAGCTTTTATTATTTTTTATTTTAAAACAAAATTGTAGATAGTTTGAATTTTGTGGTTTTATTTGAGATTCAGCTGTGTGATTTATTGGTATTTGAGAGTATTATTAAGTTTTTATAATAATTATTTTATTTAAAATTTTTTTTTAATTTTAGTTTTATTTGTAGTTTTGTTAGAATTAGAACATCTGTCCCCATATTACATGACTGTGTCTATTTATTAAATTAATATATGCACTGATATACATATATAGGGATAAATCGTAAGGTTTAGATCATTAAGAGACAATAAGAATGATCCAGTCTAGCTACCTCATTTTAAAGACAAGAAAACTAAATCAGAGAGAAGTTTAAAGTTACCCTGGAATTGTCCTTGCTTATACAGATAGGCAAGCCATCATTCAAGTCCCAGTCTTCTAAATCCCAATACAGTGCTTTTCCCACAATACTAATGGACATTTAATTTCTTAATGGCAACATTGAAACTACACACTACTTGTTTTAAAATTTTTTAAACATTTTTGTTTGAAGTTTTGAGTTCCTTCCCCCTCTTTTCCCTCTCCCCTCCCTGAAACAGTTAGCAATCATATATAGGTTATATGTGTGCAATTATGTAAAACGTTTCCAGTTTAGTCATTTTGTACAAGAAGACTTGAATAAAAGAAGAAAAAAGAAAGTGAAAAATAGCATGTTTCAGTCTGTATTCAAATATAATTTATTTCTCTGGAGGCAGATAGTATGCTTCATCATTAGTCCTTTGGGATTGTCTTGGATCATTGTGTTGCTGAGAATAGTTAAGTCATTCACAGTTCTTTATTGAACAATATTTCTGTTATTGTGTACAATGTTGTCCTGGTTCTATTCGCAACACTCTCCTGGTTCTGTTTACTGCATGCATCAGTTCATGTAAGTCTTTCCAGGTTTTTCTGAAATCATTCTGCTTGTCGTTGTCTTATAGCACAATAATATTCCATCACAATCATATACCACAGCTTGTTTAGCCATTCCCCAGTTGATGATTTTTGGATGTCTTTGGAATATAGACCAAGCAATGGTATTGCTGGATATTAACACATATTGACACTATTCCCTTTGGGCATAGTTCCAAATTGCTCTCCAGAATGGTTGGATCAGTTCACAACTCCACCAACAGTGTATTAGTATCCCAGTTTTCCCACCTCCCCTCCAATATCCAACATTTCCCTTTTTTGTCATATTACCCAATCTGATAGGTATGAGGTGGTACCTCAGAGTTGTTTTAATTTTCATTCCTCTAATCAATAGTGATTTAGAGCATTTTTTCAGATGACTATAGATGACTTTGATTTCTTTGTCTGAAAACTGCCTGTTCATATCCTTTGACTATTTATGGGGAATGACTTGCATTTTTATAAATTTGATTCAGTTTTCTATATATTTGAGAAATGAGACCTTTATCAGAGATACTTGTTGCAAAATTATTTTTCCAATTTTCTGTTTTCCTTATAATTTTGGTTGCATTGGTTTTGTTTGTACAAAACCTTTTTAATTTTATGTAATCAAAATTATCTATTTTATATTTTGTAATCTATCTTTATCTTCTTGTGTCTTAAATTCTTCCCTTATTCGTAAATCTGGCAGATAAATTACTCTATGCTCTCTTAAATTGCTTGTGGTATCACCTTTTATGTGTAAATCATGTGCCCATTTTCACCTTATCTTGGTATACGATGTGAGATGTTGGTCTATACCTAGTTTCTGCTGTACTGTTTTCCAGTTTTCCCAGCAGTTTTTGTCAAATAATGAGTTTTTGTTCCAAAAACTTGCATCTTTGGATTTATCATATACTAAATTACTGTGGTCATTTACTATAATGTAATTTGTACCTAATCTATTCCACTGATCCAACGCTCTGTTTCTTAGCCGGTATCAGATTGTCTTTATAATTACCATTTTATAATATACTTTGAGATCTGGTACCTTCTTTCATGTTTTTTTGTTTTTTGTTTTCTCGTTGATTACCTTTATATCCTTGAGCTTTTGTTCTTTCAGATGAACGTTATTATTATTTTTTTCTAGCTTCTTAAAATAATTTTTTGATAGTTTGGTATGGCACTGTGTAGTTATTATTTTGAACAAAAAATGTGGAATAGGAGTTGACTTGGTAGAGGGACATTCACCATCCCTTTTTAAGTTTAGCAAGGAGGATTTTTTAGAGGAAAGGGGAATTCCCATCTTTGCATGCTGGGAAAGAGTGGATCAAGCTGAAACAGGGAGGCCAATCTAGTCTTAGGAGAAGACACAGAAGTGGGAATGTGATGATTAGATGAAATTATAACTAAGTTCTCCTCATTCAACAGGGTTTGTTGTTGTTGTTTTTAGCGTCTTCTGTTTGTGTAACATGGTGCTAAATATTGTTTGGCATATTGGAGAAATAGAAAACATAGTACCTGCTTTCAGGGAATTTATAGTGTAGTTGGGGAGATAAGAATATACAAGTAAATTTTGAAATAATAGCAAAATGGATAATTAAATATTATATTGTGTGCCATAGACAATAAATATCTTAGTTCAGAGGAAGGGACATCTATATAGATTAGAATGTTTAAGGAAGCCTTTTCAGAAGAGGTGGTACTTGACTTGGGTAGAATTTGGATATAGGCAGAGGTAATTAGGGAGGGCATTGCACATGAAAGACAAAGCAGGAACAGATGTTTTCCAAGCCCATGCTCTGGGACTGCCTTATAGGAAATCCTAAAACGTAAATGGAATCTTTTGATACTTCATTAACCAAGCCCCTTGTATAGTGCCCAAAATAGACTTTTCATATTCTGAGTTTCCTTCCATATTATTAGAATGTGGTTCCAGCATTTAAAAATTTCTATGCAAGTATTAATATTCAAGCATAATAGGCATATCTGTTCATAGTTTGTAGAATTATGTGCTATACTTATCCAACTAGCTTTGAATAGTTTCCTTTTTTCACTCTATTTTAACATCCTAGCCTAATTCTTCAGTTTTTAAAGTATCGATACAAAACATTTCTTTTTATTATAGTTGACGTATAGGGAGACTTATAAAATTAGAAAAAGTTTTGATTTCTATTGTATAATACTGTAGTTGTTTCTGAGATAATGATTGATTCCTATCCTTCTCCAACTATGTGAATAAAAACAATAGAGATGAGATTATCCATTGAATTTTTCTTAAGAAGAAGTTTCTTTCTTTCCTTTTTCTGAAAAAATTCCCCCTTAAAATTTTGGAGAATTGTCAGCTTTTCAGCGTTTTCAACTTTTTCCCTGTTTTCTAGGCTTATGTCATCTCTCCAGATGATGATGGATGAACTTACTAGTCAACAAGCATTAGCCATAGTGGTCACAATGGAAGAAATGAATAGCAAAGATTCATATCTGATTGAAAAGTAATTTTATTTTTAATTTCTGATACTATAACTGAATTGTCCTTTTACTACCATTTCAAGAAAAATATGTGTACTTTAATACAATTCTTTTTGTATGTCCAAAGGCATGTGGAGAATTGTCCTTTGATTATTTTATAATTTTCTTTTGCGAAGTAGAGAACAGCAGCAATTATACTATAATTTCCTGATTTATAGATGCTTTTAGACCCAAAAAGAACATCATAATGTAGGAAAATGTAGAGGAACAAAAGACATAGGCACAATTTTCAAAGCATTGATTACTATTAAAGAGAATTCATGGCCACACAGACTTTGAGTTTCCACTAATTATCTACTTTGTGTGTGACCTTGACGTTTTCATGCACATTTATTATCTCTTTAATTAAATAAAAGAATTTAGAACAAGAGAAAGTATATAGTTTGTTTAATGTTAATTAAATGGAATCAACTCTCTATTATCCAGTTGTTGATTATTTATATCTTTCCTGTTTCATCTTGCTTGCTTTGGGGCCACCTGAATACTTTTGATCATCTTTGTCAGAGAGGTGGCTGGGAGGAGAGTGGAAAAGGCAATAAATTGTGCTACTTAGTAGTAACTGTGGTAAAGGTTGCTGGCTGGAGGAATTAAGTTTAATGGCAACAATTAGTTTGGAATTAGCTTCGAATTCAAGATACTTTTCTGGTTATTGGTTGTCTAATATAAGCTACTAAAAATGAAGAATTTTTTATAATAATCATTGTTTGACATTGCTTTCAGAATTGCTTCTGTCTTATATAAATACTTGCATGTCTATAAACCAGTGGAACTGGCAAAGATAACCAAAGCCTTGATTCACCTGCATCTTCATAATTCAGAGTTTTTTAGGATTCTTAGAAAATTCCTACTTAGGTAAGTTTAAAATATAGCTGTTTGTTTTAGTTTTCATATGATAAGCCACCCACAAAATTTTTGGCAGTGTAGCTGTGTTCAAATGTGATGTTTCATTTTGAAGGCAGAATCTACTGGGATTAAAAATATGGCCACCATAAGAACCTTTAAGGCATAATATTATTTATGATGAATATTATAAAATAATAATATGAAAATACTCCCACTTTGACGGAATCAGACTAGGTGGTCCCTGGAGTTCTGCGATTATTATTGGGTCCGATTGATGTCTCTGCAGCCCCCTCACCTATCTTGGACAGTATTCTGTGATTGATGTATTTTGTCAGGCTTTGGTTGTTTTCTAGCACGGATTCAGGGCTAACCCCCAAGCAGATCTGGTTTCTTGATGTTTTTTTGAAAGCTTTATTATAATATTCAACAACTGTATATCAGACTGACCTTACTTTGTTACTATTTACATTTAAGTGAGTTTAACTTCAGCTTATGAAATATCTTTTAACTTTTTTTAGTCACTCATCTAAATCTCCATCAGGAGTCTCTGTTTTCATTTAATTTTCCTTAGTGTGGTCATAGTGGGCACTTAGTTCTTCTAGCTTTTTTTTTAAACTTAGCATTCTTTCATAAAGGTCTTCTAGATTTCCATCTATTTCTCATATTTGTTGGTTTTAATTATGTTATAGTATTCTATTATATCAGTTTATCAGTTTACTTATTTTTGGATGTTTTTCAGTAAAAAATAATGCGGCTATGAAAATCTTTGAACAGGTAGCACCTTTTTTTGTTTGTTTTTGATAAATTCACAGGGAGTATATCTAAATATTAGAATTATTAGGTGGCAAAAAAATGGAATTATTAGATGAAAGTATGGTTTTTTCATTTTTGTGTTGGGTTTTTTGTTTGCTTTTGAATTTTTACCACAGATTTCCAGATTGCTCTACCAAAAAAAAAATTCTACAAGTTTGCAATTCCATTAGCAATGAATGAGTGTATGTTTGTCCACAATCTTGTCATCATTGAGTTTTTAAATCAGTTTTTGTTGATATTCTTTGTTTTTACATTGCCTAGATTTTCCTGTTTCCCCCCTTTTTCCTGTTGTTAGAGTCATCCCTTATAACAGAGAATATTTTTTAAGCAGAAGAGAAAAAAAAATTCTGCAAAATCAATCATCAAAAGAAAAAAGAAATCTGCTTTTATTCAGTGTTCCATACTTAACCGACCTCCCACCTGTATAGATGAGCAAGGGGAACTGTCTTATATCTTCTTTGGGACCAAACTTGAACATTGAGTTTTATTGATTTTAGTTATTTTTTACCAAGTTGATAGGTGAATGGTGGTACCTCAACAATGTTTTGACTTGTATCTCTTTTATTATTAACAAGGTCGAACATTTTAAAAAATGATTATTGGCCATCTATATTTCCTGAAAATTATCTCCTAATACCATTTGATCGTTGGTAGATTGGAAGACTTTTTGTTTGTTTCTGTTTTCTTTTTTATTTGGATCTGATTTCATTGGTTTAGAGAATTCCTGGTGCAAAAGTTCCTTCTACCAATGCAGATCTGCAACTGTTCTACAATTAATAGTTTCAGTGAGCTGCCAAGAATATGCGAGGTTAAGTGACTTCCCCTGGGTCACACAGCTAGTATGTGTCTGAGGCTGGGCTGGACCCAGGGTCTTCCTTCCTCCAAGCCTGTTTCTCTGCCCATTCTGCCACTCTGTTAGATTGGGAATTGCTTTTGTAAAAAGCAAAACAAAACAAAAACCCCAAAAGTTTCATATATAGTTTATATTTTTTTTAGAAATCTTTTCTGTACATAAGCACATCTCTCTTGTTCCTTATAACCATCTTCTATTTGCTAAATAGAAAAAAAGCCATGTTTCCACCACAAATGAGCCTCTGGTATCTTTCAATGACTCAATACTGTTTTATTTTTATCTTCTTCCTCAAATTTTTTTTGTATTTTTGATCTATGCCACCACATTACCTAATCAAACAGGTTGCCTGAGTGAGCCCAAACCAGATTAAAACATAATTGGGAAAAATTTTTTAAAAAAAAAATTAAAATACAGGAGAACATAGATAATATTAATGTGTGGTTTTCTAAGTCAGTATGTGATTCTGCCAAGATCCTTACATATGGTTCAGTGGCCCCATTTGTATCTGAGTTTGACACCGCTTATCTAGTTAACATATAATATTTGATTTAATTCAGCTACCACTTATTACTTGATTACTTTAGATAAGGTAATATGTTAGGCACTAGGGATTAAAAAAGAACCCCAACAAAAATGAAACAATCCTTTCCTTCAAGGACCTTACTTTCCATTGGATTGAATAGTAGATGACAACAGTGAACTATTTCTCATCTAATAAATGTTTTGTTTCAACCTAATATAATGTACTTTATGTATAAATTTTTTTTATAATGGTGGTTTTGTCCTTTTTCTTTTTCTTTTTTTTTTTTACAGCCATTTAAGAAATAGTGTCATACCTAATGAAATTTCTATGCTGGTCCGTGTTACTGCCATGCTTCCTTTTCCTCACCTGGATGAATCAGGGCTTTCCCGAGTGGAATCCATTTTACCGCAATGTAGTTTAAGTGATCTCAATACTTTTGCATCATCTCTTTCAACATGGATTCAACATGACCGTTCCCATCTGGACAATATTTGTCAGAAAAATATCAAACTACTTCCACAATTAAATACTTATGGTTATCAGAGATTACAAAAAGCCAACAATTTGAATGTGTTGTGGGAAGAACTTAAATATGTTCATGGAAAATGGTTTGAGGAAGAACTTCTTGAAGAAACAGTTGTCACCTTGCAACGCTTGAGTGACCAAATCACATACACAAACGTTGTCAACTTATCTGCCTTTATTGTCAAGACTAACTACCTTAGTGCTCCGTTGCTTGACAAGATAGCTTCTGTGACAGTCCAGCACATCAATAAGGTACTAGTTGAATTTCAATGTTTCATGTTAAGCTTATGTAAATATTACAGTGCATACAGTGAATTGTAGTGGGGGGAATGTTGAGCTTTGAGTCAAATCTCATTGCCAACCTGGGTAAGCCATGACCTCTGTGTGCCTCTAAGTTATAGATGGGTTGTGTATGATCTGCATCCCCACACCATAGTTCTTCATAATGATAAAATCATAGATCCTATTGTTGCTATTAGTATAAATATTATATTAACTATTAGTATGTTTTACTATTAGTATTACTAATAATAAAATAGTAATACTATTTAGTATTAGTATGATTACATGATTTTGTGTGCTTTATGTAGTAGAGCCGTCTTGATCCCTTGTGGTACATTTGAAGTCATTCTGTGATTTCTAGTTTAGCTCTCCGTCTTTTTCTGTTAGCAATTAGACTGACTTTCTCAGCTCCAGCCCTCACACTCCACCATCTTTATAAGTGACATATGGCTGTGGATTTTTTAAAAATCAAACTTCTTTAGAAAGTTGTACTTAATGCCATCTAAGACCTCTTCCTGCTCCAAGTCTATGATTCTTTTATCTAGGTGCTTTACTGAATTATTATTTAAAACCTAACAACTTTGTTCTTTTTGTTCAGATCCATCCTTTGGCGATCCATTCTATCTTACTTCCCTTCAGTGTCCTTAACTACGATCCACCCCAAAGGGATGAATTCTTTGGAGTTTGTATCCAGTGCCTTAACTCACATTTAAGTAGGTATATGATGTTGAAATGAACTGTTGGGTTGGAGAATGTTTTCACTGTGCAATTTTAAGATGAACATCAAAGTCTGGTCATAAAGAAAAAAATTCATTGTTGAGTACTTTAAAAAAAATCAATTTGGGTCAGTTTCTGTCCATATTCAGTATGTATTATAAACTATACTCTTTATCTTCATTCCCAATGGATCTAGTCTCTTTCATATTTAATGGAAGATGGACTTAAACCTTGACCTCACTTTCCCCAAACTGAGTCCTGGGAGCTCCTTAATGCTTACCACATCATAATATTTCATTATATCCATATATCATAATTCTCCCCTTATTTTTCAATCACTGGGTACTCTTTATTTTCACTTCTTTGTTCACAGAGTGCTGCTATGCATATTTTGGCATATACTGGGCCTTTGTTTCTGTCTTTTGATTTCCCTGGATTATTTGTCCAGGAGTAGAATTGCTGGGCCATAGGGTTTGGATGATTTAGTCACTTTTCTTAGTTTACATTCTATTGGGGGAGGAGACAATATATACACATATAAGTATATATGTGTGTACATATATGTGTGTGTATATATGTATGTATGTGTGTGTATATGTATATGTGTACGTACACACACACACACACACACACACACACACACACAATGTCTGACTGGATGGTACAGGATGTAAAGGGGAATTGATTTATAAGAAGACTAGCAGGGTAGGTTGGAGCCAGGTTGTGAAGGACTTGAAGTGCCAAATAGAGGAATTTTTATTTGCTCCTAGCCATGATAGGGAGCCGCTGGAATTATTGAGCAGTGATATGGTCAGATCTGTGCCAATCAGTAAACATTTATTAACTGCCAGCTATGACCAAAGATTATGCTAAGTGCTGGGGATACAAATAAGAAAATAAAAAAAAAATCCCTGCCCCCAGAGAGCTTGTAATCTGGGGGAGGGGAGGAACAGAGACACAGAGAAGAAAGCTAAAAACAGGTTGTGGGGGGAGGGAAGAGAATGTGGTACCCAGAGGGAGGGCATGGTAGACTCCAGTCTAAGGAGAGCAGCTGACGGGAAACCAAGAGCTGGTGGAGCTCCAGACCCTCTCTAAACAGAAGCTTTGGGAGGAGTTCTTTGTCCTTTTCTCTAGCCCAGGGGTGAGGAACCTGTGGCCTCGAGGCCACGTGTGGCCCTCTAGGTCCTCAAGTGTGGCCCTTTGACTGAATCTAAACTTCACTAGTTTCAGACTCTTGAAGACCTAGAGGGCCATGTACGGCCTCGAGGTCGCAGGTTCCCACCCCTGCTCTAGCCCTGCGGTCAGAGGGACGGAGGGTTCTGAAGAGGTCTGAGAACTAAAGCTGATGAAATCTGGAAGGGTTGATGAGTTTACTGATGAGAAGCTTTCTTGGGTGCTCGACGATGGCAGAGTCCAAGTCCAGGTGGTCAAGCTGGAGAGAAAAAATGTGCTGCAGGAAGGAACTTTGCCCGCTTAGTGGAGGACGGACAGGAGGCGACAGAGAGGTGACCCAGAATTCTCAGAAACTGCCAATAGAGTGTCAGCTCTGTAAGATTTTGTTCAGCCAGAAGGACCTGGGGTGATAGGTTGTGTGTCTGCCTTCTGATGGCCAGAAAGGCACGAGGAAGTAGCCATCGGAGGATGGTTTTTCACCATAGCAACGCCTGAAGCTAGAGGGACAGTGATCTGTGTCAGCGGAGGGAGTGGTCATGTCAAGGAGATTCAATTCAGTAGGCAATTATTAAGTGCCTTCTATGTGCAGGACACTCACCTGGGCACTGCGGGTGCAAAGAGAAAATGGAAAGTAGCCTTCTTTCCCCAAGGAGTTTACATTCTCCTGGAAATCACAAGTATATTATCAAAGCAAAGGTTGTCGCTTTTTTAGTTTGGTCAGACTAGTACAAAAAAAGAGGGCTTGGAATTATTACCTTATTCTTCTGGACTGGTTTTATTTCAGTAGATGTGTAGTCACTGTATTTTTTATTGCTGCTACCAGAGTATATTGAATGCCTAGAACTTGCCAGTTAGGGGGTTGTTTAAGAATCACTTAGCTCTGTCTTCTCATTTTATACCTACATATTTATCAGAAACATATACTTGTTGTTCAGTTGTTTCTGTCATGTCTGACTCTTCGTGACCTCCATTTGGGTCTTTCTTGGCGAAGATACTGGAGTCATTTGCCAGTTCCTTCTCCAGCCCATTTTACCGATGAGGAAACTGAGGCAAATAGGGTTAAGTGAAATGCCCAGGGTCACACAGCTAGGAAGTGTCCGGGGCCAGATTTGAATTCAGGAAGATGAATCTTCTTGACTCCAGGCCTAGTGCTGTATCCTCTGTGCCATACACATACATATATGTGTGTGTGTGTGTGTGTGTGTGTGTGTATAATATATATATGTATATGTATATGTATGTATGTATATATACACACACCACATATATACACATATATGTGTATGCAAATACATACATATGTGTGTGTACATGTGTTATCAGAGCCGCCCCAGAGTGTAGCCAGTTGGGTCCTATGCTGTTGACAAGTGACTCAGAGGGGCAGCTTAGAGGGAAAGAGGTGGTATGATCAGCTGGTGCTAGAAGTCCTATAAATACTCTACTGTGACCAGAGCAATGTGTGTAGTAGCTTCTCCCGAGTGCCATCCTCCCCAATATCCCCTCCCCACCCCCACCAGTGGTCCCACCTCCTCCTCATTCTCCCCATTTATACACTTTCCCATACATTTACCCAGGTTACCCTTTTGTGACATTTTTCCTTCAAAGGTCTCTGGGATAATTAATTTTAACATCCTCTGTGCAAAAATCTGTGAGCTGTCCAGGGCCCTGTACCTTTTTTAATGAGGACCCTGGTACTTTTATGAGTAGTTCTTTTAAGAATCCTATTTTCTTTCCAGATGTCTTTGAACCTCATATCTTGGTGTTTCTTGGCTTTACATTGGCCCTTGCTGAGTATTTTCCGGAAGATCTGATAAAGGCAATATTTAACATTGAATTCCTAGCCAAATTGGACTTACAATTTCAATGTGAGTATCTATAACATTAAAAAAAAAAATCCATTGTGTGTATTTTATGTATAGAACTCCAGCCCCAGCTGAACTGAAATTTTTTTTAACATAATTTAAGGTGTTAGGACATGTGGTAGGTCCCAATCACTTCTAACCATACGGTTATTTTAAGTAATATTTACAAAACGCAACGAGGTGTAATGGTGCATTGGCATCCTGCCTTTGACACTTGCTAGCTATGTGATCAAAAAATAGTTTATACACAATATCAAATACATTGCTGGAGGATACCCCCTTCAAAAAAGAAAAAAAGCCCCACTTCCTCTAAGATCGTAATAAAAATGAGCTTCATTTTTTCACTTTTTTGCTTAAAAAAATTATGACAAAATGTATCACTAACATGGTGGGTTCATCAGCAAATGTTTAATAAGGTCTTACCAAATTCTGGGCCCTGTCCTAGATGTTGGCAGTTCAAAGACAAAAATGAAATGGTTCCTGCCTTCAAAAAGCTTACATTTTATTGGGGGTAGCCACCATGTACACACATAAACACAAACATAAATATAATTTTTTTATGGGGGGAGCAGGATTAGCAGTTTGGGGATTAGGAAAGGTCTCATGTGGAAGATATTTGAGCTGAGTTTTGAAGGAAACTAGGGTATTCTAGGAGGTGGGAAGGTGGGGAATACATTCCAGGTACGGGGGATAGTCTGTATTAATACAGGGTTTATGAGGTACCAGGTTTAGATTTTACTTCTAACTAGTATTTTAAATTTCAGACTTACCTCCTTTCTTAAATACGAGAATCCACAGTCGTCTCATGGAATTTAATAGAGCAGTCTGTTTGGAATGCCCTGAACTTGAAATTCCTTGGTTTCATGACCATTACTGTCAGCAGCAGCAGTGCAGTAAAGGTTTGAATTTCTTTCTTTCTTTCTTTCTTTCTTTCTTTCTTTCTTTCTTTCTTT
>NW_020954557.1:47513841-47796126 GCF_900497805.2 Vombatus ursinus
TTTCTTTCTTTCTTTCTTTCTTTCTTTCTTTCTTTCTTTCTTTCTTTCTTTCTTTCTTTCTTTCTTTCTTTCTTCCTTTCTTCCTTTCTTCCTTTCTTTTTCTTTCTTTCTTTCTTTCTTCAACTCTAAATATATTTTTATTTTTTTTGCCTTTTTTTTTTTTTTGTGAGGCAGTCAGGGTTAAGTGACTTGTCCAGGGTGACACAGCTAGTGAGTATCATGTGTCTGAGGCCACATTTGAACTCAGGTCCTCCTGACTCCAGGGCTGGTGATCTGTCCACAGCATCACCTAGCTGCCCCACTCTAAATATATTTTTGAACTTTTAAATTATTTATTTAGTATTTCATTTTTTCCCTCAATTACATGTAAAAACAATTTTTAATATTGATTTTTTAAAATTTTGAATTCCAAATTCTCTCCCTCTTTCTTCCCTTGAGAGAGTCAAGCAACTTAATATAGATTATATATGTGCAGTCATGCACAACATATTTCCATATTAATCATGTTGTGAAAAAAAACACAGACTAAAAAAAAAACCCAAGAAAATTAAAGAAAGTGAAAAATGGCATGCTTTAATCTGCATTCAAACTCCATCAGTTCTTTCTCTGGAGATAGATAGCATTTTTCATCCTAAGTCCTTCATAATTTTCTTGGATCACTGTGTTGCTGAGAATAGCGAAGTCATTCACAGTTGATCATCTTGCAATTTTTTATGTTCACTCTGAGCCAAGAGGGCCCAAAAAATAGTCATTAAGTGGTGCTTGGGCAGGGACCTATTGTTGTCCAGTCCTTGAGATCCAGAGTGAATTGGGTTTAGGTTATGTTCTTTGCTCTTTGAGAGAGAAATCTAGCCTGTGAACCCCAAGTTAACTAGGTAGGTTTTGACCATGAAAATTTAACTTTCTTTGGGCAGAAGACCGACGGAGAGGGAGAGGAGAAAGAGGAAGGGGGGAGGGAGAACAAGAAGGAGAGGGAGAAGGTGTTTTTTTGAAATACACTAACACTTTTAAAAAAGTCTTATCACTATTTGCCAGCTCTCTTAATGCCTCAAAAAGAAGTCTTTCCTTGTAATAAATAACTATGATCAATCAGAACAAATAAATATATTTGTTATATCTGAAAATGTGCAGCTCCTCCTTTACCTCCAGTCCATCATCTTTGTACTTAGGTGTGGGAGGCATGCTCCACCATCAGCTGCTCCAGTTTATTTTAGCAAGATCTTAAAAACAGTGTACAGACTGGTTTTTAATTTAATCTTTCAAACAATATGAGAAGTTACTGTTCTTATAAGGTTTAGGTTCATAGAAACAGTCCAAATTTTGTTTCTGTATTCTGTGGGAGGTAATGTGGAATTGTTTAGGATAATTTTTATTCCAAGGTTAATAAAGCTGTCTTTGAATAAATTCATTTTTCTTTTCTTTTAGTTAATGACAGCATCAATGCACCACAACAACAGGTTTATAAAATGTTGGGAGAAATCTTAGGAGGACCCAATTATGCAAAACCATCAGCTCTTGCACCTTATGGATACGTAGTGGGTAAGTCATTGATAGTTAACAAAACCAAAATAATGTAAAAATCACTTTATTAGTATTGGAACATGAAAAAGAAACATGAAGAGTTTTTTTTCTTTTCTTTTCTTTCCTTTTTTTTTTAAAAAAAAACCTCTAAGCATTCATATATTCATTCATTCCCTCAACATTGACTGAAGCACTGAGTTAAGTCTTTAGGGGATTAATGGATATGTTTGAGTTATGGCCTCAGTCTTGAAGAGATTGATAGTCACTTAGAGGAAATAAGATGTTCAAAGTAACTGTGCTTCAGGGTAGAAAAAGATACCATGTACTTTGAGAGTTTAGGCGAGGCAGGGGATCAAGGGAAGCATCCTGGGGGTGGCAGCCTTAAGGCTGGGCTTTATGCAATGGCTGTGATTTTAAATTGTCCATAGTAAGTGGGAGTAATGCTTTCCAAGCTTTGTGAATGGCAGGACAACGATATGGTAACATGTGTTTGAGTAATGGCAAAGGGGCCCAGTTTAACTAGGACATATGAAGGGAAGAAATGAGAGAGGAACTTCAAAGGTCGAGTTGCCCTCAGATTGTGGAGGATCTTGAATGTTAGGCTAAGAAATCTGGACTTTTATTTAGAAGGCAGTTAGGGACCACTGGAGGTTTTTAGGAGTTGGAGAGGGACGTACTCAAGAGATGTGCATTAGGAAAATTTGGCTGCAGTGTTTAAGATGGATTGGAGTGAGAAAAGACTAGAGGCAGGAGTGACATTGGTTGAGAGGCTATCGAAGTCCAGCGGAGAGGTAATGGGGCCCTGAATGAGCGTGGTGGCTGGGTAGCATTGGGAATGGTAAAGAGAGGACAAATACAAGAGACATTGCTGCGATAGAAATGATAGCACTTGAAGGTTTTTTTGCGTGTGTATTCTGAAGGAGTCAGAGAGAATTTGAAGGTTTTGAACACAGGTGACTAAGACAACTGACAGACATGAAGTCAGAAAGGGGGGGGAGGGGTACAGATAATAAGTTTAGTTTAAAATGTGTTGACTTTGAGGTACTCGTGGACAGAGGCTAGGGACCTGAGTTCAAATTCAAGCTCCAATCCTGACCCTCTGTGTCTTACTGATTGTATGATGGCAGGCAAGTCACTAAACTTTTAAATTATTTAGTATTATTTAAACTGCGCCTTAGTCTTCCTCATCTACAAAGTGTGAATAATAGTATTTTTACTAGAGAGGGAGCATAGTGTAAGTGGGTGGAGAGCTGGCCTTGGAACCTGAAGACCTGGGTTCAAGTCTTACCTCTGACATATACTAACTGTGTGACCCTGGGCAGAACACTGAGAGCACTCTCAGTGCTTTAGGCCAGGGCTTCTTAAACTTTTTCCACTCCTGCAGCATTGTGTGGCCTGAGGGCCTGTGCAGTGCAAAGTGCGCATGCTTTGTGTTCAGAACCCAGGCTGCAGTGAAGTTGCCCGGTACAGTACGGGTAAGTGCTGCTAGAAATACATTGGATTCATTATGTGTTTGATTTGTAATCAATTTTTGTTTGTTGTGCATTCAGAAACCTTTTACTGTTGCCAAATTTTTTGTGACCTCACATGGGATGGAAACACACAGTTTAAGAAGTGCTGCTTTATAATAATAAAAAAAAAAGAAGTGCTGCTTTAGGCAACCATTAAGACTCTAAGTTGGGGCGGCTAGGTGGCACAGTGGATAGAACACTGGCCCTGGAGTCAGGAGGACTTGAGTTCAAATGTGACCTCAGACACTTACTAGCTGTGTGACCCTGGGTAAGTCACTTAACCCTAATAGCTTCCAAAAAAAATGAAAGCTTCTAAGTTGCTGGGTAGTTGCTGATCTGCATTAGTAGAGGAAGGTGTTTTTTTTTTTCCATCCAGGAATTCCCTCTGTTGACAAAATTACAGCTCCAGCCCCTATTCCCCACATTCATACTTTCTACATTATGTGACTACTCTGAGAACAGTACTCTGTGTGTGTATCTCTTTATACAAACACGTGTATATGTATATTTATATAGTGCTTCAACTATTTTAGTGGAACATACAGGGAATGATATCTATAGAAACTGAAAGTGTGAGTCTGAAGTTTGGGGAAGCCTAGGGGTTGGTGATATGTTTTGGGGAGTGGATGAGGTTGCTAAAGAAGAAAATGTAGATTGAGAAAAGGACTAAGAACATATCCTTGGTCATATTTAGGAGCTGAGAGGAGGAAGAGGGGACAAAGAGGTAGGGAACAGAGATGTGAGAAGAGAAATTGGTCGGGCAGGAGGTTTTAATACTTGAAGAAAAAAGTTTATTGATAGTTTCCTTTTTTTTTTTGGCATCATAGTCATTTCCAGATTTATACTGAACATTACGTCTCTTGTGTCAAAGATATTAAGTAGTTAAAACCAACCGATAGTATCACCATATCTGATGGTATAGGCAACATTCTGCACTCATCCCCAACCTTTCTGTGAAGTGGAGGAAACTATTTCATTAACTGTTCAGGGAGGAGAAATTTGAAAGAGTAGTGTCATTAATCCTACCAAGGGATGAGAAGGTAAAAAGGAATCATTGTTCAGGGTCTTGCTACAAGGAGAGGGTTTGGTGCTTGAAGACTGAAGGACAGGCAGCTGGATTTGGTGATCGGTATACAATTGGCATTTTTTAAAAAGAGCAGTTTCACTTCCAAAGTGCCCCTACTAAATAAAATCCAACCTTCTTAGCCTAGCATTCAGGAGCCTCCACAATCCAGAGGCAACTCGACCTTCGATGTTCCTTTCTCTCTTCTTCCCTTCATGTGTCCTAGTTAAACTGGGGGTGGAAGCCTGACGATCGCAAGGGTTTGAGGATCCCTTGGAGATGGTGAGGAGGTAGAGGCAGTGAACATAGACTTCTTTTTCTAATAATTTTAAGGAAGAGGAAATGGAGAAATTGTCTAAAGAGACTGATGTGGATATACAGGGAACCCGTAAACTACCGCAGACTTTTAAAAGACAAATGGATAATGTAGTTATTTGTCATTGATGGTCTTTTATTTTTATAAAAATAATAATAAAGGTTGGCTTTGCAAAAGAATTGAGAAAATTCACTTCATTCTTTTAGTTGCAGAGATTGGGTATCATTGGGGTGGTACATTGACACACACTGTCAAAAACAGTCATTATTTTTAAAAAGAGACATGTACAAAAGGTAGGTGCAAGATCATGCAACTGAGGATGAATATAAAAGTTTGTTATAATCCTGTAAAAATAGTGTCAGACACCAGGCCCAGAGGTGAATTCCATCTAGGATGCTGAAAGACTGATGGATGTGATTGATGGGCTCCTATAATTGATCTCTGGATAATGGTGAAGCTGTGGAGGAGGGCAAATGTCCTGAGTTTTGAAAAAAGGAAGACCAGAATGGCTTCATGAAGATGCCAAACCAGACTAATTCAGTTTCTGTTTTTGACAAGGAAATCAACAGAGTGCCTTAGACCAGTGGTGTCAAACAAAGGCCATTAATCCGTACATAAGGATCCCTTTGGGCCACGTATTGGCTTAGTTTTAAAATGTAATGTTATCTACATTTTGTTGTATTTTGTTAAATATTTTCCAGTTACATTTTAATCTGGTTTGGGCTACATTCAGGAGTATTTTGGGCCCCATGGGGACAGGGGCCGGACATTTGATTCTTCTACCTTAGGCAAAGTTTACCTCAAATTTAGCAATGCATTTGACAGTGTTTATCATAGTATCCTTGTGAACAAGATGAAAGGATGTGGGCTAGGTGATAATATGCTTACATGGATCCAGAATTGGCCGAATGTCTGTAGTCAAAGAGGAGCCGTGAATAATTTGATGACAGCATGGAAGAAGGCCTCTAGCTGAGTGACCCAAGTGATGTAAGGCATTGTGCTTTACCTTGTACTGTCTACATTTTTATCAGGGACTTGGTTGAAAACTTAGATGGCGTGTTCATCAGATTTGCAGATGACACAAAACTGAGAGAAATAGTTTAACATGTTGAACAGAGTTGGATTCCTAAAAATTCTAACTGGAATGTTAAATTAGAATGCTGGGTTTCCCACCCCTGTTAAAGGTGAAATTTAATAGGGATAAATGTAAACTCAGCCTTGGGTTTAAGAAATCAGCTTCACAAGTTGACTAGATAGCACTTGATCTGAAAAAAAAAAATCTGGAGGTTTTGATGAACTGCAGACTTAATAGACACAGGGAAAATGATATGGCACCTTCAAAAGAAGAGAAGGATAGGGCTCAGGACAAGGGAGGAGATAGTCCTACTGTACTTGGTGATCAGAAGGAATGAAGGGACCTAAAACCATGCCATAAGAATGATTAAATGAACTGGAGAAGAGAGAACTTGAAGGTGAGGAGAGGCATGATTACTGTCTCCAAATATTCAAAGGGCTTGCAATTAAAAAGGGATTACATACGATAAGTAATTTCAAAAGTCAGAACTAGTGCCAGTGGGTGAAACTTATAGGGAGGTAGGTTTTAGCTAAATATAAAGAAGATCTTATTAACAATTAGAATTCTTAAAAAATGGAAAGAACTGCTTTGTGAACCTGCTAGGTGGCTTATTGGATAGAGCACTGGGTCTGGAGTCAGGAAGACCTGAGTTCAAATTTGAACTCAGACACTATCTAGCTATATGACCCCAGGTAAGTCACTTAACCTTTGTCTGCCTTAGTTTCCTCAGCTGTAAAATGGGGATCATAATAGCACCTGCTTCACACGGTTGTTGGATCAAATGAGATGATAATTAGAAAAGTGCCCAGCACATAGTAATTGCTTAATAAATGCTTGTTCCCACCCCCACCCCCATCCTGTCCCTTTCCATCCCCTGTCAATGAGCTCTCCATTACTAGATGTGCTTATTCAAGTAGAGGCTGAATGAATATCAGGAATAATACAGAGGGGATTCTTACACATTGGATGGGAGATTGAACTAGATGACTTCTAAAGCTGATATATAATAAATGTCTTACAGATTTCTCTTCCTTCATTGAAAATGTGAACAGTATAAAAATCGATTAATTTGTACTGTTTCTAGCTTAGTATATGTGATATAATTAGTCTTTCAGGAGATGCAATATTTGCTAATAAAGGTGAATTAGGATTTGACCTAGTCAGTGCTTCATTTTCCCTAATTGTGAAAGGACATTAATCTCCCTCTTTGGTTCTCATATTAGGCATTAAAAGAAATACTTTGTTAATGCATTCTGAGCTAGCCCAGTGTTGGAGATGGACATATTAATCTTCATTCTGCTGGGTAGTAAATGATTTCTGGTTGCTTATTAGACTATTAGACTGAGAGTTGGGAAGAACTGATTCCCGCTCCCACTCATTTATTAGCTGGATTTATCTCTTCTTGAGTTTTAGTTTTCTCATCTATCAGATGGAGATATCAACTCACTCATAGAATAAAATAAAATAATGTATATAAAGTAAGTGCTTTGTATGTGAATGTGTGCTCTGATCATGACTTTTAGTAGTGCAGTAATTTTTCCCTATTTTTATTATTGTAAGTGTTCAAAATGTAAAATTAGGATGAAGAAAGTATGACCAATATTGCTTTTTGTCTCTTTAATATCATAATTACAAAAAAAGATTTACCTTGTCCATGCATTTGATTACTGTACTCCCTTACAGATTTTGAATATATCTTGGATAAAAAGAAAAAGCCTCTTCCTTATAGACATCAGGGTGTGTTCTTGGATGACCTGCCAAGTGTGTACTGGAGACCAGATACCCCTGATAGTAGGTCAGGACTGCCACCAGGAGCACAAAGGTAAATTGTATTTAAATTCTAGATTTTGTTGGGTCAAAGTTATATTATACAATGAATTTATCAATCAATAAGGACCTCTTTGCTAGATTTTTGCATGAATTAGCTTGTCAGTTATATGTAATTTAAGTAGGATATTTTGGTGTTCTAATTCCTTTAATTTTTGTTATTTTAAAACAGCGTTTTGCATATGGTAGACATTTAAGTGTTTGCTGAATTGAAAACATTTTTGTTTCCTGGAAACTTGTAATTATTCAGTGTCTTATTTTGATATCAAAAGTAAATGTTCCTTTTGTTCTATATAGGGTTGCTTTGGAATTTTTGGATTCACGAGCATTTTGTAAAAACATCCTCCACTTAAAAGGAAGATCTGCTATGAAAAAAAGACATCTGGAAATTTTGGGTTATTGTGTGATTCAGGTATAGTGCAAACTCAAAGTGTCCTACTATAAAAAACTAAACTACTTAGGAGCACTACATATAAATGGTGTATTTTTCTAACATCTAGCACACTACCTGGTATATAGTAAGTGTTCAGTAAATGCTAGTTGATTGATTGATGTTTTATCTTAATATGAAGTGGGCAAAATTATTTCATTAATTTGAAAATTCCAGGGGCAGCTAGGTGGCACAGTGGATAGAGCACTGACCCTGAAGTCAGGAGGACCTGAGTTCAAATGCAGCCTCAAACCAAACACTTGACACTTATTAGCTGTGTGACCCTGGGTGAGTCACTTAACCCCAATTGCCTTAAAAAAAAAAAAAAAAGGAAATTCCAGAATTCCCTCTTTCATATTTTGTAGAAAGCAGAAAATTCTTATTTCCTCAGTTGTTACTTTCTTTGGAAAACATGACTTGAGAGCAGAGGGGGCCAGTGCAGAGGGGAAAGGATCATGAAATCACAGACCTCGAGTTGGCAAGGGCCTCAGAGGCCATCTGTCCAGTCCTCCCTCCAACCTCCCACCCCCCACCTCTCTCCTTACCCCCATTTTACATGTGAGGAATCTGAGGTCCAGAATGGCTGGGTGACTTGCCCAGGGTTACAGAATACACTAAGAGGTAGAGGCAGGATTTAAAATTAGGTCTTCTGACTCCAAAGTCAGCTCTTTCCCCTGAAGAGGTAAGGTTGAGAGACAGGTTAAGCACACTAAAGAAAACTCCCAGTATTGGCCTTCAGGAGAAGAGAGAAGAAAGAAGACAGAGTGAACAGAAGGAGGTGTTCATAAGAACATGATACCATTAGCTGCTGTAGATCTGTGGGATGTGACAGGAACCAAATTCTTTTTTTTTTTTTTTTTGTTAAGGCAATTGGGGTTAAGTGACTTGTCCAGGGTCACACAGCTAGTAAGTATCAAGTGTTTGATCTGAGGACGGATTTGAACTCAGGTCCTCCTGCCTTCAGGGCCAGTGCTTTATCCACTGCGCCACTTAGCTGCCCCAGGAACCAAATTCTTGCTAGAGCTCTGCTTCGTAGTAGCTTTTATCTTTTTTTTTTTTTTCAATAGGTTATATATATCTGAATCTAAGAACTGAAGCAAATGTAATCTGAATCTTCTATCTTACAGATCCCTTATTTGGTATGGAATTCTATGGAATTATCAACAAAGGATGCCCGGATGGAGTATTTGAGAGAGCATATGTTTGCAGAAGTCAAATCCTAATTATAATTTGTATCTATTATATATCATGTTTTAGATTTAAATTATAATAGAAAATATGAGCTTGATTAAAAATAATATTGTGAAATATTTAAGACTGATTAAAAAAAGATCATTACTGTGTAACAAACCTGTACTTCAAATAGATTTTTAAAATTGTATACTTTTTCCCATGAAGCACTGTTACTTCTTTTAGTATGAAAGTCATATTTCTTTTTAACAATAGATTGCTAATTATACTTGAATATATATTTTTAAGAGCATTGTAATCAGGCAATTTATTGGCACCTGAGGCCTTGCTGAAGCCTGATATTAGCGAGATTTATAACCCACTAGTTTTCTATTTGCTTCAAGTCAGGGATCTGGATCATACAGGCTTTATCTTGAAACAATTTAAAGTGAACAATATGGAAGATATTCTCCTCAATCTTGCCCAGATATATGTAATACTAACTCTGTGAGGTTCAAGTAGCCAAATGTTATTGAATCATAGTAATTTAAGACATTTTATTGACACTATTGTCATAATTGCATATATTTTACACCTTTCTTTGTGACCATTCCAGTCAGAAGTTTCATTTTGATTTTTAAAGCAAATATGTGCTTAAAATGTAACCTTTAAAATGGTTAATGATTACATGAAGCTCAGAATACGACAAAGTTAAGAGTCATCAGTCCGTGTCACCACGCCATTTTGAATGCCAGTTAAATAATTTTTGCTCTGATTTTGATGTAACCAGGGCAAAAGGTTTTTTAAAATTATCTATGTGTTTTTATCAGATAGTAATAGCGAATGCTAATTAAATTAATCCGTCATGTTTGTTCCTAAACTGACATTACATTGTTTTTCTTCCATGTGACCACTGTCAAGTGCTACATACTGATCTAAGGTATCAAATCAGGTCAGTATTTTTGTGTCCTGTAAAGAAAAAGCATCGATATTCTACCTCAGTGGGGAAATTACTGTATTAATTAGCCTAAAATCAGAAGTAAATTTGACAGTATTTCAGAAGGGAAGCAGCCACAGTCTAATTCTAAAAGCAGTCTCAGGGTTTCTGGTAAAATGGCTCATGCAGAGAAGTCCAATCTCTTTTTGACAGCAAAATAAGACTTTGTAATTGAACAAGTAACTATGGTAAAGGTGTCTAACTTTTGAGGGTGTGTGTGTGTATGGTTGTGGTGAGGAATGTACATACTCTCTACCTGGAGCCTAAGCAAACAGGACACAATTTCTTCTGGAGCTCTCACGACTTATGTGAAGAGATCAAAGAATGATTTTATTTACTGCTTGCCACCTTACATTTCCAAACAGTGTACCTTCCATGCACATAAAAACCCACCAAGGAACACATCATTCAGTAGGTTAATGAATAAATCAATTTCTTTATTGGTACTCTCCCAACTCCCCACCCCCTGCAAAAAAATAAAAAGAGAGAGAGAGAGAGAGAGAGAGAGAGATAGTAGCTTATGGAGTTTCCTGATTTTGAATTTTTAAAGATAGAATCACTGATTTATTGGTAAACCAAAGAAAGTTGGAAATTGGATGATGCACAGGCTTACAAGGACAAGAAGGGAAAAGAAAGAACACTTAAATTTCACTATTTTACTTCAAGACTTTTTCCCTTAAGTGATGAAAAGATCCTTTAATGGTCTTAAATACCATTTCTGAAATCTTGCATTATTTTCTTCATTACTAAGCATAATATTAATATCTCAATATTTTGATGTATTGAGGAAATTGTTTGACAATTTTTAACTTGATACAAGAGAAACAGAAAGGTTTTTTTGTTGTTGTTAAAAAAAGACACATTGCATCCTCAAACTTCGATTGTAATTGAAAATGAGTGTAAAAGTAGCCTAATAATACAAATGATAGCTATAAAGGCACAGACAATTTGAACTTAATATCTCTTTACAGACATTTGGATCAGACAAATTACCAACAGGATTGTATAAATTCAATTTTATCTTTCATCTCCTTTTAGAAATCTTTATGATGACTGATTATTACATTAAGAATATATTTACTTTGATTCATTATCTACAAAAGTTGCCAACATTTCAGACAATGACACAATAACAATAGATTTCTATATAAATTTCTGTACAGTCTTTTTAAAACACAACAAATTAAAAATCCATAATAAAAACTCCCACCGATTACATTTTGTCACTTTTCTTGTCTATAATTTAGAGAGTTTGAAAAGATTGAAGCGTGTTGCCAGGCAGCTAGCTCCTGAGGCATAACGAATCTCCTTTAACATGCCAGTCCATTCTTTTTTATCATCTTCATACCTGTTTAAGGGGTGGGGTTGAAATTGGTTAATAAGCATTTGAAACTGTTCTGTCTTAAAGGTTTACTATTTTACTAACAAGAGTTAGTATGTGTATATCCTTGAGGGCAACTGGACCAAAGATTCTACCCCAAATGACCTTAAAGGAGGTCACATGCCCACCTGGGTGACTTATTGTTCCCAAAACTCGGCCTGTTTTGAATTAGTAGTTTAAGCTTCAGTGTTATCTATTGCTACTGTGGCCATGTTGTTTTTTCTTTTCTCTTTTTTTTCTTTTCTCTTTTAAATTATGAACTCAACACATCAACATGAACATTTCTGTATACAGAGAACAGAAAAAAGACTGACTTGTATATAAAACATACGACTCTTACTACTGTATCTAATTTTGATCAATCAATTACTACTGCATCTAATTTTGATCAATCAATTAACAAGCATTTATCAAACATCTATGAATTAGGCACTTGGATAGAAATGCAACCAATGAAATAGTCCCTACCTGTTAAGCACTGATAAATGGTGAGCCCAGTCACTATCTGTTTATCGAATAATTGAATCAATAGCTGTTACGTCTGAGTCAAGATTTTTGTCTGGACCCCGGGCTTCATCTTTGTAATGGACTACTGGCACTGGAACTTACTCCTTAGATGCATATCTATTGGCACCATACTAACTTGTAATCTTAGGAAATTGCCTGGGGCACCAAGAGGTTAAGTGACGCCTACATAAATGATATGTCAGGGGCTGGACTTGATCCCAGGTCTTTTTGACTTCAAGACTAGCCCTCTATTTTCTCATCAAGATAATGGGTCTTAATAATCTCAATAATTATTTCAACTCCACTTTCATCCTGCTTATGTGATCAGAGTTGAAAAATTAATTGCCCCTTTTTACTTAACAGTTTGTGACTATTAATCTGAAGATTTTTTTCTGAGTTTCTGAACTTGATGGCAGTTGAGAGCTGGTCTCTTTCTAAAAGTGCTTCCTAAGCTAAAGATGTAAAATGATAATGATACAGAGTTAGCCAGGACCTGAGCAAGATATGCACCATCAGGTTTAATTTCTTTATTATTTCAAAAACTAATTCTCAGATGGCAATAAAACCATAAGGAAAATCTTTATGCCATATGATAAACAATTGTGTACCCCTTATGCAAGCAAAACTTTGTGCCCAGTGTTCTCTATAGATGGCTCTAAACTATTAACTAATAAATAGTTTATTATTTATATACTGAAAGATAGTACAGAACCTGGGGCAGCAAATTAACTTAAAGAATAGTTTTAATAGTTTAAGGGAAATGTGACTACATTTAAGCAACAGGAGGTTTAAGGTTAAATGAAGCTTGAATAATTGGAGTTTCCAATTAGGTTGTTTTCTATCTGTGCCTGATAAAATATGGTCAATCTTTATTTTTCTGAACAGTTCCAAGAGAAAACAAAGGGGATGGAAATTTTTGATTCAAGTTATGAGAAGAAATTACAGTATTTTCAGTAGCAAGGTTTGGAATGTGATGCTCAGAAGTGGGTATTTGCATCCAGTTTAACTACTACAGGCTTAGGAATTCAAGAACAAATAAGCTTGAGGGGATTACCAAGGTTGTTCAGCATCACTGGCCTAAGGTTAAAATTCTGCTGTCCCAAATACATTTCAGAAAGGTCTCTCTTGCTCTTTTATTCATTTTTAAAAAGCTATCTGTAAAGCCAGCAATCCCCTTTTATTCCCTGTCCTATGACTGGACAGTATTTATCCTTTTGCTATTCTTTTTGCTCAGTCTCCCCATCTTCTTTGTGGTATTCAAGGCTCCTTGGTCTTTTTATTTCCCACATCCCAGTGGGGAGCATCTTCCCTCTACTCTGCACTTCCTTATGACATCATTAGTGGGAATGTAGCCTCAGTTACCTGATCACTCCTCCAAAGCCTTCACCACCCCCATCCTCTCCCCTATTATCTTTTTCCTGCTTTCTGTCTTTCTGTATCTCACACCCCCTACTAATTACAGTCTGCTTCCTCTTCTGAATATCGCAAGGTGCTCCTCTTCCTCCCTGAAAGCTTCATAGGTTAGTCAATCCTTCCTGTCTTCTTGATCTTTTTAGAAACTCCCTTGTAGGATGATCAGCCATGCCCTATTCTGATACATGATGACAACAGGGCCATAAGGAAGACCCAGAATTCTCTCTATAGGCACACTTGGATTTAATTATGAAGATTATTCTCAGATTTACCCAAGCAGTCCTTAACTCTCTCTTTTTGTATTTTGTAGCATCCCCAGCATTTAGTTTAACACACAGTGGCACAGAAAATAGAGTGCTGGACTTAAAGTGAGGGAGACCTGAGTTTGAATCCTGCCTCAGTCATTCTCTAGGGGTGTGACCCTGGATAAGTCACTTAACCTTTGTCTGCCTCAGTTTCCTCATCTGTAAAATGGGGATCTACCTTATGGGCTTGTTGTGAGGATCAAATGAGGTAATTTAAGTAAAGTGCTTTGCAAATCTTAAAGTGCTATATAAATACTAGCTATTATTATTATTATTATTGTTTTTTCCCCCTTAATCCACCTCTTCCTCTAAGTTCCCTGTTTCTGTCAAGGTCACCACCATTCTTCCAATCACCCAAATTTGCAATGTAGGAATCATCTTCAGTTAGTTGTTCACTCTCATTTCCCACTCATCTCCCCTCGATCCAAAAGAGTTACCAAGTTTTATCAATTCCACTTTCTTAATGTATCTCTTCTTGTTTCCCTTCTATCTCCTAATGCCACAACCACCCTAGTTCAGGCCATTATCACCTCTTGCTTGAAGTACTGCAATGGCTTCCTAATTGGTCTCTCTGCCTTTAAGTCCATCCTCCACCCAACTGTTAAATGGAGATGTCTAAAGCCTGGGTCTGACCAGGTCACTTCTCTCCTCATGAAGCTTTAGGGACTTTACATTGCCTTTAGGATAAAATGCAGACTGTTTTGTTTGGCTAATAACAGCCAGCGTTTACATAGCACTGACTTGGGACCAGGCACTGTGCTAAGCACTTTACAAATATCTAACTTGATCCTCATAACAACTATGCTATTACTATCCCCATTTTACAGATGAGGAAACGGGCATTTAAAAAGCCCTTCATAATCGGATCCTAGCCTATGTTTCCATGCTGATTACACAATGCTCCTCCACACACATTCAATGCTCCGGCACAACTGGCCTCATTATATACCATTCCATCTCCTTTCTTTGAAGCTGTTCCTCAGTCTTGGAATGTTTTCCCTCATTACCCCTGCCCTTAGGAAACTCTTGTTCCCTTCAAGGCTCAGCTCAAGTTATCTCCTCCAAAAGGCTTGTCCTGATTGTTAGTGCCTATCCCACTCTCTACTCCCCCCCTTCCCCTCAAACCCCTCAACCCTGCCCCTTGTATATTTATTTTGTATATATCCTGTTTCTAGCTATTTATAAACATGCTGTAATCTCCCCATTAGAATGGTAGCACCTTGAAGGCAAGGACTTTTTCACTTTTGTATTTGTATTCTCAGTGCCTGGAACATAGTATGCATTTCAGAAATGCTTTTTGATTCATTGCATAGGTTGTCTTCTCCAAGAACATAAGAAACTCAGGCCCAGTCTTAGTGATTTCGCTATTAGCTTTTCAGTTTACCAATTTAAAGTTGGTGCTGGTTTAAGTACATATATATCCCCTTTGCCTTTCCCCTGCTGTTACATTCCCATGACGTATTCTTATCCAGGTCCTTATTTGTCTACCTCAATTTGAAAGGCAACTCAGGCTCAGTACTGAATTGCAGAGTATTGGGACTTGAGAACCTGTATTTTGAACTGTAAATTCTGCTAATGACATCTCTGTTACTCTCGATAGCACCAAAACTTCCTCTAGACTACTTTTCTGTTTCTGGGCACCTGTTAAGTCACTCACAGAGCCTTTACAGGAACCTCTATAAGAAACTCTGATATGAAACTGTGAAATCAAAGTGACTTTAACAATTATTTATTTCTTAGGCACAGGCAAGAAGTATGGCAAATTTAGTTGAGTAACATGAGGAAACCAAAATCATGAAGAATCTAACAGCCTGTCTAAAAGCAAAATATCTTGTTACAGTATTTGTAGGCATTTTATCTTTTTTTTTCCTTCTTTCAAATGCTTTTTCTTCTGGTTGACTAAATTAACCACCTTCAGCTAATTAAAGTTTTCTTTAAATCAGATTCAGCATTTAATTCATGACTGCATGGAATACTTCAAAGGCCAAATAAAGAATGTTCGTCAGCAATGTAATGTAAAGAGTATCTGGAGTCTGTACACCTGGCCTGGATTTCTGGTTGTGTGACTTAGCCTTTCCAAGCCTCAATTTCATCATCTATAAAATGTAGCATGAATGTCCTCACAGGGTTGTTTTGAAAATCCAGTAAAATTAAATATGTAACAAAGCATTTCATAAAGCATAATGTGCTATAGAAATGTCAGCTGTCAGCTAAACTACTTTAGAAACAGCATTAACTCTTTCACTTTCATAGGGCACTATTTTAAAACACCAACATTACAATTTCCAGTCAGATTAGTGGCTCAAAGGTTTAATTTGGGTTCTGAGAGTGCTTACTACCAAGAAGTAGCTTACTTGCTGAGAGAATCTGTCCATTCTTTCATACAAAAATAATTTTTTTCATTTAGATTTAACACATGGTAAATACTACCAGAAAAATTGGAAGAAATAGAACTTACTTCCATATATCATTGACTTCCGTGGGTGCAAATTCCTGGGACTCAAGTTGAATCATAGCAAACCCACCAATAGCATAAAGAGATCCAGACATACTGACTAAACTGATAGAACTTCTCTCTTGGGGAAATTCAGGCATCACTTCCCACCTAAGCATTATTAAAAACAAATAAATGTTAGACAGAAGCTAAAGCACGCAACAACTCATAAGCACTGGTAAGAGCTAACATACTCACTTATTGGTGATAAGATCAAAAGCTTCTACTGAAGCTGAGAGGCCATCTTCCGTGACACCTCCTGCAATCACAATTTTGCCTTTATGGATTGCCACTCCAAACATGGAACGAGGGGTTTTCATTGGGGCCAAATCTTTCCAGTCTCCTTTTTTGGAGTTGTAAATAAATACCCTATTTGTACATTTTCTGTGAACATGAACACAAATGAGATTATTCAGTATCTTGGATTTTTAAAAAAGACAGCTGAGTAGCTGACCCCTTTGGCAGTTTTCATATGAAATATGGTATTTGGCAACGGTAGACAGACAAATGTTTATAATGCTGCTATCCAAAGTGTTCTTAATTTGTATGTAGGTCACGTGGTCATTGGTTAAGAATAATCCCTGACACCACTCTGTCCCTCGCCTATGCCACTCCTGTAAAATGATGATTGTGGAATGACATTCTCAGTTAAAATCTCTAGATGATATGCAAATGGAAATAGTCACAGACCAGTTCTACCCACAGGGGAGACTGGGGTTTTCCCAGGAAAACTGAAAAGGAGAATCTCTAAGTTGAGTGTTAACAAACATTTTGTGAGCTTATTTGCAAAGGAGCAGATTATGCAGATACCTCCTTTAAGTGTATCCTGCATGTTGCACCCATGCGTTTTAAAGAAATTATAGACTAAACTGTAGACTACAAAAGAAACTATTATATATAACATATATGTATGTAATACATATAGTTTAAAGAAACTATAGACTATAAAGCAGACTATTGACCAGTATGGTCATTGTGGTTAATGAATAATGTAGGGAAGGGCCATGATTGTTCTACTTCTAATTTTTAAATGCTGACCAAAAAAATTATCTTATTCTCCTATGTACTTTTGTGTAGGCACCAGCCAAAGAACTTCAACAGAACTCTGATTATACTTCAACAGAACCATGATTTCATTAACAAGGGCACTTTTCTTCAACAGTATAGTTTGCATCCTACCCATGTCTTCTTGGGCTATATTCTTGCCTGTGTGTTCCTTAAGTTTTCCATAAAGGATGCACCTAATGTGCTAGTGGTCTCACTTAGATTCTTTTAGTACATTATGGATATAGAGTGCAACATTCAGGCTGCTCATCTGTTATCCCTCCTTAATCTTGCTGCATGACCAGCCTCCTTTTCCAGTTATACTTACAATCTTGCTCATAAGGTATGATTGGCAACATGCTATAGCTTGCTTATTCCTAACCATGTTTTTTATTGCCATTTGGTTCATGTGAAACCATGATGCTTTTGAAATCTGCAGTGTTGTAGCATCATGGGAGAATGCTAATATTAGAAAGATGGGGTTTTGTGCCAGAGAACAACTAGGGACCATCAAAGCATGACAAAGTTTCTCAATTGTGGTCCAGCTTGATTTCTTCCTTTGATTCAATTCTAGGCCTAGATTATTATCTATGCCAGGTATCTATCTAAGCACCTGTCCAAAGTATTTATACAGATAGACCAAGTCAGTGTTGCTTGTCCAACTTCATGGCACAATCTAGGCAATATTAGTTCTTTCTCCCTTTTGCTTTTCCCATGTGGATTCCTAGGATCCAGTCTCTCTCACTTAAAAATTCTTGATGCATTGTATAGCAACGCAAATAATGCTTCTCAACAAACACCCAGACCAATCCCTTTACAAAGTACATTCACTGAAAAGTCAAGAAAACCACCTAATAAGGTGATTACAACTCATAGTATATGTCCACTTTTGTGACTGACCTATTGTTAATAAAAATGTAGTCTATATGCTTTTGTTTTATATTGCCTCTTATTTACATTGTTATAGTCTTTGCATATAATGATCTTTTCTCCCTGCTTTCTTTAGTCTGCATACAAGTCTTCCTTTGCTTCTCGGATTTAAAATATTTGGATTACACAAATATATTATTGTTAGTAACATTTTTTTCTAGTATGGTACAACCTGCCAGAGTGGGGACTTCAGTGTCATAGCCTTTGAGCCCACAGGGTTACTTTCATGCCACCATGACACATTAGGACTTTGTGGAGGTAGAAGAACAAACTGATGGAAAAATGCATATTGCCTAGTCATGTATCTGGACAGGCAGCTGGTTGAATTAGTCTCTCAATTAGTACATGTATATAAATATTGGCAGGCACTGTAGCTGGACAATGAACTGGACCCAGAATTGAATAAGATGGAGAAAGGAGGCTGGATTCTATTTGTGAAATTGTACAGCACTTTAAGTTATACCAAGTTGCTCCCTGCAGGAGGAGCCCATCTCTTTTAAAACCAATATTCTCCTATTGACACTATGTGTTATAACTATCTTTGAGGAACCAAAATTATAAGTAACACACATATTTACATAGCAAGAGATATAGAGTGGGTATAGTTAAGCTGCACTATCTTACTAGTACAAGAAATGATTTTGGAGATGGAAGATAGAAATCATCTGGTCTAAATCTCTCATTTTACAGATGAGAAAACTGAGGCCCAGAGATGTGAAATGACTTTTTCAAGGAAAGAATCAGGATCTGAACCTAGTTCTAATGACTCAAAAATCCAATGCTCTTTTCAGCATATCCACTTGCCTCCAAAAATACATAAGCCCCCAAAAAGAGGTAGGTTATCAAGGAATGAGAGGCAATCAATCAGCACAGATGCCAAACTGGATTCCCTATTGGATTCTTGGAAAGGAATAGACAAGATGCAATCTGCTTCAGTCATTAGAGAGAGGGCCCATACTAATCAAATAATAGATTCAATGCATAGAATTACAAAATATGTTTTGTAATAAGGAGAATCTCAATTTTTTTTCCAGAAACAAAACTTTTCTTTTTTAATTCTGAATAGTGCCAGGTCTTTGGACTATAAGAATAAAAATAAGCATTGCAGCTAAGGTCTACCTCGAATATAACTTTGAACCTAAAAGTTCTAGAAATGGTAGCAAACAAATTAGCTTTCTTCAAGTTTTATGAGAGTAACTAGTGTAATCTGGTATCTTCTTTTAGACACTATCTCATTTCAAAAGACTTCTCTTTGGCATTTGTCAAGCAAGGCTACACTTTCCTCATATTCTTAAGTATATCATGTCATAGTAACATAATCATTTCCTGACCACTAACGAACAGTAGCCAAAGGAAAACATTTAAATTATTTGGCAAGTTTACAATGTTTTGCAAGTCACGGCGCTACATGCCTGCCACTTTTTCATTCAATCTGTTTCCAGAAAAATAAAAGGAATATCCCTAGGTGAGGTGATGATCGACCTTCCATTGAAGTCATTTAGACCTCTTGGCTGGTACTAAATAAAACATCACAATTCCAATAAATTGTATTTGCATGTGGATGGTATATTTTACCAGGATACAAAATGTTACTTTCATGCTTTTTAACTGAATGCTCTGTGCTACATTTGTCATCTTTGATGAATGATAGAAAATTTTTTAAAAGTTGTATTGTCAGTACCCTTACTCCTGAGGGCAGTGTGGTCTGTGGGAAAGCATTGTGGCTTTGGAGTTAGAGGCCTGGGGTTCAGTTGCTGGCTCTACTAACTTACTACCTTGCTGAACTTGAGAGAACTACATCAACTTTCTGGGCTTTGGTTTTCTTGTCTGTAAAATGAAAATGTTGGACAAGATGATCACTAACATCCCTTCTGGATCTCATCCTATGACTCCACCTTTCTAATAATACAAAATTGTGGTCAAATGCCTGAATGTTACCTGGTGGTAATCTGAATAAGTTGTTCTTTCCTTTTATCCCCTTTTCGTGATTCTGTGTCATTTAAGCAGCTTCAAGACTCACAAGTCAAGTCAGGATTAGAGGCAAAGTTAAATACAATATAAAGTCCTATTTAACTTTCTTGCATCAAGCGAACCACTAACTAGATTTCTGATACAAGGTCATGGGAATCGGTGGCATCACTGGTTAATACAAAAATCAAAATGAAAAAAAAATACCCATGGCTAAACTGAGAAAATATCTTGACACTATTATACTAAATTCTCATGACTGTGCTTATTCTGATTAAAACTCATCCGACAACATTCTCACCAACATATAATACAAATCAGCTGTATTACTTAGTCCAGTAACACTTGAAATACTAAATTAAATAGCCAAATAATTTGTCTATAGTTATGTGGAATAATTAAATTCCATGTTTCTTTTCTTTTCTTTCTTTTTTTTAGTATAATCAGACAGAAAGACTCGCAATATATCAGGGATTGGAGATAGAGCATTCTAACTCATCTCCCATGTAGAGTTCTCTCATTATAACATGAAAGATTCAAATGGGGTTTTTATACCCTTTTCCCCAGCGTTCTATTATGTTCTACTCAATTACTTTAGAAGATTTTAAATTTTAATATAGTACTTCTGCCAGAATATGCACAGCATCCTACATAACTTTTTTTCAGATTCCTTTATATCTCTATTGACAATAAGTTCAGAAAATTTTTATTTTGCTCTCAACACCCAAGTTTGAAATTTTACTTTTCACACAACCAAATTAGGACTTCCCCTCATTTTAGAAATATGAATTCAAAGCAAGAGAGGAAGGCTATTTTATAATAATTTTCCTGGTATAAATCATAAAGAAATTTTGGAGTACTTACTTGTCATCTGTCTTTCCTCCCAGACAATATATCATTCCATTATGTGAAACCACATTATGGCCGTAGACTTTGATAGGAAGCTTTTTCACTTCATTCCATTTTATAGCCCTATATAATTAGAAGGTGAGAGGATGTGTGTACTTTCATTAAATACAGGGTTTTAAAAACATGAATGCATAATAGGCACTTAATGAATACTTGAATACTTTGTGAAAATAAATGGAATACCAACGTACACAGGATCAAAGCATAAAACTGAATCCAGTGAAGCCTCCGTTTGAAGATCTTTGCCAGCCACTACATAGATTTTGTCATCTGCTTCTCCCAGGCCAAAGAGACACCTGGCTGATGGAAGAGGAGGAAGTCCAACCCATTCAGCTGCTACATTATCAAACTGGAAAGATGACACAATAAGGTTATAGAGGTAGGTAGTGAAAATACTCAAAGGCTGTACTATATACATTTGACAGTAACAGTAAGACATTCACAACAGTAAAAAAAAAATCATATCAAAATAAAAAGGGATAGCATTATATCTATGAATTATTTAAAAAAGTGTTAAAGGCACAATCAACTATAGTAACTAATGTTACCAGGATCATCTTCAGGCCCTAAAGGAAACAAAATCTAGCAATATCATAATCCTATTTAAGGTTATCATTTTCCCTTCCTGATTTTCAAAAATCAAGCTTTACTATCCTGGCAGTACTAAAAAAAAGAAAAGAAAAAAAAGAACATTTAGCTTCTTTTAAAAATTGGACTAAACCTCCGATTTGTTTGGGGTAGAGAACTCCTATTAAAAGAAACTTCTCTACTAATGCAGATCTGAAATTACCCTGCAATTTCAAATATCACAGCATTGTCTGGAGGAAATGACTGGCTCATTGACTTGCCCAGGGTTATAAAACTAGTAGTGTCAGAGGCAGGATTAAACTAGAATTACTGAATCTTACAGCCTAGTTCTCAATCCATTCTACCATGTTGCCCCTCATGGTGCAGCAGACAACAGTTTTGAGTCTGGAGTCAGGAAAACCTGAGTTTAAATCTGACATCAGACACTGACTGTGTGAGATCCTTGATAAGTCATTGAACCTCTGTTTGCCTCAGTTTCCTTAACTGTGTGGTTGTGAGGATCAAATGAGATAATAATTGTAAAGTACTTAGCATAGTACCTGGCACATAGTAGGTACTATTATAAATGCTCCTTTCCTCCCTTCTCCTTCTGAGACATGAGAATAATTCGAAGATTGTGGAGACATGAGGTCATGTGAAATGTGTGTGGAGTCTCAAGGGGCAGGAGTAGAGAACCATCTTTAAGGATATGAGTGCTCCCAGGCATCCAACGGCCAAAGGGCCACAGGCAGCATTTCAGTTTTGAAAGGTTTTTATCCTTCTGGCTATAATTAGCATTTCCCCTAAGCCAGTATCCATGCCAGTTGCACCTATCGCTCAGTTCATTGGACAGCTGGAGAATTAAGCAACAGTTTTTTGTTCCTTAGGTTTTCTTCTCATTTTGAACTTTGTAAATGTTCTGTTTCTAGTTTTATTGATGCTGACTCATGTCAATCTCAGGTGAATTTAAATTTCTTAAAGACTGTTGTTTGAAGTCACTTGAAATATACTTTTCTCTCTTTTCTGCTTTAAGCTAATAACTTTTTTTGTTATAGCTACATCTGCAGTTCTAAGTTATTCTCTCTATTCCTTCATATAAAAATGGATGATGTTAGTTTGGTCAGGGTCAGGATCAAAATGAGGCAATTTTAGGATTTTGCTTTTTGTTTCATAACACTAAGGCATATGAAAGCTATTTTTGAGAGAATGAAGCAGTACTATAGGACTATTTTTCCTCCTGCTGTTTCCACTTAAGCAAAAGCAAATTAAATTCTAATCTTTGAATGGTAAAAATCATTACATAATCACAACTAAGAGATAGGAAGATAGTACTCAAAGAGACATATTTCTTTGTCTCTCAGAATGTATATCTATACAAGTTAGTTGTTTACAGCATGATGTTAATGAATGTTGGAGAATGAATTCAATGCCAATATGCACCCATGTGGTTTGCATTTCACTTAATAATTATGATATCTAAATTGTGACCAAGGCCATTGAGTTCTTAATTTTTGTATATCTGGACCAAGGATCTAGTATGGTAGAAATAACAGAATATTGAGTATTGGAGGACATAAGTTTTAGTTCAGTTATTTGATCTCCAGCAAAATCTTAATATTTAGATCTTCAATTTTTTTTTTATCCTTAAAAAGAAGGATTTGGACCAGATAATGTTGAAGGTCCTGGTCTCTTCCAACTCTAAATTCTATGAATGTTTAGTTTCTATGGACATTTTTATTGTTGTTATTTAGTCATGTCTGACTCTTCATAACCCCATTTGGGGTTTTCTTAGCAGAGATACTGAAGTAGGTTGCCATTTCCTTCTCTAGCTCATTTTACAGATGAGGAAATTGAGGCAAACAGGATTAAGTGACTTGCCCGGGATCACATAGCTAGTGTCTAAGGCTGGATTTGAACTCATGAAAGAGTCTTCCCAGGCACAGCATTCAATCCTAGTTGCTTATTACATTTGTATGAAATTTCTCATATTCCCACTGTTGGTAATTTGTAATTAGGAACTAAGCTATTCCAAAACTATTGCTTTAAAGAAATAGTAAAATAATATATATATACATATATATGTCACTGAGCTATTGTGAGGTTCAAATGAAATAATATATATAAAGAGCTTTGCAAATGTCAAAGTACTAAGTGTCAGTTATTATTATTATTATTATTATCATAGTAAATGAAATTGGGAACCAATTCTCGATGAATTTCAACTAAGACATATGAAATAAACCTTTAGCAAAGTCAAGTATTTTTTTTCAGAATTATTCTACAGATATAATTACTCTTCATGATGCAATAATGGTCTTCAATTTTGTTCTTGTTATTCAGTGAATCATTATATTCTTTTGTGTATGATTATAGCTTTTGTCATTGAATTTACTCATTCTGAAATTGATGTCATTGCTGAATTTAAAATTAGGGGGGGTTGATGTTATTTTTTAAATTGTATTCAGATAATGAGGAGTATGACCTATGTATGCCTTGGAAATAAATATTTTATTTTACAATGAACTGCTCTAATTATGGAAATCAAGAAAAGATATACAATATTGAGGCATTTACAAATAGCAGTGACTATGATATTATTAGCTATAATTTAAGCTAGTATTCTATAAACACTGTCACATATTTTAAAAATACTCTATGAAAGTAATTTTGAGGTGTTATTTTTACTTACAGTTTGTCATTCTAACTAAAATGCCTATCTGTTCCATGCCATTATTAGTCATAAGCTAAACAAACTCTGATGAGCTTATAAACTATAGTAGTGGTAAGGGCAGTACTAAAGTTGATAAGCCACTGATTTAATTTAAAACTGTTAGTTATTCGCTTTGATCATAGGTAAACATCTCTCCTCAAGTCAAATAGTTTATCAGTGATTTTTCAGTCACTAGCTCCTCAAACTATGTTTTTATATAAAACTGAAAAAATTCTCTAGTTTCATAAATCATGTCAGGTTGATATAGATAAAAATGTCAAGGTGGTTATAACCTTAAAAAATACTGTGATGTTATAAGAATTAAGAATTCTAAATATGCTTAATTCAAATTAGCATGAATGGATAATTTTTTTCTAGAAGGTAATAAAATACATCATTAATTAAAACATGGAATACATAAGCTAGATCTGTTTATTTACAATAAGACTCATAACCATACAAAAAAATGAATGAAATTTCATCTCTAAAAATAAAGATTTTCCAGACCCACCACTCAAAATATCTCATGGAATCTTGGGGTAACAGATGACTATCTGACCAATTAGTTCTTACTCACATGAATTATGTAAATCACTTTTCTTTAAAAGAAAATATTAACCAACTTTTCAAAAAAAAACCATACCAGACTAAATTTAATTCTGCCAATAATGATGTATTTCATTAGCACACTAAGAATGCTACATAAAGAATTATAACCACCTTTTAATTTACCTGCGGAACATATGCCATGTCTAACTTCAATGTATGGATAATCCTGAAACATCCTTTCACTATTATTTTCAACCCCATAAACGTTTTATAAGAAATGCCAAAACATAACCAAACTGACTAAAGGTTTCACCTTTCTTCCTTGCCTCTGCCCACCTGTTAGTAAACATTCTAAAGAGCTATTAAGGGACTGGAGGCACAATGATAAGCTAGTCGTCTGAATAACCCACAAGCTGGATCATTAGCTCCCGAATAATTGAGAGCTCTCTCTATATGCCACTATTTGCACAGCAAAAAAGAGGTTTCTACCTGAAAGAAGTACGACTGTAGAGGCTGATCCTTGTTTTCTTCATCTACGTACAATCCTCCTACAACATACACTTGATTTTGTTTGGTGACTATGCTGGAATGATTTCTGGGGATCTGCTCAGCCAGTGCAGCAAGGTAACATTCATTTTCTGTGGGGTCATAAGCCACTGCAGCTGTGTCATTAATCAAAAGAATGAGGTCTTTGACAAACATTCCATGCCTGGGAATGTCATTCAGGTATCCAGGAAGCAAATCTTCATCACCCACATCACCATTCACCTCACTGCCACTAGTCTTCTCTGCATTTTTGTTAGGCTCAGGGAGTTTTCCTGCAAAAGCATCTTTTAGAATTTTGATTTTTTTCTGTAGGTCAGGGTTGCTTTTAATTATATCATCCTTCTCAACATGATCTTTGAAATATTTTTCTGTCATAAGACGAAAACGGATACAATCAAATACTTCTCCAAGATTTTTTACCCTGTTTTCTTTGTCTGTTCGGACCCATTTCATTACTGCTTCAAACACTGCTTCTTCCTTTTCTACATTTAAGCCATCATTTGAAATAACTGAGATCAGTTCCTGTGGGGAAAGTTGCATAAAATCCTCTTCCTTGCAAATCTGTACAAAGCGGTCGGACACAAATTCACGAGCAGATAGCGCAAGTCTTGGGCAGTCAAGAAGAAGACCTAATCTCAGGATGGCTAGACAGTTACCAGGAGCAAGTCTTTTCTGAAGATAGGAAACGCAGACAGTGAACACTGAGGGGATCTGAAAACGGCTAGCCAAGGCAAAAATATCTTGCACATTTGTATCATTGAGATCAATACTGGCTGAATAAAGGTATTTGATAATTAAATCCAGGATAGCGGGGTCCACATTATCTAGTACTACCTCCTTTTTTTTCTGCTCATCAATTTCAGATAAGAAATACTCACGGAAATAAGGGCTACAAGCTGACAAAATCAGTCGGTGGCAAGGAAGACTTTTGTCCCCTGCTTTCAGGGTGCAATCGATGAATTTTTTCTCATCCAGGAGATCTTTTAGACCATCCTGAAGAAGGGTGGATTGGTAAAGCCGCAGTTCCTCTGCGAGTTCCCGCTGGGAATCCATTTTGTGAGTGACCTGGGTGAGGAAGGGGAAACTGAAGGCCTCAGCTCCGTGCAGCACACGGAATTGGTCTAGCTGTAAAAAAGGCAGATCAATGTGCTTTGCTTAGCTTGAAGCCGTTGCAATTTAATCCTGCTAGTAGCTAAATATAGATACCCACTCTCGCAACTGGAATTTAGGATGGCTAGTTTAGAAAGAAGTTTCTTGCAGCTGTTATAGATTGAAAGAAGCAACTGGAACTTTTTGTTACTAAGGAAACAGCCATGAAACAAGACCTTTAAATTAAGTGGAAGGACAAAGCATATAAAGTATTAGCAAATAGGTGAATGAGGATAAAAGAGAAAAAACTCTCTACATACAATGAGAGAATTATAAAAATGAGTCATTCTTCAAAAACATGTTGACCAGGAAAACAGGCCCTCTGAATTAATGATGCCTCAGTCATAGGAGGATGAGATATGTCTGTATCAGTCAGCTACTTTAAACTTTGATCTTATATAGTCTTAGAAATAAAGTAACATGAAGAAATATTTCATAACAATTTTCCCACAAGTTTTTAGGTAAAACAGGAAAGAATTTTTTCTTCAAAAGAAAGGAAATTATGATTCTTTAAGTATGATTTTAAAATTAATGCTTAAAATATAAATAAAATAAAAAATGCTTTAAAGACCCAACAGCATTATAATCCAAATAATGGAGAGATATCACTGATCTCTTTTCTCCTGTGACATTCTGAATTATCTTTAATCTTAAATGGAAAATTTGTAAGAAGTAAGAATAATCAAATAGTTTACAAATATTGAAAATGTTTTTATAAAATATTAAAAAGATAAAAGCATTTCATTCATGGACATTGCAAAAACTTTATATTCATTTGAAGATTGTACAAAATTACAGTCATGATCACATATACAATTTGAAAAATCATTTTTCTGAAGCAAACATAACAATTTTGGGAAAATGTATGAAACTATAAATGATTTAGTTTTTTTACTGCTACAAGGTTAAAACATTTTAAATAGCAGAGCTCAATTTATATAGCAATTATGAAAATGTTTTGACTTTCTATATGTGCTGCATGATTGGATTTTCTAGGCTTTCTGAAATTGGTTATGCTTTACAAATACTGTAATTTCAAATTCTGTTTGAATTCCTCCAAACACACCACAAACCACTGAATCAAAAGTTTCTAAACTTTAAGTCCTCCACAAATGGATAACAGTTTTCTTCAATTTTACATCATAATGAAGTCCATAGTGCTGTCAGCTGCTAAAACAACAGCTGAAAGGAGAGCTCATTGACTCTTTTCCATTTATAGACACTGCTGAAGGTTTTAACTCACTAGAAAACATATAACAGCTGCTTACTCCTCCCTCCCTTTAAACAATAAATGAGTCATTTCTTGAGTCATGATAACACCTAACATTTGAAAGGTCTTAATGAGTCAGATGAAAATCTTATGATGTGATCCATTTGAGATTAGACCTTAAAACTCAGCAGTTTTTATAGTAGCTTCTTCTTTGTGCATGACATGTAACAAATGCAATTCAATGACTAAATTGACATTACTTTTTACACTGTAGCAGTGAAAAAGTTTTACACAATTTAGTAAAAATAAAACAAAACACAGTTGTAGGCAATTTTCACAACAGTACCTCTCTTCAAATTGATATTATTTCCAATAAATATATAATTCTGAACCTAAGTTGCTTTCTTAATCCTCTGTCAAGCTTGAAGTATAGCTAGCACAAGTTTCTATCATTAAATGTGCAACTAACTGGGAATTGAAAGTTACCCTTAAACTATAATAAACATAAACAAGAATGTCAGAAAATCATTGTAGCAATAAGACAGCAAAACAAATATTTTATTTCAAAAAAGCATTAAACAAAATGTCTATTAATAAAATAATTTCCTAAATAGTACTCAAAATTTAGAGTGGAGACTGATTTACATCAAGTTCCAGAATTTTTAAATTTACTTTTATGAAAAAAAAATAAAATAAAAGATCCCCAAATTAGGGAGTAAAAATGGTACTAATTAATATTCAAGAAGTTTATACTTGAAACAGTGCAGCAACACAATTAAACCTGGTTGAAAAGGGCCATAGAGATCATTGTCACCCCTTCTGTTAGCAGATGAACAAACTGAAGCCCCTGGAGGTAAAGGTACTTGCTCACACAGGTACTAAGGAGCAGAGCTGAGATTCCAAGGCAGATTCTCTTACCCCAAGTAAGTGCTCTTACCACTACAGCACACAATTTATCTTACCCTACCTAAGTTCAGAAAAGTTCATCTCAGATTCAGCATTCCTGTCCTGTTTTCCTAAATAATACTTGCAAAACACTAAAAAGTGCTATGCAAATACTCTTTATTAAACACAATCATATACAGTCATTTTATGTCAGCAAATTTATTAATGTACAAGATTAAGATGATATGTATAGCAAATAAATTCAACAAACTAAATCCAATTCTGTTACAATTTTAGGATAGATAAGGCAACTGGCAATAACATTTTAGATAAATGCATTTTTTCTTAAATTCTTTAAAGTTATTACTTTATATACGACTATTCAATATGTTATACCAGACCACTAGTATCTTCAATCTTAAAGTATCTTTAAATAGAAATCCAGCTCAAATCAAGGTCAACTCATTACTTCCCAAAGTCCCTGCAGGGTGAATCCATCCTTCAATTTTTCTATTGCAAGCCCCAGTTCTTCTGAAAATACAGGTTCCCGATCTTGTTGCTTTTTGATAGTTAAGATGAGAAAAGAGCGTAGGCAAGGAAGAGGAATACACAAAAGATTGTACATAAGTTTATGAATACTAAATGATAATACATAATTTTTATAATAAGGTAAATAGCCTTACCTTATTGCCATCAGCAAAATAAGCCTATGAGAAAAAGAAATCTATTAAATTTCACATATCTAACAGATTATCAAGACTACATGGGGTCAGTGGTCTAACAAGCAATTTTCAGACTGAGTCTATAACTAAATGAATTTTACATTTTCTCCCTATAACATATGTTTTCTCTTCTTGAGATTTGTTGTAAGAGAATTTATCTAATTCATATAAATATTTTACATAAGCTATAAAACTATTTTTCTGTAAGCTTTAAACACTAAATATATGGCATAATTACTACTCCATTAAGGTCCTACTCTGCTGCCTCCTTGAGGTATAAGTTTTCAAAGGCTATGTCAATGTATCAAAAGCTCTGGCAGGTCTTTCCAGGCCAGGAAGATATCAAGTATGGGCCAGATGATTAATCTATCCAAGGGCCAGACTAACAAAGTTTAGGAAGCCATATCACAAGGGAGGGTTGATAACGAATTGAGGAGGGTTTTTTTTGTTTGTTTTATTTTTAGCCACAGCAACTTATTAAACCATTCACTCAAGTAGGGCTCTGATCTGTGTTAGTAGAGCAAACACATCCAAATGTGTGTGCTGAATTAACTATTATTAGTACTATTTTCTTTCTTTTTAAATAGATAAAATGAGTTAACTTACAACTTATCAGTTTCAACCTAGGTTGGCAAAAATCCTTAATGTGATCTATCAGAAAATATTTTCTCTGGATATGATTTGGCATAGCAACATGTTAATAATTAAATTGGTCCTAGACTTTTTACACGTCTGCTTCAAAATTTTTCTGCCCTACTTACCACCTATCAGTGAAATATTCTGGTCAAGTTAATTTTTTAAAACCACCTTCCCTCCTTAGATATTTAATTTTATTTAACTTAATTTAATTTACTTTTTTCAGTCAAAGACAAGGTTTATTAGAACATCCATCATATTGGGCAGACTCTTAAGGAGTCTGAGCATTAGTGAGCTATTGGCTAGATTATAAGAATCTGAGCATCTTAATGGAGATAAGATGGACCTTATATGCAGAAAGACTCTGGGAGGAATCTAGGAGTGGTCAAGTAGTCTATGAGGTAATAGAACTCCAGGGACCTGGACCACATGGCCAAGGGAGAATGGAGTCTAGATAGGATTAAGGGTGAGAAGTGGTTGGGGGCCATAGTGAGGTAAGACAATGGAGGGCCAAGCTAGGTAGGCTAAGAGTAACAGAGATTGGGCATAACCTCAATGAAAGGCCAGTGGATGGGATTACAGCTTCAGGGGAACACCAGAGATTTGGCCATATGGAAAAGTCCAGGGTTTTCCTTTTTAGGGTCTAGATCCCATCCTCATCATTACCCCCTCAAACAAATGGGACCCAAATTCTTTTGGGGTAATGGGCGAATGTTTTGGCTTCTGAAACTGCTTCCTGCTGGAAAAAGGCATAGAGCTGTCCCTGCCTCAAGGGGGTCCCAAAGAGGAGGTTGACTGGTACCAAGCACAGGCTGCATCCAGGGAATGATGGGGGGACATTTAGATATTTAATTTTAGCAGTGTTTATTAGAGTTTCCTGTAGTAGTAACACAGAGAGGGCATTTCTCAATTTTTTTTGACCAAACAATACCAGTTTAAAAACTGCACATTCTTTATTTCCAAACAGGATATGCCTATGAAATTAACAGGGAATAATCAAAAGAAGACAGAAAAATGAATCTCTGCAAAGGTTTTTAATTCACCAGAGAAAGAATTCACAAATAAGAAATGTGTGTTAATTATTGTTTTTGGGTGAATGGCACTGTAAATGAGACAATGAAATATACAATTTTAGAATAAACGTGATCTTTAATATCCTCTAATAGTCCAAAGCCTGAAGAAACTTTTTACTTGTCTGAATTTATCTGAATGACTATACTTCCACTTTAAAAACTTGATATTCTTAGACTAGAAGACAATACACATATCCTTTGATCCTATACCTAAAAATTGTGTTCTCAAGTGTCCCAAGTTCTAGAGTATTTTATTGACTCGTACTTTATTTAATTAGTTAAATTAAAGAGCTGAAAAATTACAGTAATTCAATGGATTTCTTTGAGGATGCTTACCACAAAAGCATCAGTGTGTTCATCAGATTCTATTTCCACATCATCTTGAATTTGTTCAACTGTCAGATCTTCAAGAGGTTGAGGCTGTAAAACAAGACACTTAAGTAAATTAGGCTGCACAGAAAAGTAAGCTGATAAGGCATATCAAAGTTGTAACAACAATTTAACAACTTTCATTGGGAAAATGTAATTTGAGAATTTTCTTCAATAACAATAACTACTATTGTTTTACAAAAATCTCCTATTTGAGTTACATTCTTCTATTAAAAAATCATTTTAATTATAAATCAATTTGAATATTAAAAATCATTTATATGAAATTTAGGTTTCAAAAATAAATTAGGTCAACATCAAATGACAAATACGACACATATGGCAAATACTACATTTAGAGAAACTTTAAAGACAACAGTAAATGTATTTTTGTGATAATTTTCTCACATAATTGTTTTGGACAGTATGAAGTTTTAATTTTCTCTCAGAGTAGTAATTAAATAGAATCTATATTTTTGAAATAACAAAAAAAAGATTATGGGGGTTATGATTTACAGCACTGACACAATGCTACACTATGTGCTTGATAAATATTTGTTGAATGAATTTTAAAGCAGAGACCAGATTATTATTTATTATTTCATTCAGAAAGTATTGTTGAGCACCTGTGATGTGCATGATACTGTGTGGGTTACAAAAATGTATTCTGCAGTTCCTGCCTTAAAGGAACTTAACAATCTAATAGAAAAGATAAAAATTGTACAGAAATAATTATAAGGCAACAAACAAATAATTATAATACAAGGAGAAGAAAGTACTAAGAGCCACAGGATTCAAAGTGGAAGGTTACCAATCATTTTCAGATATGATGAGGTAGCACTTAAGCTATGCCTAGAATGACTTTGAGGGGTAAAGACTGGTTCGGGGATATTCCAGGTGGAAGAATGGCTTGGGCCACGACAAAGACAAACAAGTTATGCTTTAAGAATGGCAAGTAATGCACTTTGGTAGGATTTTGTTGGGCTATAAGATTTATGTGATAGGTTTGCACTATGTAAGGTTAGAAAAGCAAGTTGGAACTATACTGCCTAGGACCTTAAATACCAGGCTATGGGTTTTGTACTTTATTTAATGAACAGGGGAGAATTAATGACAGCTTTAAAATAGGGAAATTATATGAACAAAATAGTGCTTTAGGAGGAATCTGGAAGTAATGTTGGATGGCCAAGACAGCGGAAAATCTATAAGGAGAACGGACATTGCAAGAATTCAAATGTGAGAAATAAGGGCCTAAAATTGGGGATGACAATAGAAATAGAAAGGAAGGTACAGATTTGAGAGATACATGAAGGCAAAATTGTTAGGGCCTGGTGACTAGATAAGAGGTTAGGAATGAGGAAAGGGAAGAGGACAATGAGGTCATACATATGAGTCCCTAGGAGAACGGAGAGTTACAATTAACAGAAATAAGAAAATGAGGAGGAGGAGCTAGTCTGAAGTTAAAAAGAAGAATTTAGTTTTAGATATGTTTTGAGATGTTGGTGGAAAAGTCCTATGTGTGATTAGAAATGGGGGAATGGTGCCCAGGTGACTGGTCAAGGATAAAGATTTGAGACTTGTCCATCTAGCGGTGATACTGAAGTTTCAAGTCAGATCACTAAGGAAGCCTGTATAGAGGAGTGGGCTATACTTGGGAAGTAGAAGAAAGAGTAGGAACAATCAAGGGAAATGGAGATAAATTGGTCAGAGATGTAAGAGGAGAAGCAGAACAGACCAGTGACATAGAAACCAAAGGATAAGAAGGTGTTTGGTTTTTTTTTTGGTTTTGTTTTGGTTTTTTTTTTGTGAGGCAATTGGGGTTAAGTGACTTGGCCAGGGTCACACAGCTAGTGAGTTATGTGTCCGAGGCCAGATTTGAACTCAGGTCCTCCTGACTCCAGGGCCAGCGCTCTATCTACTGTGCCACCTAGCTGTCCCAAGATTTTTTTTTTAAAAGCACTTTGTACTTCTGTCATTGCATATATCACATTTTTTTTTTTACAATGAACTGTGGCTGTTTATGTCATCTTCCCTTTGAAATTTTAAGTTCTTTCAGAACTTAAGTTCAATATCATTCATTTTTATAACTGACAATGCCTAGAACAAAGAAGATGCTCAATAAAAGTTTGCTGAATGAATGAACAAAAGGAAGAGGTAGCTCAACATTATTGAATGCTGCAGAGAATCAAGAAGAATGCAGCCTAACAATAAAGACAAATGGATTTGGCAACTGGAAAGACCCTGGGAATCTTTGAGAGAAATTTCAGTGGAGTGGTGGGGAGAGAAGTCAGATCACAGAGGGTTAATATATGAGTGATTTTTTTTGTGTGTTTAGTGAGAAAGTAGAAGAAGCAGGGGAAAGACTTCTCTTGAGAAGTCCAGAAGTAAAAAAGAGAGATAAAAATGATAGCATCAGTAAGTGTCATGGCTGAGTAAAGGTGTGCTTTTATGTTTTAAAGAGGGGAGAAGTGTTCTCTATTGGCAGAAAGCTTGAACTAGTGGAACAGAAGTGTGAAGAAATAAGAAAGAAAAGAATTTAGGAAGCGAGACTTGGAGGAAGTGGCAAGAAGTAGAACCAAGAGCACATTTAGTTACGTTTAGAATAGAAGGACTACCTCTTCAACTTAGGAGGGAAGGAGATGATGAATGGACACACAGAAATCTAAGGGGAAGAGAAAGAAAAAGAAATGAAGGAATTAGCACTGTATGGCTTCCATATTTACAGTAGAGGGCACAATCACCTGTTGCAAGTAAGGGAGACAAACAGGGGATTCAGAGATTTAGGAGCATGGAAAAAGTTTGCAAATGTATAGAATCTGAGGGAAAGTCAAGACATGAATTTAAAATGTTGCTGTTTAGCAGCGAGGGCCCAGAATCATAGACTATTAGAAGAGAAAAAGCTGCTGGAGATCAAGTACAACTCGCTCATGTTAGAGATGAGGCAGCTGAGATCCCAGGGATGTGAAATTACTTGCTGATAGCTGCACAGTAAGTTTGAAGAGTTGGATCAGAACCTAGTGTTTGGCTCTCAAGCCAGCTCTCCTGGCACTGGACACACTTCCCCTGCATCAGAAAGAGTGGATTTGTGGTCAACCTGGCCAATATAGCTTCTTAAATTCCAGCCATGTTCAGCAGCTAGAGAGAAGTAGAGAAAATTGAAGGAATGATGGGTGATACAATGTTAAGAATTTCCACATTAAGTATGAAAGAAGGAAGAAAACAAGAATGTATTAAATGTTTACTGTGTGCCAGGAACTGTGTTACAGGCTATATAGATATTATATTAGGAGGTAGGTACCCTTACTATTCTCATTTAACAGTTGAAGAAACTAAGGCAGACACAGGTTAAGTAACTTGTCCAGAGTCACACATCTAGTGAGTGTTATGTGGATCAAAGAACAGAGGTCACGATGGAAATCTCTATGTATGGGTCTGAGCTAGGCATAGAGGTAAGTAAAACTAGGAAAGAGCTAGTAAACTTAGGAAATAGAGGAGCATCAAGGGACTAGAGTTTAGGATGAAGGTAGAGAGAAGGTTTAATAGGGATAGGGAATGGGAAGTGAAAGATAATGAAGGTGTAATCTGAGGAGACTCCTGGGTTTGAGATCTTTGCAGCAGAGTAGTTCTCTCTAATGAGGAGACTGAATATGTAGTCCTGCTGATGGATGGCTTAAGTAGAACAGAGATGAAGATTTATTAAATAAGGAGACTGTGAGGTGACTGTATCAGTTGGGTTATCTATATGGATGATGAAATTATGGAGGAGGATGTCAAGGGGCCAGAGAGAAAGCTTGACAGTTGCTAAAGTTACTTAGGAAGATAACAGAGTATCTTGGAAGTCACTTGATAATTGTTATTAGAAAAAGGATGAGGATAGGTATAGTTATAATAAATAGATTCCGAAAGAGGAAAACTTGTTGATCAATGACAGGTTATACAAACAATGGTTTGGAAATGGTATCAGGCTGACCTCCCCTTCTCTTACAGTAATACAGGGAAAGTGTCAAAAGAAATAACCTTCATTGGAGAGGCCTGTGGTGTAAGAACCAACTTCCAGTTAAGACAGAGGCAGAGGGGACACTGTCCCACAATAGAACTGGCATTACACCAGGTATAATGGAAGAGACCAGAGTGAAGGATGGGTAGGCAACAATTAGGATTGGAATGGAGTACAGCTGAACTGGATAGAAATGACAGTACAGGAAGGGATAAAAGTGAAGGAGGGATTTTTGCTTAGTGTATAGATAGCAGGGATAAAAGAATCAGAGGGTTGGCAAGATGCATGTGTCAGTAGTAGAATAAAAGTGCTAGGCAGACAGAGTTGATGAATTATTCATCATTTTAAAACAGCTAAAATAAAATTTTTGTACTCAATGTTCTGATGTTATCCATGCTTTTGAATATAATAACCTTATATAACAATATGACAAATTGATTACTTAGTAAGCTGAAGAAATTACCTTTTCTTCCATCTCATAATCCACCCCAAATATAGGACTGGCAGAATAGACTCTGTGAAGTGAATTTATTTCCTTTACTGACTCCTGTAGTTTCTCCACAGGATCTATTTTGAAACCAAGAACATATCCTCCACTCTACAAGAAATAATAATTTTAAAAGAGCCTGAAGAAATATTTCTATCACATAAGAAATTATAAAGCTTTAATGTCCTTTATCTTCAGAGAACAATCTCCATACCAGGCCACCTCCAACCCTGGCTTCCTCATGCTCTTTTCCCCCACCAGAACTCAGAGCCCCCCTGGGACCCTGTGCTCTGACTGGTAAGTTTTCTCCTTTTCTTTTTTAGTCTCAGGACCATTCCTTTGGTCAGCTCCAAGCCATGCCCCCATGTGAGCATCTCCCACCTCCCCTTCCAACTCTAGCTCCCCACATATGTTATCTTCTACTAGAATAGAAGCTCCTTGAGGGTAGGGACTATTTTTACTTCCTTGTATTTGTATCTCCAGCACTTAGCACAGAGCCTGGTACACTGTAAGCACTTAAAAACACTTTAAAAATTTTCCATTGATTTAGTTATTATAATGCATAGCAGATTGTAATAGTCAAGGGAACCAACTTTTCATTGAGTTATTTCTTAGGAATTATCATAGACTTTTAAAAGGAGACAGGTATTAGCTTTGCCTGACATTAATTCTTCAAAGTGATATAAGATACTTGGCTATGACAGATCATTGGAAGAAATGGTCTAATATCTCCTGCTAGAGCTAGAAAAACTTAAAGTAGAGGAATGGGTAGACATTCAGGTTTTGGGACTCAATTTAGAAAGGAAATACAGGGAGGGGTGTGTATGTGTATGTGTGTTTGTGTGTATGTGTGATTTCCTAAGTCATTTCAGTCATGTCTGACTATTTGTGACCCCATTTGGGGTTTTCTTGGCAAAAATACTGGAGTACTCGTCTTTTCCTTCTCTAGTTCAGGGGTGGGGAACCTGTGGCCTCGAGGTCACATGTAGTCCTCTAGTCCTCAAGTGAGGCCCTTTGACTGAATCCAAACTTCATAGAATAAATCCTTTTATTAGGGGTCTGAGTTAATGTCTGAGGATCAATTTGAACTCAAGATGAGTCTTCCTGACTCCAGGCACTCAATGCACTGCGCCACCTAGCTGCCCAAATAATTATTTTACTTTAATGGATCACTACCAGAAGTTGGGATAAATAAGGCATAAAAGTTTGTACAATAAGACATAATAAAATCCTTTTAAATGACACCTAAGGAAAAAAAAAGATCTACCCACATATTTTCTTAACCTACCAAGTATTATTGTTTTTTTGGGAACATCTAAATAAGACTTCAGTCCTCCTATGTAACTTTACACATATAGATAATCCCTTCCTTACTTGAGCTCCCCATTGGTGACTAATATCATATATTATTAATAAGCCCTCAGACCTAGGCTGTCACACAGATCTTGTACTTATTAAACACAATGTTAAAAACATTAAATATCTTACCTGTTGAGAGCTCTCTATAACAAGTGCTAAACCAAACTTTGAATCTCTGACCTTTATAGAACGCTAGTTATAAAATGAAAAAGAAACAAAAATGTATTTTTGATTATTTGGTGATAAATACTATTTAACATTTATTATGCACTCATACTATTAACGTTTTAATCCCATAATTCCATTTTTCATGGTAAATGATAACTACAACATGATAAATACAATAAATGCAGCATGATAAATACAACTACCAACATCTAACTGATAAAAAAATTTCTCCCTGTATTATTTCACCATGGAAATCAATTAACACAGCAATATCAATGATGAAACAGAATTTTCAAATGAAGAAATTCAGTAAAAGGTATCAACCACAAAAATGTACAATTTCCTAAAAATGTTTCTGACTCTGCATCATGCATCAGTACTAGGCAACTTAAAAAAATGAATCAAGGCCCACTGATCTGTTAGCTTTCGAGGACCATTCTCTTTTGTGGCTATTTTGGCAGAAGTAGTTCAAATGGATATGTGATTCCTCCTCTGCACTTAACAAACCCCTCTTGTAATCTGAAGGATGCTTAGCATGTTTCCCTAAAGGAAGAAGGGACTTAGGGGATCATAATTGTTACTTCAAACATGTAAAAGGCTGTCACGTGGTGTTAGATTATAAATGACTCTAGATGACAGATCTAAAGCAAATGAATGGAGGTACAGGGAGGCAGATCATATTGTTTTCTTTTGTTTCCCAACCTAGCACAGTACCTACCATATAGTAAGTTTAATAAATGCTTTATTTCTCCAACTATGTTCCTCTGATCAATGCAGATGAAAGTGAGATTCAAGTACTCTCAGTCTCTTCCTCCCCTCTTATTTCCCCATCCCTTCCTCTGTTTCTTACCCCTTTCTTCCCCAGTATATTCCTTTGTCCCTCTCTTTCCTTTCTTGTTAAGATTATTAAAACATAATAAAACCACTCCTAGTCTCTGTCATACTTAACTCTCTCTATAACCCCTGATGATATTAAGGTTCTGAGGAGACACCTGTATTATTCCCTCCCCCCCACAGAAGGAAAATACTGGTTTGTATTTACGGTTTTATATTTTTCTCGACTCCTGTGTTTGCATTACAAGGTTTTTACTCAATTCTAGTTTTTGCATCAGGAATGACTGGAAGTCTGTTACTTCGTTAGAAGCCCATTCCAACTCTACTTTACCCTCTCCCCTTCCCCACACCATATTTTTTCTATGCTCAGTTTTGTCAGGTTGGGTATTCTTTATATGGAAAGATATTAAAAACCTTTTTGGTAAAACAGAAAATATTAAGAAATAATGTTTTCTCCAGCCTAAAACCCCTTTCAGGAAATTGGGTAGGACAAAAAGCTAAGAACTTTCTTAGGGAAATAATAACCTCTTACCTTAATTCATGGGACTATTATCCATCTAAAAGTAGTCTTTAGTTTCCCTTCCCCTGAAGTTATCTGGGCTAAAACACAGCCTTCTCCATAGAGAAAGGCTATTGATATCATCTCTGGGTGCAGTCCCATTGATTCTTTGAGGGAAATTGTCCAAAAAAGAATGGGATGGTGTTTTTGTTACTGAACTATTTTCTGAGACATTAACACCTAGCTGTATTTTAACATATAGTGAGCTTCCTTTGTTCAAAATTCCTATAAATGTCAACTAAAATTTTCTTGGAGCAAAGAGCCTTGTCAGAGGTCATGAGGGACCTATGCTAATTTGCTTACCTTTCTCTAAGTCAGAAAATGCTTGGATATTAGATTACTGTTAAATAAAATTGCTTCCTAAAACAATTGTACCTAAAACACAGAGTACACTATTTTTTTCTTTGATACCTGGTCATGAGCTTAGATCTTTTAATTTTTAGGACATTAGATTCTAAGCTCTCCGCTCCTTAAAAGTGGTGGCTGCTAAATGTGTGATCCTGTCTCTGGTTCCCTGGGATTTGAAATCTTTCTAGCTACTTGTAATATTTTTCCTTTCTAGACCTGGAAGCTCTGGATTTTGACTATTTTGTTCCTGAAAATTTTAAATTTAGAGTTTCTTTCAGGGGGATGACTGGTTGCTTCTTTACTTTCACTCTGACCTTTGGGTTCTAATAGATGTAGGAAGTTTTCTTTCATGATTTCTTAAAACAGGATATCTAGACTCTTTTTTGGGGGGGGAGGGGTCATGGCTTTTATGTAGTGCAATGATTCTTTAATATTTCTTCTTGATCTGTTTTTCAGGTCACTTGTTTTTGATATAAGATACCTGACATTTTCTTCTGTATTTTCAATTTTTTGATTTTGTTTTTAATATTTCTTATTGTTTCAAAGAGTCATTAACTTCTGTTTGGTCTATTTTTCAGTGAAGAAGGTTTTGTACTTCTTGTACTCAGTTGTTAAGTCTTCTTCCCTGTCCTTCAAAACTCTCATTTCTTTTTCAATTTTTTTCCTCTAGCACTCTCATTTCATTTATAAAATCATTTGTTAACACTTGCTTCATACCTTCCAGGAATTTAGTTGACTTTATGTCCACACTGTGTTCTCCTTTGAGGTTCTGAGTCATCCACTTCTATGTTTGTGTTTTGGATATCCCTGATACCAGAAGGGCTCTTCATTGAGGGAATCTTTTCATTATTTAATCATTCTTCTAGCCTTACTTTTCAAACTGAAACTTTTTGTAGGGCCAGACTCAGCACACTTGTGGAGGGAATTTCTGGGACTTATTTGGTCCTAATGTAATCTTTGGGGTCTTACTGCTACTTTCTCTGGATACTAAATGGTACATTCTCATAGGGTCTTGGGACCACTCAGTATAGGAACCTGAAAGTTTTCTGTGGGCCCAAAGCAGTCTGATTTAGGGAGAAGCATGATCATTGCCCTCTTGGTCTAGAAGATATGCAAGCTTGGTTGGGATTAGATCACACAACTGTAGGCTTGGTTAGAGCACCAGTGACTGCAACTGAACCAAGACCCTGTAAGCTAGCTGGAGGGCTCCACAGTTTCAGAGGGACAGAACTTCAGGCTTCCCCTAGATCTGAGCTCCCTACCTGGTTCAATCAGTTGTGGGTAGGAGTTGTTAGCTGAATTCAAGACCCTGCTCTGGGGACAGAGTCACACAGCTACTCTTTGCTTCTGTTTAGCCTCAGGCAAGAGACCTGGCAGTGATCTGGTACCAGCAGCAGGTCAGCAGCATATAGGCTCTGGTTATCTCCTCAGTCTACATTCAATTGCTACCCAGTTCTGGAAATCAGAGTGACAGAATTGCCAGGTGATTCTGTCTCTATTTTATTTGAGACTACTTCCTGCTCTAGGTATACATCTGTAGGTTCCAGTTCAGTCCCTTGGCTGGAAGACTATGTCCAGTACCTTTCTGGCTGGACCAGTCCCTAGTGCCTGTAGACCTGGGCTGGAAAAATGACTGTGCTTTCTCATTGGATTTCCTAATTACTACTTAGTCTGATGCTTTTTCTAAGTCTTTGTTGCAGTAATTGTGATGAAGAGCTGAGCTGTACTGCCGTCTCTTACTCTATCATCTTTGCTAGTTTTGAGTATCAATCTTAAAGAGCTCATCTCTAACCTAAAGTTACTTTGGGGAAGATGGTCAACAAGCATTTTTTTAATACCTATTATGTGCCAAGTAGTGTGCTAAGTGGTGGGGATACAAAGAAAGACAAAAAGCAGTCCTATTCTCAAAGAGTTCACAGACTAATGGGGTAGATAACATGCAAACATCTATGTAAAATCTAAATATATACAAGATAAATAATCAAGCACTGCCATTAAGGAGGAGAGGCTTCTTGTTGAAAGTAGGATTTTTGTTAAGACTTAGAAGGAAATCAGGAGATTGAGGTGAGAAGGAAGAGAATTCTAGTAATGGGAGACAGTCAGTGAAAATGCAAGGAATTGAGAGATAGAGTGTGTTCAGTGACAGACAGCAGGAAAGTGAGTGTCACTAGACTGCAGAGTACCTGGGGTTGAATAAGGCACAAAAAGACTGGAAAGACAGGAGGAGGCCAGGTTAAGAAGGGTTTTGAACCCAGAGGATTTTATATTTGATACTGAAAGCAATAGGGAGCTATTGGAATTAAATGAATCAGGGAGGGGTGATATGGTCAGATCTATTTTTTAGAAGATCAGTTTGACAGCTGTGCAGAGGACAGAGTAGAAAGGGGAGACATTTGAGGCAGGGAGAACGAAGGCTACTGTAATAATCGAGGCTATTTGTGATAATGGCCTGAAACAAGGTGGTGGCAGAGTCAAAAGAGAGAAGGGAGTATATATGAGAGGCAGTGGTATGCAAGTAATTGCGTGTGCTGCTACACATTAACTATGCATGTCATGGACTTATATTACCCTATAAGGAACTTGTGGGAATACTTCTGATAACCTAAATACCCTGCATGAAGTCCAAGAAAGGCCCACTTTATAGTTTCTCTTCACGGAAAGTAGGAGTATTTGAAAGTTTCAATGTACTTTACTTTTCCTAGAATGCTAATTGATAATGGCATACTATTCTATGTATTTAATTGGATATTTTCTTATGTTGAAAAAGCCAATCATGACCATTTTTATCATAATTAACTAGGCATTCTGAAATGAAAACTGCTACTACTTTAACAAATAAAAAAAGAAATAGTGAACTAGTCTAAAACAAACCATAAAATCCTTTTTGGATTTTATAATTATATATTAGTATTTATAAAATACTAAAAGGAAATAAAAAATTTTAAGTTATATTAAAATAAGGCCATCAAAGTATGTGTACTTACAATTTGCAGATATGGTATACTGACATTGAAACTGTCATTCATATTTGCATGCCAAACAATTCTCACGTTAGTAATAAAAAAGGTTCCCAAATTTCCCTATGAAAACAATTTAAGGTATGCATTGATTAGAATCCATAGGCTGTCTTATTATTGAAAAAAATTCTGCATTATGCTAAATAGTTCTGTAAACAATGCCTAAATTAAACTTTATAGCCACCAACATCACAACTTTCTTACTCAGGTCTTAGGATGTCAGAAAATTTATGGCAAGGTAAGAGAGAAAAATATAAGAGACAACCTCTCAGAGTCCACCAGGGAGATTTATGGCTCTTGCCACCATAAACTGGAACATGCAGTTCTTTCCCAGGTAACCATGACTACCCAAAAACTTCTAAAATTCTCAGGTTTGATAGTCTAAAACTCTTAAAAGTAAATAAAAAAAAAACAACAACCCAGTGCTTAAAAACAAATATTTGTATAGCACCTTAAAATTTGTACTTATGTAAAATGCTTTGCATTTTTTTTTGAGGCAATTGGGGTTAAATGAGTTGCCCAGGTTCTTTCTCTCTCTTTCTCTCTTTCACACACACACACAGACACACACGTGTCTGAGGCTGCAACTGAACTCAGGTCCTCCTGCCTCCAGGGTGGGTGCTCTATCCACTGGGCCGCCTAGCTGCCCCTACAAGGCACTTTAGTTCTCATTTTAAACTTCATAATCACTCAATGAGGTAGGTTCCACAGGTTTTTTATTTTTATCTCCATTTCACAAATGAGGAAAGTGAGGCTCAGAGCATTTAAGCAACTTGCCCAAAGTCATCCTGCTAGTAAGGCTGGGAGGCAAGACTTGAAACCAGATTTTCCCGACTCTAAGTCCTGAACTGAATCGCCTATAATAAAATTACTCGCTACATACTGGCTTTCAAAAAAAAAAACGTGTACGATGATTTGTGTTTGGGTACACCATTTCAAGTCTCAAAACAACAACAGCAACTAAAGAGGCATCTTATGGATGACCAGATACAAGACACATAGCACAGTTCCCAAAGTCATATTGGCACCTACAGAAGATTATGTTCAACACTGACAGTAATTAGCCTGAAGTCATTATTATTTCAATCCATTTTTATATGGAACATTTCTTAAAAGAGTATTACATATTTCTTTATTTCTCACTCAGAAAAAAAGTATTTGTGATAAACCTAAAGACTTGTTGAAACAAAGGGAAAACATTTTTGTTTTGTTTAAATTCAACTTAATCTGACAAACACTTATTAAGCACCTACTGTGTACAAGGTATTGTGTGAGGTGCTGGAGATACAAAGAGAAAAACAAGTTTCTGATTCCAAGGAGCTTACATTCTATGGGGAGGGGTCATATACATAGATATATTATAATGGATGGAAGAGAGGGATGGGGCAAGAAGGGTTCAGACAGGATGCTCTAGGAAATTGTCATTAATAGGTGATGCTAACAAGAGTATAATACATTACAATAGATGTAAATACATTTATCCTCTTCCATATATTCTAAATTTTGCAGGTAAGGGATGTTCAGAATAAACAGAATCAGAATGTTAGTATGTAATAAGTGCTATAGCACTGATATTTTTAACAGTGTGCCAAGGAAAGGACACATTCTATTTTCAAGATGTTTGGAGTCATTAAAAGATTTTGCAATTTCCCAAAGACAATACAATTTGTTCTCTTCTTCTTCAGTTCTGGGCCCAATTCACTGTCCATTTGCAGTGTCTGATCAAGATACACACATGCATATGATAGATGGACATGCTGTACAGGCTGTCCATCCAACTGCATCTTATGATTTGGATAATAAATCACCTTCATCTGCTTGGTTTTTCAAATGTGAATAGTTAGACCAAACTCTTGATACTTATGAATCTCTGCAATGTTCTGGGATTTGACGTAATCAACCCAGTATCACCTGTAAATTGGAGCATCCAGAGGACAATACTATCTATATGGAATTCCTCAAATTGTGCTGGAGCTCTTCCACCACAGCGGCAAACACTTTTGGCTGGCATGAGTCTCCCTATTTTACGCTTCACCTAATATTAATGATTATAGGTTATCAAATAAGTTTATCTCTGTTGTTAAATCTTTCAAGGAGGCTTATATAATTTTAACATATATATGGGAAACAGTTTTTAATACTAATATTATTCTAGTGTTCTTTCACAGTCATGAGACAATAGTCTCCAAAGAATTGAAAAAGTCTATCACCCAAAGGGCAACGAAAAGGGTTGAGGTGAATGTGAACAAGCTGAAACGTATCACCAACAAGGAATTAGGAAAAGAAGCAGAATGAAGGATGTCATCAAAGAAATGCCCAAGAAAAAGAGGCTGGGCTAGTCACATGGAAACAGTGAAGTAAAACAGATGGAGAGCGGTGGTACCCTTCCAATGTCAAGAGAAATCAAGGAAGGCTCATGGCAAATTAGGTAGACCCCTTGTAGGAAACTTATAGAAGCACATAGATGAGAGTTTCCCAGAATGAGTAGTCAGGAATGGACTGTTCTCTGCACTGTTGGAGGGAATGCTTATATTGAAGAGATGGAGATCCATTTGAGTATCTGAGTAGATGAACCAAGTAAAATGACTGTAAAGACTCTATTAAAGTCTTTATTAAAGTCTTGCCTTGAACCATACCTGGTCACTGGATAAATTCCAAACGCCATTGATTTTATCATATACTTGTTCCTGTGGTAATAATCTTAGTTGTTTGTTTTGAATTAATGCACTCCTTAGTTTAAAATCACGGTACATTTTAGAAGTTTCATAAGCTCTACAAGAAAAAAAAGGACAGTAAAGCTGAAAATGTAATTTTAAAATTTATATTTATACAAGTCTAATATTACTGATATAATAATGCATTTATTTTCTACACTGCATACATAATTAATGTAGATGCTAATCAGCTTTACAAAAGTCAGTTTTTATTTTTTTGCTTCAATGAAGGTTAGGAGTCAGTCAGTCAACAAGCATTTATTAAGTTCCTACTCTATACCAGACACTGTGCTAAACACTGGAGATACTAAGAAAGGCAAAAACAGTCCCTGCTCCGTCTAATAGAGGAGGGAACATGTAAACAACTATGTAGAAAGATGATTATACGAGACAAATTAGAGAGAATCTTAGGAGGAAGGAACTAGAATACTTGGGGTCATATAACTAGTAACCAGAAATTTTAAAATTACTGGTAGACCATTTTTCTATTTTATGTTTAAAAAATTATGTTCAAATTTAGTAATGACCGTCCTCAACATCTAATTTTTAGGTAGAAAAAAATCTCAAATGTTCTTAATACATCATACAGCACAAACTATTCATCAATATAGGGAATTCCTGGTGAGGAAATTCTTTCTATGGAAGATCTGCAACTGCTTTGCAACTTACAGACTTGGAAGTCAACTAGCATTAATGAAAAGTCTAATATGTGCCAGGCACTGTGCTAAGTGCTAGAGGTACTGTGCTGTGCTCTGGTTTATAAAGTTCCCCGGGGGCACTGAGGGGTTAAGGACACTCTAGGGCCAGCATTCTTTCCATTATGCCAGCTATAGAACTTATATTTTTGTTATACCTATATTTATATATACATGTATACATATATGAAACAGTAATTCCTACATATATATCATGTGTGTGTACATATATGCACACGCACACACACACATACAAACACACACAACACAGAGGCAGCTAAGTGTCACTGGGCTTGGAGTCAGGAAGACCTGAGTTGAAATTTGACCTCAGATACTTACTAGCCGTGTGACTGGGCAAATCATTTAACCTCTGTTTGCCTCAGTTTCCCCAATTATAACATGGGTATAATAAAAGCACCTGCCTCTCAGGGTTTTTGTGAGGATAAATGAGATAATATTTGTAAAGTATTTAGCACAGCGCTCAGCACATAGTAGGTGCTTAACATATACTTCTTTTCTTCCTTCCTATATTTATGGTCCAAACTAGCTCCCTTTTTCTTTTTCTTTTTTTTTATTAATTTATTTTTAGTTTTCAACATTCACTTATACAAGATTTTGAGTTCCAAATATTCTCCCCATCTTGTCCCTCCTCCTAGCCCAAGATGGCGTGCATTCTGAATACTCCTTCCCCTAATCTGCCCTCCCTTCTATCTCCTCCTCCCCCTTCTCTTATCCCCTTCCCCTTCAATTTTCCTGTAGGGCAGGATAGACTTCTATACCTCATTTCCTGTATATCTTATTTCCCAATTGCACGTGAAAGCAATTTTTTTTTAACATTTGTTTTTAAAACTTTGGGTTCCAAAATTTCTCCCTTCCTCCCTCTCCACCCATCTTCACTGAGAAGCAAACAACTTGATACAGGTTATACATGTGAAGTCATGCAAAACACTTCCATAGTAGTCATGTTGTGAAAAACTAACTATATTTCCCTTCATCCTATCCACCCTCCATTTATTCTATTCTCTCTTTTGACCCTATCCTTCCTTATAAGTGTTTCCTTCTGATTACCCCCTCCCCCAAACTGCCCTCCCCTCTATCATCCCCTTGCTCTCTTGTCCCCTTCCCCTCCTATTTTCCTGTAAGGTAAGACAGATCTCTATACCCAATTGAGTGTGTATGCTATTCCCTCCTTAAGCCAAATCTGATGAAAATAAGATTCACTCATTCCCTCTCATCTTCCCTCATTTCCCCTCCACTGTAAAAGCCTTTTCTTGTCTGCTTTATTCTACTTCTTCTTTTCTCCCTCTCAAAGTATAATCCTGTCTCATTCCTTAATATTATTCTCCAAATATAACCCCTTCATCTTCAACTCTCCCTGTGTTCTCTATTTATCTATCTGTCTATATACGTACATATAATTTTTTTCCTCCAACTGCCCTAATACTGACAAAGGCCTCATGAGTTACAAATATCATCTTTCCATGCAGGAATGTAAACAGTGCAACCTTAATAAGTCTCTTATGATTTCTCTTTCCTGTTTACCTCTTCATGTTTCTCTTGAGTCTTGTATTTGAAAGTCAAATTTTCTATTCAGCTCTGGTCTTTTCATCAAGAATCTAGCTCCCTTTTTCTGATGTTCCTTTTTCTGTCAATGATATTATTCTATCATTCACAAAGGCTTAAAACCACACAACTAGGCTGTTCACACTGTTCTTTGAACAAATTATGCTTTTTTCCACCTAGCTTAGTAAATATGATAGTGTTTGCTTATAATGTTTTGTTTGCTTAAAATACCCTTCCTTCTCTTTTCCACCTACCCAAATCACACTCATCCTTAAAGGCTCATTCTCTACAAAATTTTCCCAAACCATTCTGGCCTACATAGATCTATCCAATGAATACTAAATCAATAGTACTATCAATAAATAGTACTTACTATCACTTCTTTGGACACGTAATATAATAGAAATAATACAATACATTAATATGATATGACAACATATAGTATAATGTAAATAACGGACATTCTTTACATATTGTCTTATATTTATATGTTATATTTGAATATTTCATGCATGTACACCTTATCTTCCTAAGTAGATGGTCAGCTCCCTGGAATGAGGAACTATTTTTTTTTTTAATCTCCCCTACTGCTAGGTACATAGCTGGAACCCATGAATGAAACAAAGAATAAAGTAAAACTTTAATCAGAAATCTCAAGGAAATGGGCATTAGGGTTAACTGTACTTTCTCATTAACAGGTTTCACCTGAGAATCATTTTTATTTCAACTATTGTTGAAATATATAAGTCCATTTTCCTGGTTTGTTAAGTACAGTACACTGAGGAAAACATTTCTTTGAAGAGTCAGGATCTTACAGTGACTCTGGATCAGCATTCTGAATATCAATGATGATTGTAATAATAATACAGAAATAGAAAACATAAGAAATTGGCCTGAACACGAACTCAGAAACATATCCTAGAAGTTATTTCGTATGTTTCTTTAAAATACTAATACTTAATGTAATTTTCTCATTTCCCTTTTTCTGATAAAGAGTAAATGCAGGACAATATTCCAGATAAATGAGCATTCTGATTAACTGAACTACACTTATTTCTAGCTTTACTACATATATAAATTGGCTAACAATTTTGCAATATCAATAAAAGAATTTCCTTAGCTTTCAAAATTCTAGGAAGTTATGTGTAAGCAACATCCTATAAATGGAACTATAAAATAGTGCCTCTCATTTTGAGACTTCTTTGTTACATATAGACACACACAGACAGACAGACAGACAGACACACACACACACACACACACACACACACACACACACAAACACAAACTATAAATCATGGCCAAAGAGAACTTGAATATGCCAAGAAATGTGAAATTTCTATTTCTTTAATCATGTACCCTTAATGAGTAGTGGAAATATAAATTACTTATACAGAAAATACTTACAACATTTGTATACTGTCAAGTGGATATTGAAGGGTCCAGAGTTCCTGAAATTGCCATCTTTCCTTAGTATTATCAAAACTACTTCTAACATTATACTCAAATCTTTGTATTTCTTGACCATATAGATACAAAATAAAATGGAGAGCTTGCTGAAGTAGATCTAACTTGATCCAAATAGTTGAGGCAAAGAAATAAACAAAAAAACTCAATAAAACCAATCACCCCTCTAATGAGAGAAAAAGCACTCTCAAATTTCTCAGTTTTCCAGTGAGATTGCCTATATTAATTCAACTCTCCATCTCTCTTTATCTAGCTACCTACTGTGGACAAATAAGAATCCTGGAAAAACTTTTAATATCTCAGCTTACAAATGAGATGAAAAAAATGTGCTTTTTCAGGTTTCTTGTAAGGATATTATTTCACATTATTATTCTAGGAAAATGATGCCCTATTTTTCTCTGCACTTTCTTTAATAAATGTGCCTTCACATAATAAAGTGACTAAATAATATCTAATAATTCAAAAACTTTTTTTTTTTTACCATACCTGTGTACTGCAATGACAGAGGTAAAAAGTCTAGGATTCCCAGGAACCACATTTGTAAATATAAATTCAAAACGAGTATTGTTACATTTTGTTAGTATGTAAAGAGCTTCAGTCTGGCCCCGTAACTTCTGTAAGGACAAATTGTTAATGCTTATTAATAATTTCTATTTCATAGGCAATTATTAGTTAACAGTAAAAAATTAGGTTAAAATATAAATACAAATCTAAAATAATGCAGATCTAGAATATATCTTTGTTATACATTTAATGGTTAAGGACTAGACTTGTAATTCCGCTGATATAAGGACTCCTGGGGAAGGAAACTCCTTCTACCAATGCAAGCTGGCATCTTCTTTGCAATTTATGATTTCAGACAGTTGTCTAGAGTGTAGAGAGGTTAAGTGACTTGTCCAGAGTCACCCAGCTGGGATGAGTCTAAGGCAGGACTCGAACCCAGGTCTTCCTGGCCTTGAGACCAGCTCTCCATCTACTTTCCATGCTGCCTCAACATTTTTAACAAATGGAAAAGACTTTTAACTGACTTTTAATTGCCTGTTACATTTTTAACAACTTTAATAAGTTTTATATTTTTCATACTCACAGAATTAGCAGTTCTTGTTGTAATATTGATTATGCAGTTGTAGCCAACAGCTAAAGTTAAAAATAAAATATAAACATTAAAGTAAATTAAACAGAGAATACACAGTGCAAGAAACAAAGTGAAACCTTCTACACTTTTAAACACCAACTATATAGTGGAATAAAGGTTTTGTTTTTTAAAGCTCATAAATTATTGTCGGTATACTTTTTTTTTTAAAGGAAAAGGAGAACTAGAGATTCAATTCTGCAATTACTTACCTCTTCCTAAAAAAATAAAAATCCAGGATGTGGGAGTCTGCTTTTTTTACAGTTCACATAACATATCCTTAAATGAAATTTGGCATCTTTTACCAGATGAAAGAGTCCATAAATGGACAGTAGGAAATAAGAAAATAATTAATGGTAAACCCTAGGATGTTACATTATTTTTAATCATTTTAAAGATCAAAAACACAAGTTATCATGACCATTTACTACTGCATAGTTATGAGAAATAACAACTTCCTTGTTATGGAAATAGGTTATTGGTTATAAAATTTAGGTCAAAAGTGATTATCAAAAAAATCACAAAACAAAGAGGAATCACATTGGAGAGATGGGAAAAGGCCATCTGGCAAGTGTTTAATTTCTAAAAAATCCCTTCCCTGAAGCCCTAATCCCATATACATGTCTAGAAAAGATGATCTATCTGAAGGAAAAAAATCAAATAATGCAGAAAAAGCATTTATATTTTGTATTATGATGTAAACTTTGATAGTTCTATAAATTTCTTGACATTTTATGAGTAAGTTCTTTTCATAGCATATATTGTTAGGCATTATAAACAACTATGAGAATGTAGTAATTTACTCTATGGATTTTGCATCTTTAAGTTAACTTAAATATATACTTACAAAGATTGACTCTGGGTAATGCCAAAGAATGCCATATAATTCTCAAATTTGTCACTAACAATCTACCTGAAATAAAAAGAACTGAAATGTTTAGCTGGCCTAGAGATTTTAATTTGTAACACATCTGTGAAATGAGAAATCTATGATTTCTCAACCTATTTATTAGTAACAAAATCACATTTATAGAACACTTTATAGTTAAAGTATTTTATACATATTATCTCATATAATCCACAGCACTACTGTGAAGTAGTGCAATTATTATCCCCATTTTACAGATGAAGAAACTGAGGTTCACAGAGAATAAGTACTCACAGTCAAGATTCAAAGCTAGGTCTTCCAACTATACCACCTATTCATTTCCTCATTCAAAAAGTTATGGATAACTATGCTTTCCTGTGTTCAAGGCACAGTGTTAAATCATCAAATGAAGGTCAGAGGTTTAGGAGACTGAAAAAAGTAGAAGCATTGAGTGAAGATGGCTTTTTTTAAAGGAATTTGGCTGAGTATAGGGGAAGAGATGGATGCCAGTGGGAGGATCTGGGGATTTTTTTTTTAAGGATAGAGGAAATTTGCACACCTTTGTAGGTGTCCTACAAAGGGAAGAAATAGGTTGATAGGAAGAGATTTCATATTAGACAGGAGAGATGATAGCGGAGGCAATCTGCCAGAGACGATGGGAGAGAATGGGATCAAGAATACATACAAAAGGCTTGGTTTTACAACTCTGAGGTACCACCTCACCTCTACCAGAAAAATGTTGGATGTTGGAAGGGATGTGGGAAAACTGGGACACTAATGCCCTGCTTATCCAGCCATTCTGGAGAGCGATCTGGAACTGTGCCCAAAGGGCTATAAAACGGTGCATACCCTTTGATCCAGCAATATCACTTCTAGTCTATATCCCAAAGACATTGAAAAACAAAGGGAAAAAGATCTATTTGTACAAAAATATTTATAGAAGCTCTTTTTGTGCTGACTAAGAACTGGAAATCAAATGGATGCCCATCAATTGGGGAATGGCTAAACAAGCTGTGGTATATGATTGTGATGGAATATTATTGTTCTATAAGTAATAACAAGCAGGATGACTTCAGAAAAACCTGGAAATTGGGCATCTAGGTGGTGCAGTGGATAGAGTACCAGCGCTGGAGTCAGGAGGACCTGAGTTCAAATCCGGCCTCAGACACTTGACACTTACTAGCTGTGTGACCCTGGGCAAGTCACTTCACCCCATTGCCTAGCCAAACCCCCCCCCCCAAAAAAAACCCAAAACTAAACTCAGAAAAACCTGAAAAGATTTACATGAACTGAAGCAAAGTGAAGTGAACAGAACCAGGAAAACATTGTACACAGTAACAGTAATATTGTATGATGAAGAACTGTGAATGACTTAGGTATTCTCAGCAATACAATGATCTAAGACAATCCCAAAGGACTCAAGATGAGTCTACCTCCAGAGAAAGAACTGATATTGTTTGAATACAGACTGAAAGAAGCATGCTATTTTTCACTTTATTTCTTTCATTCTTTTTCTTTTATTTGAGTCCTCTTGCACAAAATGACTAATACGGAAATGTTTTACATGATTGTAACCTATATCTGATTGCTTACTGTCTTGGGGAAGGGGGAGGAAATGGAGGAAGGTATGGAATTTGGAACTCAAAACTTAAAAACAAATTAAAAAATTGTTTTAACATGTAATTGGGAAAAAATAAAATATATTAAATTTTTAAAAATCAAAATATTTCCAAGAAGCTAAAAAAAAAAATAAAGGGCTTGGTTTTGGCAAAGAGAAGGACTACCTCTTTATCATAAACTCAAGTAAAGGAGGAGCTAGTTTGAAAAAATGTAATGGGTATGTGAGATGAGGAGTAGGGGAGAAAAAAGAGCTTGCAGAGAATGGCAGATCCAAGATGGTAGAGTAAAAACAGTGACTTGGTTGAACTCTCCCCCAAACCCCTCCAAACACCTGTAAAAAATGACTCTAAACAAATTCTAGAGCAGCAGAACCCACAAAAAGGCAGAGTGAAACAAATTTCCAAGACAACCTGGATGGCTGATGGGAAAGGTCTGTTGCGCCGGGTTGGGAGAGGAACACAGTTTAGTGTGGGCTGTGTAGGCAAAGACCATACCTCAGCAAACCTGGAGCAGGCCTCAGGGAACTGAATCACTAGCAGCTGTGGCAGTTTCCAGACTTCTCAACCCACAAACGCCAAAGACAACTTAAAAATTCAGTAGGAAAGGTCACTGAACTTGGATGAGAGAGAAGCATGGTCTAGCCCCAGCGCTGGCACAGCCACGAGGTGGCAGCAGAAACTGCTTGCAGAGCTCTTGGCCCACAGATGGAGGGGGGATTGAGCAGCTGATCAGAGAGGCATTGCAGGGATCTCTTTGCTGGTGCTAAGGCAGGATTCTCTTGCTTTGCTTGTGCTTAGATCTGGGTCACAAGGGGTGGTCCTGGGGTGAGAAGGAGCACTGGCATGGCAGAGCTTGTGGTGGCACAGAGGGAATCCTCCTCACAGTTTCAAGCAGAAATAGTGAGTGTGGTCACTCATGGACCACGGCACAGGCCAGGAAAGGAGTAAACACCTCTCTTTTGATCATACCATCTTGGAAGAACTGAAAATTTACAGATCCCTATAAGTATCTCTGAAAACAGCTGCACAAACCCCCTGAAGCTTGGGACAGTATACCCTCCACACTGGAAGCAGACCCCTACCTTAACAAAGAGTTTAAAAGTCAAGTAATTGGCTAGGAACATGAGCAAACAGTAAAAAAAGTCAGACCACAGAATCTTACTTTGATGACAAAGAAGAGCAAAACATGCAACCAAAAGAAGACAACAAAATCAAAGCTCCTACATCCAAAGCCTCCAAGAAAAATATGAATTAGTCTCAGGCCATGAAAGAGCTCAAAAAGGATTTTGAAAAGCAAGTAAGAGAAGTAGAGGAAAACCTGGGAAGAGAAATGAGAGTGATACAAGGAAATCATGAAAAATGAGTCAACAACCTGCTAAAGGAGACCCAAAAAAATACTGAAGAAAATAACACCTTAAAAAATAGACTAACTGGCAAAACAGGTCCAAAATGCCAATGAGGAGAAGAGTGCCTTAAAAAGCAGAATTGGCCAAATGGAAAAGGAGGTCCAAAAGCTCACTGAAGAAAATAATTCTTTAAAAATTAGAATGGAGCAAATGGAAGCTAATGACTCTATGAGAAATCAAGAAATTATAAACCCAAACCTAAAGAATGAAAAAATAGAAGACAATGTGAAATATCTCATTGGAAAGACAACTGACCTGGAAAATAGATCGAGGAGAGATAATTAAAAAATTATTGGACTACCTGAAAGCCATGATCAAAAAAAGAGCCTAGACATCATCTTTCAAGAAATTATCAAGGAAAACTGCTCTGATATTCTAGAACCAGAGGGTAAAATAGAAATTGAAAGAATCCACTGATCACCTTCTGAAAGACAATGGCTGCTACTTTTTTAGTTGAGTATGAAGTGAGGCCCTCAGGTTGGGGACAGGGGAAGGTATGCAGGCTTAAGGACAGAAGAGAAGGTATAGAATAACTGCTGTGGTAAGCAGAATAGAGAATCAACTAGGGAAGAGTAGAAGGATTGCCTTCCTGAATTGAGGGACCAGCTGAGATTAGAGAATGTAAATTCATAGCCACATAGTTTTGTGACTTTCTCACACTCTGTTCAGCAGCACAAGTAGAAGCAAAGGAAGCAGATAGTGGGAGTAAGATGGGGTGGGATATGGCAATGTGTGAGTGGAAATGATGGGGTGCTGGTACCTGGACCACAAAAGGCAAAGACCATGTCTCTGGAAGCAACCCAGAATCTCAGCAAAGCCCCTGTGAGAAAATTCTCTCCTTGACCCTGTAATTTTTCAGATAAAGGCTATCAGTACAGGCATAGGGTTGCCTGGCCCAAGGACTCGGTCTCTGGAGCCTGGAATAGAATTATCTTGTCCCTTCAACAAAGCTATCTCTGTTGACTCCCTGAATTAGCATACTTGACATTCTTTTCCCTGTCCTTTTTCCATATAAGCATTAGCATTATCCTCTTTAGCTTGCAAGTTCCCTAAGGAACTTCACCCAGAAGCATCACAATAAACTTTGCCACCTGACTATGTTAACAATGATTTTACTGAGCCAGTAAGACTGAGTGCCTGAATTCATCCCAGGAAACATTGCCCTATACCCTGACATTTTGAGGGGCCCAGCACCCCTAAACCACATCAGCATGTCAGAAATATGATCAGAAAATAAGGATTCAAGAGTAGAGAGCAGTATGTCATTGAACTGGTCCACCAAGAAAAGGGAGGATAGTATAGCTACAGTAATAGTAAAAGGGATTTTTTGAATTAAGAATCAGTTTAGGTCACAGGAGCAGGGAATCTGTGGCCTTAAGGCCACATGTGGCCCTTCAGGTCCTCAAGTGCAGCCCTTTGATTGAATCCAAACGTCAAAGAACAAATCCTCTTAATAAAAGGATTTGTTCTATAAACTTGAAATCAGTCATAAGGTCGCATCCGAAGACCTAGAAGGCCACATGTGGCCTTGAGGCAGCAGGTTCCCCATCCCTGGGAGTAGTAAGACATAGGGTGAGATGTAATGATAAAAGATTATTATCAGATAACAGAAACATGGAAATGTTCAAGTGTATGAGAATCCTTGTAGCCAGCTGATGTGCAGTGAAGGAATAGGTTGTAGGAACTGAAGAGATTGAAGACTTGGGAGTATTCAAGATATATGTTGAAGTTCCCTAGTACCAAGGCAGGAACTGGGTTTGAAAGTGAGATTATGAGACTTACATGAGCTGATGCAAAGTGAAATGTACTGTGTACAAAGTAACAGCAATATTGTAGGATGATCAGCTATGACTTAGTTATTCGTAGCAATACAATGATCCATGACAGCTCTGAAGGACTTATGATGAAAAATGCTATCCATCCCCAGAGAAAGAACTGATGGTGTCTGAATACAGACTGAAGCATACTTTTTTTTTTAACTTTTTCATTTTTCTTGAGAGTTTTTTTGTCTATATTTTCTTTCACAACATGACTATTATGGAAGTGTTTTTCATGACCATACACGTATAACCTGTATCGAATTGCTTGCCTTCTCAATCAAGGGTGGTGGGTGGGTAGGGAGGAAGGGAGAGAATTTGGAATTCAAAGTTTTAAAAATGAATATTAAAAACTGATTTTACATGTAACTGGGGAAAAATAAAATACTAAATAAATTTTTAAAAATTGCGAAAAAAAAAAAAGTGAGACTGGGCCAGGTCCTGAACTCATTGAGAAAGGAAGGATATTGGTATTAATGGCCATCTTGATGTGAACTGGGTGAGAAATTTTAACACAATGAACTACAAAGGAGAGATTACTGAGTGATGATTGTAGAGGGAGGTTCTGGAAGCAGCAATGTAATCTGGATTCCTTCATAGGAACCATTGAGTTAGAGGTATGAGAGAAGGTAAAGCTATATTCAGTAGTGAAAAGGATGGCCAGAAATTTAGTGTCATGGGGACAGAAGGGTGGAGAGGTCTCAGGGAGTGCTAGTAAATGGAAGAAAGAGTGGGGAGGAAGAACGAAAGGGAATTTGGAGAATGGGACTTCTAGGGGGCATAGCGGAAGGAGCTATCTGGAGTAGGACCTTGTGAGTTTAGGGTTGAGATGGATGGGAATGAAGGAGTGGACAACAAGGTTTGGGGAATGATACCCTTTTCAGAGGCATTCCTCAAATTACTTTACTTAGCATAAATAAATTCAATCCTGCCTCAACTGTACTTAGTACAATGCACTGCTCATGACAGATGTTCAATAAATGTTTATGGAGAGAAGAAATGTTATATGGAGTCAGGAGGACCTGAGTTCAAATCCGGCCTTAGACACTTGACACTTACTAGCTGTGTGACCTTAGGCAAATCACTTAATTCCCATTGTCTCACCCTAAAAAAAATGTTATACTACTCACTCAGGTCATTGGATAGAAGTCATACAACAGATTTTTATCAGAATAAAAGAGAGCAATGAATTATCTCTATGGAAAATTTATTCTCAACTCCCTTAAGTGAAAAATATCCCAAATTATTATTACTGTATAGCTACTTTATAGATACGTATTATTGCATAGTTAAGTAGACAAAACTATCATATAAATAATCTACATAAATCTAGATTATTACTATATAGATATTATTAGATGCAGTAAAGACTATTACTGTTACAGATTGCTATATGGATATTATCTGTATAGATAAATAATAGATATCATTACTATACAAATAGATATACTATATAAAGTTATTATTATATAGACAATCACCCTATACATATACTGTATAATTTACTTTCAAAATTACCTGAAAACTGGGGAACATTTATAGGAAACGTATGTAAGCATCAAAGAAAAGAGAACTAAATAGTCAAATAAGTTAAATATAAACAATAATATCGTTTCATGCTGATTTAATAACATTTTTAAATAAGTGCATTTGAATAAAATTTAATTCAGCTCAGAGGATCAAACAAATCAAACAAATAAACATCAAAGATAAGTTAATGCCAGCAAATGTACTCACCTCTATCCCCATTGTTTCCTTTGGTGTCTTCTATTGAATCTAAACAATCAATAAGGACCTCTCCCGGTCTTGTTTTCATTTGTCTAAAATAAATTTAAAGTCCGTAAGTTTCCAGCATCAATGGAATATATAATCTTTTATCTAAAAACAAGGCAACCATTTATAATGCTTTCATTTATTGAAAGCGCCTATTTTGACTGCTAAGTATGTACAAAATCCAATTAAAGTGATGATATGGTCCTGGTCCTTCAGGAACTTAGAATTTAGTTAAGGAAACAAGACAAACACACGAAGTAATAATGTAAAGCAGTACATAATTACATGATAGAATGGTTCAATGTCAGTTTAGCAGGATTTTACCAGCGGAATGCCCCAGTGATCTCTGTTTGGCCCCATGCTATTTAACATTAATATCTGTGGACAATCAGAAAGTTACTTTGAGTTCAAGTCATACAAGGATTGATTGAAAGAACAAGCTCGGAGAAATCACAAGGGACACATAATAGCTGCTTCCAAATATTGGAAAGGCTGTGATGGGGAAGAAGGATAAGACTATTTTGGGCACCAGAAGGCAGATTCGTTGTTAATGGGTAGAAAGTTTCAGAGGTTCATTTAGGTTTGATATCAGGAAAAACTTCCTAACAATTAGAGCTGCTCAAAAGGACAGTGGCTGCCTTAGGAAGTACTAGATTTCCCCTTCATTGGAAGTCCCCAAAGAGAGACTGGCAGGCCACTTATCAGGTATGTTATAGTGGGGATTCTTTTCAGGTATGGGTTGGACTAGGTTGTCCCTGCAATGTCTTCCCACTCTCAAATTCAGTGACAGAAAAGTCGGACATTAGTTGGACCTTGAAAAATGGGTAGAATTTGAGGAGTCAGAAGGGTGAAATAAGGGAGAAGAATAAAACTAAACAGAGGAGTTAGGAATGATCAAGATATGCTCTGGGGATTATGGGGAGAATGGCTTCGCTGGAACAGAGATTTCAGGTTACGGAGGACTACCATGAGGTAAAATTGGATAGGTTAGCGGATGTTAAATTATGGAGGGACTTAGGTGCCAGCCTATAGAATGTGGATTTTATCCTGTTGACAATAGTCAATGGAAGATTTTGGGATAATTTGTGATAATTTACTGAAAAAAAGCTTTCAGAAGATTAATGTAGATGGGTTGAAATGGGATGAGAAGAAAGCAGAAAGACCAGTTAAGAGATTGTTAGGGGCAGCTAGGTGGCACAATGGATAGAGCTCTGGCATTGGAGTCAGGAGGACTTGGAGTTCAAATCCAGCCTCAGACACTTGACCCTAACTAGCTGTGTGACCCTGGGCAAGTTACTTAACCCTGATTGCGTCACCAAAAAGGAAAAAAAAAGATTTTGTTGTAATAGTAGCCCAGCAGTGATTGGAGCCCTGAGGTAGGGATCTTTTTTTTTTTTTTGAGAGGGTTTTGTGACACAAACTCTCCTGGTTTTCCTTCTGTCAGACCTCTCTTTCTTGGTCTCCTTCAGTGGATCTTCACTCAGGTCATGCCCACTAATTGTGGGTATCTCCCAAGCCTCTGTCTTTGGCTCTCTTTTTCTCCCTCAGGAGCCTCAGCTTCCATGACCTCAGTTATCATTTCTATGCTAATGATTCTCACATCTACTTATCCAGCCCTAACCTCTCTCGCAATTTCCTGACTCTCATCTCCTACCTATAGACATCTCTAACTGAATGCCAGAAAGACATCTTAAACTCATCACGTCCAGTACCAAACTCATCTTTTCTCCTCTTTTTCTAACTTTCCTATCACTGTGCAGAGTACTACTTCCCTCCAAGTCACCCAGGTTCACAACCTAGGCGTCATCCTTGAATTCTTACTCTCATCCCCTCCTCCATAGGGAGGATATAGACACAGGTATGGATACATATTGGATATAGATCCAACCTGTTGCTAAGCATTCTCTCCCTCCTTATCTCCACCAAATCCCACCTTCTGTAAGAAGCCTTTCCCAATCCCTCTCAATCCTGTCACCTTCCCTCCGCGGATTAACTCCAATTTATCCGGCATACAGGTTGTTTGTACATAGTTTGCAAGCCGTATCTCCTATGAGAATGAGCTCCGTGAGAGCAGGGACCGTCTTCTGCCTTTGTCTCTCCCGTGCCCACCCCTTCCTTGGCACGGTGCCTGGCACACAGTAAGCGCATAATAAATGTCTGCTGACTGTTAAGATGCTTCTCCTATAGAAAGCTGAGGAAGAGGAGAGCTGAACAGTAACGGTGGTGGTAGGGAGGTTCCTGCACCCCTCACTGCCCGGGGGGGGGGGGTGGTCAGTAGGAGCCGGCCCCGGCCCCGGTCCGGCAGCTTCCAGGGCAGCTCCGGCCTCTCCCAGGGGAGGCGGCCATCGGGGGGCCTCGGACTGGCCTGGACCTTCCGACGCGCCCCGCTCATCCCCCCGCCCCCGGGCCCTGAGGGGCAGCGACGCCCCCTGCAAGCCGCGGGGAACCGGCCCTTTGGGTGTGGTCTGCTACTCACTGAGAGGACACGTCGAACCGGACATCTCGGTCCTCCCAAAGCGCGTCCAACACCGACATGGTAGCCCGGACTTCGGGAGGGATTCCCGGGGCGCTTCCCTCCGGCTCCAAGGCAACCGTCCCTTTCTGTCGCGGGTTCTACGGCGAGCGCCAGGAGGCAAGCTTCGCGAGAGACTGCGCCTGCGCCTGTCCTAACCCTCCTCCCCTCTCTCCCTCCCTCTCTTCGCTCTCCGGCTCCTCGGGGTTAGCTGGAGTGACGGTGGCGCCTGTCGCCCGGCTGCCTGTTCCTTGCTCTTCGCAGTGCCGGCCACTGGGCGTGGAGTTTGGAGGCTGAAGGCTCTTTGCTAACTAACCCAAACGCAGCTGTTTCTGCAACACTCTATAGTCCTGCCAGCTCCCATCTACTTTAGACCGCTGTTCCCTCCCCAAATCCTTCTCTCTCACCGCCCGCGCTCCATTAATTCCCAGAAGCTCAAATTCCCTAGGAAATCCGAGACTGCAATAGTTTTATCCTGTCTGCCAGTCGGTCACCAAGCATTTATTAACCTCCTACTATGTGCCACGCACTGTGCTAAGCATGTATTAGGCACCTGCTATGTGCCGAGTATCGTGCTAAGCTCTAGGGGTGCAAAGAAAAGAAAAAGACAATCCCTTCCCCCAAGGAGCTCATAAACTAATGGAAAAGACAGCATGCAAATTACTAAGTATAAATAAACGATATATGTGTATATATATATAATTTGGGAATAATCAATTGAAGGAAGGCGCTAGCATTATGAAGAATGGGGTGTCACAAGAAAGTAACACCCTACCCTACCCTTTATTCTGGCTTTAGACCAAACCAAAAATATGTTATAGCTTTTTTTTTTTTAAATTTAAAGAATTACCTAGTTCTTTACTTTTCTCCTTACTACCCAGGAGCAGCCTTACTTTCCTCAAAATATCATCCAAGCTCCCTAGTGAATTTGAGGAAAGAGTTAAAACGATTTATGTTTAAGGAAAAGCTCTACTTTTCATTTCTGTCACATCCCCATTACAAAAGTCAGCGTTTCCATAGAATGATGACGCTTCAAGCAAAACATTTAAAAAGCTCTTTTCTCTCTCCCAGCCTGTTGACTACATTGTGCTTCTTTTGCCTTATTCTCGAAACCCCTCCCCCAGTAATCCCAAAGTATCCCTTTCTACCAGAGCGCCTCTGTGCTTGAAATTCCTACTGCTAGAGTAACTTTTTCATTTGGACTAAAAAGTCGCTTTCTCCTTCCAGCCACACTCGCATTCCTTCGCACGTCACTTTAGCTAACCCGTTAGCGATCCGTAATTCCAAAAGTGTGGATTCATTTATCAAATTATCTGGAAATGGGATCCAGGTAAATTCAATGAGGATGAGGTCGAGTTTATAGAACAGTGGTGGGGGGAGGGCAGACTGGAGTTGGGTTAGAGAAGTAAGTAAGTTGGCAGTCCAGAGGGCACATAAAGATCTTTCAGAGTAGGGGTTGAATGCTGCCCAAAACAGACTGTCCTTCACTGTTATGGTGACCAAAAATTAAGCTGGGTAAGGGCTGCATGAGTGAGACTTGGACAAAAACCGGCTCAGATCAGGGACACAAAGTCTGATAATGCACCTGGTAGCTTAATGGAAGCTGTTAAGGCTTCTATTCCTTTCCTTCCTTAATCCTTGCTTGAAGGCAGCATGATACAGTGCAAAGAGTCAGGGTACTAGTCAGAGCATCTTGGTTCAAATATCAGTCCTGACACTTGGCAAATCACTTCACCACTCTAAGCCGGTCTCTTCATCTGTAAAAGGAAGGCGTTACGTTAAGTGACTTCTGAGGTCCCTTCCAGCTCCAAATGGTGACGTTTAAAAAGTTTAAGAGACACAGTTTCTGATAATTGATCTTTTTATTAATAATGCTAGCATTTTATTAATGAAAGAAATGATGGCACTCTCAAATGCCAAAGACCCTCATGGTGGAGGGCTCACAGTTAATATGCCCTTGGAAAAGTGGTTGTTCCTGAGGGTAGCAATCAACTCTAATAGGGTAACAATTAATGAGAAAATTAATATTAAAATGAGAGGTAGGCTATATTACAATGAGAGTCTTGAGGTATGTGATAATGAGCACTCAAATCTTGGTATCAATGTTTGTATTACAGGTCTCACAAAAGGGAGAATACACATTTTCCCAGACCTGTCTGAGTAAACAATGAGCAGGAATCCATCCATTGCCTAAACTTGGAATTTCTTTACTGTCTTTGATTAGATCTTAGCCATCCTTTGTAAGTCTTTAAGAAAAATTTCCCACACTGGTTGATTTTTGGGTTGTTAAATACAATACGTTGTTAAATACAATAGAGAAATTATCATTTCTCTCAAAATCTAGGATTCAAATCCTATGATTGATGACTGATTATCTGGCATCTGGGATGAACTGAAGAAATGAAGAGGAAAGAAATACTAATAAAGAATAATAGCTTCAGCCAAGAGATAAAGGTCAACAGAACCTAGAATGAACCCAAGGATTAGGGGTACTTGCCTGAAGCTGACTTGCCCAGCAGGGATTATGATGATTTATGTTAATGACTTCATAACAAGAGTAAACAACTAAGGAGGACATCTGGATTGCTGATGTTTGAATGACATTTGGGGAAGTACTTAGGAAGAAAGAGGGCTATTAGTGTCATGGGAATAGTAAGAAAATGGATGTAAGTTTAATTAATATAAGGCTCCCTGACCCTTCTGTATTTAAGAGAAAAGCTCTTTTCCAATCTCCTTTGCTGGAACAGCATTTGTATCTTGACACCCCAAGCCTCTGTATTAAAACCTAGTACCTCTGTTATGAGGGCTTGCCAAACACTTTCGGGGTTTCTCATCCATCTGTGTTGTCCACCTGACACTCAACTCTCACCTGTTTCTCCAAGAAGCTGTCACATGCACAGAGGCCACATTCTGGTAAACCGTCTCAGTAGACCAGGTTGAGGGTAACCAACTGACCACAAACCCAGTTAGTGGGGTGTCTACCCAAGCATGTAAAGATTTCCCTGGGTAGAATGGGTAGATGAGAACAATTTGTTCCAACTGCCATGGAGGTGGCTAAAGCAGGCACCGTGGAGCATTTAGAGGTTGGTCAGACATCAAAGAAGCCAAGGTCATCCAATGGAATAATGGAGTTGTCTGTAACTCCTCACTCTTTTGAATTCCCCACAGTCAGCTGCCAAGTCCTGTTGATTTTTACCTCCACATTTCTTGTGTGTGTCTGCTTCTCTCTATTCACACAGCCACCAGCTGGGTTCAAGCCTTCATCATCTCTCACATGGACTATGGCAACCAGCTTCTAACTGGTATTCTGCCACATTTCTCACCCCTCTCTAATACACCCACCACATGTACTGTTGACAAATTGATATTCCTGTAGCACAAATCTGACCGTGCCACTCCCCAGCTCAAAAAACTACAGTGGCTTCTTGTTACCTTTAAGATAAAATAATGGCTCCTTTGTTTGGCATTTAAAGTCTTTCATAATCTGGCCTCAGCCTACCTTCCTGGTTTATTACATATTATTGTGTTCCAGCCAAAGGGGCCTATTTGCTATTCCTAATATCCAATGAGTCATATCTAATCTTTGTGCCTTTCCTCTCCACTGCCTGAAATGTACTTTTTCCTCACCTCCATGTCTTGGATTATTTAGGTTCTTTTAAATACTGACAAGGCATTTCCTAATGCTCTCTTCACCCCTCCCCCCCATCCCACCTAACTATCTTACCCAATTACCTTATATAAATTTTATATTGACTTATATGTGTACATGTTGCTTCTCCGGACCCACTATAATCTTTTTGAAAGGGGGCTCTAGCACCAATCTGATTGCCGGGCACAGAAAATAGTTAATAAATACTTGTTAATTGATTGTTGAACTGTATGTTCACAGCAGTTTATTTCTCCTGGCAGCCTGCCTTTGGGGCAGAGAAACTTGGGGGAGACTCTGACCTTGGCTCTTAAGTAGGAAGAGGGGACTTGAGAGTTGACTATGTAGAACGTACAAAGGTGACAACCTGGGAACAGGTAGCATGCTGAGATATAAACTCAGGCAAGGCGTATCAGAAGATCTGGACTGAATTCATTCTGTGATATAGGTGGAGCTTGAGTGGTAGTACCAATACCCTACAGTTCCTAGACAGTGAGATCTGGTCCTTTGGACTTGATTCATCTGGATTTCTCTACTGACTAGCAAAGCCACATTCCCCTCTCCCTGTTAACTGGGTGTGCCAGCTTTCATTTTGAATCTGTTGCTTTCAATTGGAATCACATTTACTTACTATAAAACCTTGTTGGCTAGCAGAAATGCTAAGCCATATGTGTATTATTTCAACTTTACAAATAGGGAGAGACTATGAGAGAGAATGTTCCTTATTCTAGGGAGATGAAAGATTTGTTCAAAGGGAGCTTATCTTGGGGCTCCATAAAGTAATCAGAAAAATCCAGGTTTCCTGAGAAGACTTATATAACTGATGCAAAGTGAAGTGAGCAGAACCAGGAGAATATCGTACAAACAGTAATATTGCAAGGATGATCAACTGTGACTTAGCTACTCTGATCAAGACAATGATGCAAGACAATTCCAAAGAATCCATGATGAAAAATGCTATCTACTTCCAGAGAGAGAGAACTGATGAACTCTGAGCGCAGATTGAAGCATACTTTTAAAAAAACTTATTTTTCTTCTTTTTGTGTGTGTGTGTGTTTTCTTTTTGCAACATGGCTAATATGGAAATATGTTTTCCATGACTTCACATGTGTAATCAATATCATATTACTTGCCTTCTCAAGGGATTGGGGATGTGACAAATGAAAAAACCCACAAGACAGAATTTCTGGGTAATTATTTTACTACCCAGTTTATTAATTTACTTAATAATTTGATTAATTTATTAATATCCAGTTTATTAATTAGGCTAGCTCAAAATCAATAAATTGATGGTCAGTGGTTTCTCTCTGTAACCAAAGACTCCCAATGGAGACCCTGAGAGCTTTAAATACCCTTCTAAAAAGGAATGCTCCTGACAAGTGAAACTCAGCTTTAATTGGTGGACATTTAATGAGGAGGTAGGCTAAAAGTTTTCAGCCCTTTCTGCTAAAAACATGGCTTGATCATGAGACTTAGCAGCCCCTAGAAATCTGGACAGAGGAATCCATCAATCCATCTCCATCCAGATCTCTCTGGTTGGTTTTCTTCCTCATGACCTGGGTCACCCTAAACTCTAATGGAGGGGTACAAGGACAGGGGCTTCTTTCCTCAGGGTAACGACTTGTCCAGATTAGATTTTCTTTATACTCTAAGGATTCTGCCTAAGAGTGAAGAGCATGTTCCTTGAGGGGAGGAGTAATCTCATCAACCAGCTATGTCCTTCAGAGACCTTTTACAGGAGCTGGGCCTTGAAAGAAAATAGAGGGAGAAAAATCTAGATCCCAATTTAACAGTTATTCATATAATAGTATAATAATACTTTCTTTCAGGGATGGAGTGGGAGAAAAGGAAAGAATTTGGAACACAAAATTTAAAAAAATGTTAAAATTTTTAAACATGTAATTGGGAAATATTTAATGAAATGGGTAAAAATATTTTTAAAAAAGAAAGAAAAGTTTAGGTTTCTTCTATGTTACTCCTAACACTAGAAGATCTTGATGGAGGGAAAGTTAGGGAAGAATATTCACAATCTTATTTAGGGTTTGATATGCACAAAATTGTTCCTTGAATGAACCAGCCTAGCTAAGTGTGGAAAGATTATTGGCAGTAGACTAGCTACTTCGTGATGAAGTATTTGACTAGCAGCCCATGAAACAAATAAAAATACAAAATGGCCTTCAGGACTATGCAGCCTACTTACACTTCTGCAATAACTTGGGCAGAATGACAGAAAAAGTCAGGAAGTATGAGTTCAAATTCTCCCTCAGACACTTAATAGATGTATGACCTTGGGTAAGTCTCTTAACCTCTGCCTCTCTCAGCTCCTTCATCTGTAAAATGGAGATGATAATATTACCTACCTCACAGGATTGTTTAGTCAGTCAATAAACATTTATTAAGCATCTACTATGTGCCCAGCACAGTGTTAAACACTGGAGATACAAAGAAAGGCAAAAGACAGAGTCTGCCCTCAAAGGAACTCAGGATCTAATGGGAGAGATAACATGCAAATAACTATGTACAAATAAGATATATACAGATTAAATTGGAGATAACCAACCATGGGAAGGCTGCTGTGAAGATGGGATAAAAGAACACATATAAAGTACTTTGCAAGTTCTAAAGTGCTATACAAATGCTAACTATTACTATTATTACTACTACTACTACTACTACTACTACTACTACTATCATCATCATTATTATTACTTCCTCCAGTAGTGAAGATTGCAAGCCAGCTCTTCCTTTAAAAAAAATTAATTTATTCTTAGTTTTCAACATTCAATTTTATAAGATTTTGAGTTCCAAATTTTTCTTCCCTTCCTCCTCCCCTCTCTTCCTAAGATGTCATGCAGTCTGATATAGGCTATCCATGTACAATATCTTAAACATATTTCCACATTAGTCATGTTGTGAAAGAAGAATCAGAACAAAAGGGAAAAATCATGAAAAAGAAAGAACAACAACAACAAAAAAAACGACAAAAGAGAAAATAGTATGCTTCGATCTGCATTCGTACTCCATAGTTCTTTCTCTGGATGTGGATAGCATTTTCCATCACGAGTCTTTTGGAGATTTCTTAGATCCTTGCATTGCTGAGAAGAGCTAAGTCTATCAAAGTCAGTCATTGAACAATATTGCTGTTACTGCGTACAATGTTTTCCTGGTTTTGCTCACTTCACTCAGCATTAGTTCATGCAAGTCTTTCCAGGTTTTTCTGAAATCTGCCTGCTCATCATTTCTTATAGCACAGTAGTATTCCAGAACATCCATATACCACAACTTGTTAAACCATTTCCCAGTTGATGGGCATTTCCTCAATTTCCAATTCTTGACTACCACAAAAAGTCAGCTCCTACTTCTTATCCTTTGAGATTCTTGCCTACATCCTTCTTGAAATCTTCTATCTAAAGGATCTAACCAATACCCTGGAGGCCTATTCTCTGCCTTGTCACATCTTGGAAATCTCAGGTCTGTTGAAGTGCCCATTGGGGGCAAAAATGGAAATTCCATATATCAAAGAAATAGGGAGAGGATAAAGGAGAGAATGTTCCTTAAAGGAATTAGATCTAGATTCTTTCTATTAAACTGACATGTTTAAACATGTTGTATGGGAGGCTGGGGCAAAATATTTTCTTAGGAAATGCAGGTAATACTAAATTATTACTTTCATAGCTAGGCAATATAGTGAGAACTAGGAAGGAAAAAAGGATATGAATAGTCAGATATCCCTGAGATATCATTGAGTTTATCCTCCCCTTATGTCTCCCATTTTGAAATATGCTTGCCTAAGGAAATGCTCCTGGGAAGAAGGATAGGGTTTAAAGGATCGTGTTTTTGGGTTTTTATCCCAGCTCTGATTTTTGATAGCTATGTGACTATGGAGAAGTCCTTGAATCTCTCTGAGCCTTAATACTTTCATCTGTAAATTGGGATTAATACAAATTGCACTTACTTTTAAGGGTTGTTGTTAATAAAATGTTTTTTAGAACTTAAAGTTCTACATAAATACAGGTTATTATTTCCACTGTTATTATTTCCACTGAGATGAAATTTCTTTTCTAGATGAGGCAAAGCAGTCAGGTTTTAGTCACTGACTCTCATTAGAAAACCAAAAGATATAAATAAGATGATTATATTCTTCATTAATGCAGAAGAGAGAAGGAGCATGATATTTGGCAGTGGTTCTCAAACTGTGGTCCTCAGATTCCTAGGGGTCCCTGAGACCCTTTCAGGGGTTCTGTGATGTCAAAAGTATTTCATAATAATACTAAGATGTTATTTGCCTATTAAAATATGCCTTGCTTTGCTAACTACTTATCTCCGTGAGGCTAGATTTTCTTCAACCAAAACAACATATTGTAACAGATTGAATTCAAAAGCTAATATGAGAATCCAGCTATCTTCTATTAAGTTAGACATTAAAGAGATTTGCAAAAATATGTAAAACAATGCCATTTTCACTATTTTTTGGGGAAAAATATAGTCATTTTCATAAAAATATTTATGTTAACATGTAATGGAATTATTTTAAATGAATTAATAAATTTTTTCAAAGATATCAGTTTTATTTTTTAATATGGTAAATAGTAGTAGGGGCATGTAGGTAGCACAATGGAAAGAGCACCAGGTCTGGAGTCAGGAAGGCTCATCACCCTGAGTTCAAATCTGGCCTCAGACACTTACTACCTATATGACCCTGGGCAAATCACTTAATCCCGTTTGCCTCAGTTTCCTCATCTGTAAAACGAGCTGGAGAGGGAAATGGCAAACCTTTCCAGTATCCTTGCCAAGAAAATCCCAAATGAAGTCATGAAGAGTTGGACACAGCTGAACAACAATAACAACAAAATATTGATAAATATAACATATAAATAAAAAAATCTTTGGAGGCTTCAATATTTTTTAAGAGTTTAAAGTAGTCTTGAGACCCAAAAATTTGAGAATTGCTCAGACACTACATAGTAGATAGTAGGGCGAGCCTTGAAGTGAAGGAAACTTGGGTTCTAGTTCTTCTTCTGACATATACAAGCTATGTGACCATGGGCAAATCATTTAATGTCTCAGTGCCCTCAGACAGCTCCTTAAAAATTATTTTATTTTCAGTAGACAAACATTTATTTTCTTTCCTTCTCGCCTCTCTGACTGACCCAATTAAAAAAAAGAGAGAGAGAAAAGCCAAAGTTAGTCAAATCCTTAAGATTATAAATTAGAGACGAATTGCTAGTCTGCATCATTGGAAGTCCTGATGGAATATATCACAGACATGCACCACAATAATTGCAGTAATAATAGAGAAGAGTCAAAAAGAACGACATTTTTTTTGGGAGGGTGGCAGTGTGTTTTAGTGTGGAAAAAACACTGGACTTGGAGTCAACAGACCTGGGTACAAAGCCTAGGTCTTACATTTACTAGCTGGGAGACCAAAGGCTTGACCTCTCTAAGCCTCATTTTTCCTTATCTATAAATGGGGATAATAATGCTTGCATTAAATATCTTACAAGGTTGTGAGGTTAGTTTCTCTTTCCCTTTCTTTTGGCCCTTCTCATCTATGGTGTTTATTGGAAGAGACCAAGAAGGAAAGGAAACCTTTCTTGTCTATCGGAAACTTGAATTTAAAGTCAAAGAATGTTGCACTCAAGGTCAGAGACAAGAGGGCAGAATGGTATCAGGGTCTGCTTTAGCCTGCCTTTGAGTCCATTTCCCCTGCTCACCAAAAAGCAAAGACACTACAACAGTAAGCATTTGGAAGTCACTTCTAGTGATAGAACAGCAAATAGAAAAGCACTATCTTCAGACTGGCCTGGATGAAGCTGCAGAAATACCAGTTGTCGAGCCCAGTATGCTGTGCACAACATGGAATCGTAAGTTTATAGATTTAGAGCTAGATGAGATCTCAGAAGTCCTCAGAAGAGGTTGTGACTTTCCTAAGGTGATGTAATTAATAAATAGCAGAGTAAGGTTTTGGATCCAGGCTTTCTGACTCCACTGTGGCACCCAGTCTCATTCGGAAAGGTTTGCTAATTCCTAAATTAGAAAGGTTTTTACAGATCCTCTCATTGAAGACATCTGCTGTTCTGGTGTGGGTGATGGAATCTAGACAACTTGAATAATGTCCTTAAACTCCAAGGATCAGAGTGTGCCTCATATGCTGATCAAGTGCCACCTGGGTCTAAAATAACTAGCATTTATGTGGTGCTTAAAGGTTTGCCAAGTGATTTGCAAATATCTTATTTTATCCTGAACAACCCTGGTAGGTAGGTGCTATTATTATCCCATTTTAAAGATGAGACGACTGAGGCAGACAAAGGTTAATTTCTGCTCAGAGTCACCCAGCTGGGAAGAGACTGAAACCCCCTTTGAACTCAGGTCTTCCTGACTCCAGGTCTATCATTCTATCTAGGACACTACCTAGCTGCCTCTAGGACTAGGAGGAGTTGTGAGTACACAATCATGCAGTAGATGCTCTATTATGTATTGTCTTATTCCTTTTATTGGTTCTATGCAAAAAGGAAAAAAAAGTGCATGCAGTCTGTCTGTTTGAATAGGTGACTGCATTACGCTAAGATCTTGTGACTAGGGCTCAGTAAAAGTAGGAGGTTGGGAAAGAGCAGGGTTTTCCAGTGGTTTGGAGCTCATAGCTATTTGATTGACACTAGGTTACTGAGATGAACATGACCACACAGAGAAAGGTGGATCTGGGTGACAAAATGTGGTACATTTTCTGAGGACCACAGAAAGACTGCCACTTCTACAGTGCTCCTCTCTAGAGGAGGCAGCATGTATAACTGCCAGAGGACCCAGTCTTTCAGTGAATAAGATCAAGCCAGGAGTTAGCGATGCCACCTAAGGATTAAGTGAGGAAAGCACTCTAAAGACTTTAGTACCTTATGGAAATGTGAATTATGACCTAATTTCTCTTTTTAATTAAAATTGCTATTAAGCAGGTATGCTCAGGCATCAGCAGATATTCAGTAAGTTCAAACTTACCTTTATTAGTTCAATATAAATTGCAGGTGTATAAAATTTTAATAAAATACTAACATTCTATGGTTTAATGCAGTGAGAATTGAATAAAATATTTTTTATCTTAATTTCCTTATGTGAACATATCTGGAACTGGTAAAACATGAATCAGTTGCATAAAAATTCTCCATTAGATAGAAGTAAAACTGGAATTCATTTAAAAGTAACTTTATTATAGCTATTAGAAACTTTGTATCTAGTCAGTAGGTACAAAGCAAAGCTTTTAAAGAAAAAAAATTATATATATTTTAACCATAAAAGGCATTTGTCTTGTTCTTTTACTTTTATAAAAGAAGACAAAATATTCACTCAACAAATGTCATAAGTCCCTCAGTGATATTTATCATTAATTGGACTAAAATGTAAAAAATAATTATGAAGCAATATGAAATAAATAAAAAATATTATTTAAAATCATTCAACAAGCAATTAAACAAAAAGTTGAATGCCTACAATATTTTGTCCTTTGAATTAAAACATAATTTTTTTCTATTACAGAACCGGAGAATCTACTTTAATACTTTAGGTATCTGAAAAATAAAAATAAACTTTTAGGTTCTGATATAAATACACATGCACACACACACACACACACACACACACAACCTAGGGGTTCTTCCTATTCTCTTCATATCATTATTCCTACTACCCCTCCTCCAACCCAACCCAACCCAACCCAGTTACTCTCCCCTAATTTTTATCATACTGAATAAAGGGCAGATTAGCCCAGAGCATTAGACATTTGCTCTGATAGTTTGGTGTCGTTGTTCAAGGTTGGCAGCATATTAAATATAAGTGAAAAAATTCTTTTCATTGCATGCAAATACTTGCTGGCCATACCAACATATGGCTACATAAACCTTTTCTTTCCCTGTGTAATGATGGGAGAGAGAAAAAGGGTTTTCAATAGAGTTTCTAGAATGTGGCAAATGGAAAGAAGTAACCTTAATTTGCTATCATTTCTGAAGAAACATACAGTTGTGATTTCGATGGGAATTCATTTATTTTGTATTATTTTCTCATTTTGCAATTGAGTAGACAGTCATTATTATAGGTTACATAAACATATGACTATTTATATTATCACACTGTACCTCCATGGAAAAATACACAGGTCTTTACACATTCATCTTCACTGTTAAAGCGATTAGCGTTTCCATTACAGCCACCGTACCAAAACTGAGCGCAAGCATTCGCTTTCTTATCATAGTACCATTTTATAACATATACACGGCATGATCCTTGATCTAAGTTTGATTGACATTGTGGATTCCATGTATTTTCTAAAAAAAAAAAAACAAAAAAAAGGAATGGGGAATGCACATTTAATAATTGCATAGCATTAAAGACATTTCTACTATATTGCTTATATTTCTATTATAATGCTTATCAACAGAATGAAACAATATATAAGGAATAAAATCCTACAGAAATCCTTAGTATTTTACAGTAGAAGCAAATAAAAATTAGTATTTATAGTAGAAGCAAATAAAAATGCATTTGCTTTATGTTCACTTCTTGAATTTTTCCCGCGTTTGATTTTGTTTTCAGCAGGTGTTGATCCACGTTGGTGGATCTCAATGGGTTCTCTGCACCAATAAAATCATAGCTCTGAACAAAATTAAAAATTTTCATGATATTAATGTACCATTCTCCAATTGTTGGATGTTTAATTTTTTCCCAGTTGTTGTTTGCTATTATAAACAAGGCAAACAAGTCCCTTTTTTGTACAAGCAAATTCTTTTTCATTTTTTGGGATAAAATCTTAAAATGGAACTATTTGTCAAAAGTTACGTTCAATTTATGCTTACACGTTGCCATATTATTTTTAAAATGTTGGCACAAGTTTGCAGTCCCACCAAAAATGCATTAAGAACGACTATTTCCTTGAAGTATTAACATTGAATTATATATATATTTTTCTATTCTAGTGGGTGGAAGGTGGTATATGAAGACTGTCTTGATTTGCATTAAATAATTTAAGGATCTTTTCCCAAGGCTGCCAATAAGCTCTAAAAAAAAGAAAAACCCCAAATCCAAAAAATCCTGTCCCCCCAATTAACAGGCATTTATTTTTTTCTTTCCTCTTCCCCACCCTCCAAATTGAAAAGAAAACAAAAACACAGCTCTTGTAACAAATATTCACAGTCAAGCAAAACAGATATCTTCATTGGCCATGTCCAAAAATGCATGTCTCATTTTGTATCTTCAAGAGGTGGGTATCATCCTTCATTATCAGCCCTCTGGAATCATGGTTGATCATTACATTGATTTTTTTTAGTGCAATATCTTCACTTTGTTTTATTTTTAGTTTTATTTTTAAATTAAAAATTTTCAACTAACAAAAATTCACCTCTCCCTCTCACTTTTTTCCCCTTCTCCCAGTTGAAAAAGAAAGAAAAACAAAACCCTTGTAATAAACATGCATAGTCAAGGAAAACAAATTTCCTCATTGGAGATATATATGGATGTATATATAAACATAATACACATATATGTACATGTATATACACACATATATGCATACATTCATATCCACATACATATATATCTATATATCTCTACATATTTGTTTCAATATGCTCCATCATCTTTCTGTTAGAGGTGGGTATTCCTGACAAGATGTTTTCCTCAATTCCTCACTCTCTAATGCCTCATATCCAATGTGTAGCTAAGTCCTGACCATTCTACCTTCACAACATTTCAAATACAGTTACCATCGCCCTAGCACATTCATTATCTCACACTTTTATTATTGCAATAGCCTGTCAGTTGATCTCCTTGTCTCAAGAATCCCCACTCCCTAAACAGTGTCTCTTCCTCGCCTATAGGATGGAATATAAAACTCTCTGGCTTTTAAGCCTTTTACAACTTGACTTCTGCCTACCTTTCCAGATTCCTCACATCTTAATCCCCTCAATTTACTCTGAGATAGAAATACTAGCTTCCTTGTTCCTCACAGAAGACAATCCATTTCCTGACTCTGGGCATTTGTTTGTATAGCTACTATGTCCACTGATGCCAAGAACAGGTGAAGAGTGTCTTCGGCTAAGAAATTTATCACCATGCAGACAGCTTGTCTGACCTTGATCTGGTTATTAGAAGGTAGACAGTTTTTCAAAAAATCCTCTTCATTAAACTCAAAGTTTCTGCCTGGGGAAAATGGACCACACCCTGCCAGCACCAGATCAAATGCCTAAGGTCTTTTTTGCATGGGCCCAAAATCAGACCTCCAACTAGAATCATAGCCTGAGAAATTTTAATGTCAATGGCTCATAATAAGCATACTTTAAGTTACCTAATAACAGATATGAATTCAAACTGAAACTTTATATGTATTGCTTAGTATTATTAATGAAAGATAAAATACATGTCTATATTGTGAAACTTGGTAACACCAACTTAGAAAAAGGAAATCTCTTGCAATGTCATAAAAAATCCCCTTTATTCATTAATACATTAATACTCCCTTTGAGGAAGACAAATGTAAAATTGTCCATAAAGTACATGTATTATATGTATCTCATACAATAAAATAATAATAGTCTCCTCAAAAACCCAGCCCATCATCTATGTAATGGGGGAAATGGAACAAAAGTCAAGTATGAGAATGGCAGCCAGGGTAATATCCAGGAGGGTCTTTGTATGCCCTAAGGTCATCATAGCAGCTGTGAAGGCCTGGCAGGAACCCTGACATGCTGGTAAATTAGGTTCTGGCAATACCTTGGATTGGCTTAGCACCACAGTGAGTATGATCAGTCTTACGAATCTAAGAGATAGATAGAATAGCATAGGATTGTAGGCTGGCCCTACTTCAAACCATCGTGACAATTAGCTTGACACAGAGGAGAGCAGAGTGAATAGAGCTCTTTGGTACTGGTACCAAAAGAAGGTTAGATACGTCTGAGTAAGTGAGGAATACCAATCTTTCACCTGCTGGGAATGCAGGGAAGTAATGGAGATCAAAAATGATTGCAGGCTGGAAAAACTCAGCACCTATGGAATACCTAGCATGATTGACCTGGTGACTACAATTATACATTTGCTGTCTTTTCCCTTGGATTCTGGAAATGTCAAGTAGATAATTGGTAATATAGAACTAGAGTCTGTGAAAAAGACTAAATATATAGATGTAATAGTCATCAACATAAAAATGCTGATTGGATCCGTGAGAAGTAATGAGTACATAAGGAGAAAGTGTAGAGAAAAAAGAGGATAGCTCAGGAAAGGGCCACAGGGGAGGCAGGAAGAAAATGAAGAGCTAGCAAAGATTATAAAGGATGGTCAGAGGAATACAGGAGAAAAAAGAGAGAGAGAATAGTGTCACGGAATTCAAGGAAAAAGAGAGTATGCAGGAGGAAAGAATGGTATACAGTATCAAAAATTTTAGAGAGCTAAAGAATTAGGATTGAGAAAAAGCTGGTGAATTTCATAGTTAAAAGGTCATTGGTAACCATGTATGTAATGAGATTACATTAAATATTAATTTAATATAAATATTAAATATCATGGAAGACATCTCAAATTCAGCATGTCCAAAACAGAGCTCATTTTCTCTCCCTTTTCCTAACTCATCCCTTCTCAAACTTTCTTATTTCTTTTGAGAGTCTCATCTTCCTTCTAGTGATCCAGGTTTGGAAACTGGTTCCTTGATTCGTCCTTCTTCCTCACCTATCCAATAATTTTCCTTGTCTTGTTGAGTATCTCTACAACCTCTCTCATATCCTCCCCTATCTCTCCACTCATACTACCACTACCCTAGTAGAGTACCTTATCATGCCTGATCAGGACAATTGTTAATATCCTCCTAGTTAGACTCTTTGCTACCAGTCTCTCTTCTTTCCAACCCATCCTTCATATAGCTGCCAAATTTATATTCCTAAAACACAGATCTGACTACATCCCTTTGATACTTAAAAAGCTTCAGAGGCTCCCTATCGCCCGTATAACAAAATATAGACTCTTTTGCCTAGTATTTAAAGTCCTCCACAATTTCTCCTACTACCTTTTTCAGTTATATTTCCTGCTGTCACCTTCATGTACTCATTATTCCAATCAAACTGACCTGCAAACTGTTCCCCATATATGATATATTTCCTGCCTCAAGGACTTTACCCAAAAGATTAATTCCCTTTCCTCTTCCCTCCCCATGACTGTGTATTCTGCCACCTCATTTTCACCTTTTAGAATACTTAGCTTCCCTCAATGCCTCACTCAATAGCATGTAAGTACCAAGAGCTGTAGGGAATGTTTAATTTTGCTTTTGTGTCCCCAACACCCATCACAGTCCCTTGCACCTGTAGGTGCTTAATAAATGTTTATTGAATTGAATGAATTCATGATCAACTGTCTAATACCTTGAAGATTCACTGATGATATAGGTAGCTGTTTTACTTTCTTATGTTTTTCTTCATAGTCTTCATACAGTAACACCAGTGATTCTTTGTTCTGTAAGAAAATAAATGTACTTTTTTTTTTCCATGTATTTACTTAAGTCCAAAAAGGATTAAGGTTAGATTAATTCTTGGTTGGAGCTCTGGGAATCTCCTCCACTCTTTCCTACTTTCTGCTATCTTTTGAGCCTTTCACTGTGGAACCATTTATAGTATGATCATGTTCCTTTAATTAATTAACACATATGTATAAAATCTTCACTATATTCAAGACACTGAGCTTCAGAAAAACTATATGTACATGTAAATAACTATCCAAATGAAGCTTAAACATTCTGGCAATCATTCTGATGTTCAGAAATATCCAGATATTTTGTGTCTCATAAACAAAACACGAGTTTATTTTTTCACTTTCCATACAGATATCTGGCATCCATATTTGGCATAGCTAAATTCTAGAAGCCCTAAGTACTCATCCATAATTGGCTGAGTCAGAGTGAATAACAGGATACACAAATCTGTGCGTGTGATCTAATTAGAGTTTGTCTCTAGTTCCTGATATAGGAAGCTAAATATCAGCATTGTGAAATTAGAATTTAAGTCTCAAGTGTAGTTGTGTGGATTATTATGAAGAGTAACAGTAGAAAGAGTACTGGATTTGGAGTCAGGGAACCTGGGAGACCTAAATTTCTGCTTCTTAGTACCTATGTGACCTTGGGCAAGTAACTGCACAGTCTTGAGATTTAGATACTTCAACTATGTAATAAGAGTATTGGACAAGATGACCTCTAAGGTCCCTTCCTGTTCTAAATCTAAGATCCTATGAAATCATGGGCAGGGGGCAGGGGAAGGGGGAGAAGTGTACTTCAAATATATTTAAAACAAGCAAAACTTGAAAAAAATTATATAGTTGGAAGGATCCTTAAAAGACCCTAGATTTCTTTATATTGTTGTTGTTCAGGCAGACTTTGTGATACCCTTTTTTTTTTTTTTTTTGGTAAAGATACTAGAGTGGTTTCCCATTTCCTTCTCTAGCTCAATTCACAGATGAGGAAACTGAAGCAAACAGGGTTAAATGACTTGCTCAGCGTCACACAGCTAGTATCTTAGGTCACATTCGAATTCAGGTCTTCCTGACTACAGGCATAGCATTCTATCAACTGCGCCACCTAATTGCCCTTTTAAATTCTTAGCTAGTTTTAAAGACAACTAGGGTGTGATGAGAAGGTAATATGACTACTTTTTAGACAAACATACTCATAGATTTAAACATACTTAGAGATCCATCTGAGTGTCATTCTCTTAAAAGCTCAGACTCCAGTTTTCTTGGGGCCAGGCTCCAATTTACTTGAGGGGTGCCATTTTTACATATTTTTGCAACTTTCCTTCAGCATCTGGGGCATTCTCTTTTGAATATTCCCCATGGTAATAAATCTTAGGATCATAGGATTACAGATTTAGAGCTACAAGGGAACTTAGAAATCATGTTGTCTAACCTATTCATTTTATAGATGTGGAAACTGAGCCTCAGAAAGATGAAGTGATTTGCTTAAATTCACATGGGTTTCAAACTCATGTCCATTCACTCCAAATTCAGCACTCTTTCCAATACACTAGGCTTGGTTCTTAGGAGGTAGTTTTGATTTTTTTTTTTAAATTGCCAAAAGTAACTTAGAACTGAATATGATTAATAAAGTGGTTGACCAAGTTGTTCAATATTAATTTTACTTCCAAACTGAATGTAGCAATACATAATAATAATTCTGATTTTCTTGCAGGGCCCCAAAATCCAATTAAAAAATAAGCAATGAAAAAATTATTAGAACAAGTATATAGCCTTCTAAGGTAACCACTTTGAAGAACAATACTATAGTTGTATAACTTTTTAGTTTGCAGGCAAAACATAAAAGTGTTGTTTTTTAATACTCGAACAATCATAATGACTGGAACTCAACGTTATTAACTAAAGAGTTCTATGGCACATTTAATTAATCAGAGAGTAAATATGCCTACTCACTCATATTTCATTAAAAAGTTTTAAGAAACTCATACTATACCACTGTGGTTGGTTGAGAATGCTTGTCAGAGCCAAAATAGTTTTCTCGTATATCTACTTTCTGCTTATCTGATGAAGTCGTTTGTCCATTCAGTCTGCTGCTGTTGTGGAGTAAGTTATTTGCAGAATTGAATGATATAGATTGGAAAGGCTTTCCAATTATCCTATCATTTCTGGTTTGTCCAGAAATTAATGCATTATGTTCATTAGCACAAAACTGGTTCGCCAACTTGAACTCCAAATCTATTTTTAAAAGAAAAGAAAAGAAAAAAAAAACAAATAACAAGATGAAATGATGTTCTAAAGCAAGAATTCTTAAACTTTTAACTCATGCCATGGACTCCTTGGAATATGGCTTTCAAATGCACAGAATAAAATACAGAGGCTTCCAATTACACTGAAATATAGTTATCAACTATGAACCAGGGGTTTACAGGGGTTGTTAACCCCTATGAAAAGAATTCCTATCCAGGTGGAGTTAGGGAGGGGAGAGAGGTTGTAGTTACAAGTGAAAAAAATAAAGGAAGGATGTATTTCTCTTTCCCAAAAATTATGTTTTTATTTTTTTTTTCATCTCCATCTTGGTTCTCCCTGCTATCTACTTCTTTGTCCTCTACTGCCTAGTGATGACTTTCAAGCCATGATCCCAGAGTTCTATTCTCTTTCTAGCCCCCTAGCCCTGGTTTATATAAGTACCGCACAAGGAACGTCCCTAAGACCAGCAGTTCTTAATTTTTTTTGTCATATATTCCCTTGGTTTCACTTTGGTGAAACCTAGGGACCCTTTCTCAGAATAATGTTTTCACACTTACAAAATAAAATAAAAGGAAATCAATTGTATTCAAATATCAAAACATATATTTTAAAAAGTTTCCCATATCTCAGGCTAAGAATCCTTGCCTAAGATAGACAATGGTAGTTTAAAAATTTTTTTTTTAATTATGTGGAACCTACCACTTCCATTAGCAAGGTTGCCATAATTTGGTATAATTATCGATAACATTTATTGAGCACTCACTGTAGTAGGACAGTCCTCACTCATAGGCAATGATGTTAAACATCTTGTTTAACAATTGGCTCACCAAAAAAAGTACCCATGACATACTTTTACATTTACTGCATTATTGTCAGTTTCTCCATCCCTTTCTTAAGTCTAGACAATCAATAGAACAATAAATCAAGTCCTGATTTATAGCATTTACTGATTGCTAAGGTGTAAATACTCACACTGAAAATTTAGCAAGAGCTAGTTGGAGCTGACTGTTAAGTACGTACACACACATAGGTAGTGTAAAGTATCTCTCTCTCCTCCCCCACTGACCTGGAACAGTGACTGAAATTCCACCAATGCACCACACCCTAATTCTTTTGGGTAATAAAGATTTTTGGTTGTATAGAATTTCTCCAGAACAAAGCAAATAATTCTGGGAGGCATGATATCATAAGCAGTTATCCTATCAGCTAAGAACTTGGGAGTATTAATTGACAATTATCTTAGAGCAGGCAGGAATTTGGGAGGAGGAGACACAGAAGAGATAAAGATAGGAGGAAATGGGGAGAAGAAACTCTTCGGAGGGAGAGGTTGAAGGATGTTAAAGCAAGTCCTCATATACAGTATGTTATATTAGGTATTAAGGGGATTTTAGAGAAAAGGGTAGGCCTACTTCCAGCTCTTAAGCAGTTTATGATAAATACTGGGTCACTGTCAAGAGCATTGCTTAATTCTCAGATGTGGCAAGAGCTCATAAGGACAAATGACTTCTTATCTGGGTCCTGGGGCTATGTGCCTTGACCTTTTTGCCTGGTATTTCATAGACACAGCATGTACATTTGTGCTCCAAAATCAAAGCAAAGTACTGGATTTTGTACTTATTTCAGCAATTTATTGGACAATGAGGATTACATCCTATGTGAAGATTGTATCTCTCCAGTGCCTAGCACCATGCTTTGTGCATAGTAACTGGTGCTGAAATAATGACTGATCAATGAAAGAATGAATGTAGCTGGAAACTTATTTAGGTATCCCATGTTGTTTCAACTCCTCTTAGGGGTGGAGCCAAGATGGTGGAGTAAAAGCAGTGACTTGCTTGAGCTCTTCCCCAAATCCCTTGAAATATGTGTAAAAGTGGTTCTAAACAAATTCTGGAGCATCAGAACCCACAAAAAGACAGAGTGAAACAAATTTCCAGCCCAAGACAACCTGGATGGTTGATTGGAAAGGTCTGTTGTGCCAGGCTGAGAGAGGAGTGCAGTTCAGTGTGGGCCACTCAAGCACAGACTGGGCCTCAGCGAACCCGGAGCAGGCCTCAGGAGACTGAATCACAGGCAGTTGTAGCAGTTTCCAGACTTCTCAATCCACAAATGCCAAAGACAACTGAGAAGGTCAGGAGGAAAGGTCTGTCAGACCTGGGTGAGAGAGGAGTGCAATCTGGCCCCAGTCCTGGTGCAGGACTGGGGTGGTGGCTGCTTCTGGAGTTCTTGACCTACAGATGGTGGGGGGATAGAGTGACTGATCAGAGGGGGTTTGCAGGGATCTCTGCTGGTGCTGAGGCAGGATTCTCTTGCTTTGCCTGTGCTTGGATCTGGGTCACAGTCCTGGTTAGTGGTCCTGGGGTGAGGAGGAGTGCTGGCATGGTGGAGCTTGTAGTGGGGGTGGAGAGGAAATCCTCCTCACAGTTCCAAGGCAGAAAAGAGTGAGTGTGGTCACCCATAGACCAGAGCACAGGCCAGGAAAGGAATAAACACTCCTTGGAAGAACTGAAAATTTACAGGTCCCTAGAAGTATCTCTGAAAACAGCTGTACAAAACCCCTGAAGGTTGGGACAGTACACCCTCCACACCAGAAGCGGACCCCTACCTTAACAAAGAGTTAAAAGTCAAGTAATTGGCTCAGAACATGAGCAAACAGCGGAAAAAACTTTAGACTATCTTATCTTACTTTGGTGACAAAGATTAAACCATGCAATCAGAAGAAGACAACAAAGTCAAAGCTTCTACATCCAAAGCCTCCAAAAAGTATGAATTAGTCTCAGGCCATGGAAGAGTTCAAAAAGAATTTTGAGAAGCAAGTAAGAGATGTAGAAGAAAAACTGGGAAGAGAAATGAGAATGATGCAAGAAAATCATGAAAAACAAGTCAACAGCTTGCTAAAGGAGACTCAAAAAACTACTGAAGAAAATAACATCTTAAAAAATAGCCTAACCCAAATAGCAAAAGAGGTCCAAAAAGCCAATGAGGAGAAGAATGCCTTAAAAAGCAGAATTGGCCAAATGGGAAAGGAAGTCCATAAACTCACTGAAGAAAATAATTCCTTAAAAATTAGAATAGAGCAAATGGAAGCTTTATGAGAAATCAAGAAATTATAAATCAAAATCAAAAGAATGAAAAAATAGAAAACAATGTGAAACATCTCATTAGAAAAAACACCTGACCTGGAAAATAGATCCAGGAGAGATAATTTAAAAATTGTTGGACTACCTGAAAGTCATGATTAAAAAGAGAGCCTAGACATCATCTTTCAAGAAATTTTTAAGGAAAACTGCCCTGATATTCTAGAACCAGAGGGTAAAATAGAAATTGAAAGAATCCACTGATCACCTCCTAAAAGAGATCCCCAAAGGATAACTCCTAGGATATTGACTCCTCTTCAGTAATTGCCAATACATTACTGTACTCAGTCTGATATACACTCACCTGGGAGGGCATTGAAGCTGTCAGAGAGGTACATATGTTCCCTATCTGGATCTGATGCAATTAAGTTTAATTCCCGGACAAATTCATATTGTCTTGGATCTGAAGTATTGATGATTCCAATTGCATATATCTCAACGTTGGCTGCATGAGCTTCCCTGACAGCAGCTTCTAATCTGATAGCTTCACTCTTCTCTGTTTGGCCATTTGTGATCACGACAGCTACTTTCCTGACCCCTGTCCGGGCTCCCCAAAATGCTTCCCGGGTTGCTTTGTGGATGGCTGTGCCAGTAAAAGTGCCTTTTCCCATATATGACATCTTCCTAATTGAATGTATCACATCCTGTTTGGCAATGAATCTGTCCAGACCAAATGTGAGCTGAACATCTGAACCATATAGCACAAGGCCAATCCTGGTAGCATTTCTCCCCACAGTGACTCTGTCAACTAGAGATGTGACAAAATCTTTGATGACCTCTAGGTTTTCAGGTCCCATGCTTTCAGGGCTATTGATCACAAAAACAAGCTCCATTGATATGTCCTTACAGTTAATGGTACAGCCTATAGAAGAAAAACACAGGAAAACTCAGAATTAGTTTTGGTTTAGCTGATGGTATAGTCACTTACCTAATGCTTACGTTGAGACAATAACTTGAAATACAGTGAAACTCCCAATGTTTAAAGTACTAACACAGTGTTTATATCAACCTTTTCAGAAAAGGCCTCTCTCTGCCTTAAAAATGACCTCACAATCAATCAGCATTTCTGAAAGCCTCCTTTGTGCCCAGAAAAAGTGAAGTCCTATGAAGATCTCCCTTCTCACACCAAACAACCCTAAAACATAATCCTTGCTGCCTTTAACAAGCTTACAGGCTAGTTGGGAAGAAACATATGAAAACAACTGGAAAACAAATAAATATCTTGGAAGATGTGCTTTTCTGAAAAGAAAATGGAATTAGATTACAATGTAACACTTCATTTAGGTGCTGTTGTACTTTTTGACAGAGTTAGCCAAGAATGGAAAGGTTGTGTGGGGACTGCGGTAGTTGGATTTGAGATGTCAAGGAATATAGACAAAGCTTCTCACTAAGGCAATCTAACTACAGGGTTAGTTTAGGGAAATAATGGGTTCCTGCCCATTGGAGATTTTCAAGTAGAAGCTGGCTACCAGTTGGGTAGGTTGTAAAGGGAATTTGTATTTGGGAGCTCTGGCAGAATGCTGAGTAAACAGGTGTTCTAAGAAGTGTGGTAAAACTTTCCCCTCTCTTATAGAAGACTTATCTCTCCCTTATAGAAGAGTCAGTTCTTCAAAAAGCATTTATTATTGCTTTTATTATTATGAATTATTTTATTATCATTAAAGGTTTATTATTATTAATGTATTAACCTACTATATGCCAAATGCTAAGCACTGGGGAAACAAAACAAAAGAAAAGATAGTCTGTACTCAAAGGACCTCACAGTCTAATTGGGAAGACAACCTGAAAACATCTATGTACAAATCAGATATATGCAGATAAATTACACACAGTCTTTTTATCTGGGAATTCCCTATATCATTAAATTCACAAGTTTAGTTATTATTCTTATCCTTATGCAATTGGTTGGGTATTCTTGAGCTCAGTACACATTTAAGTATTCAGATGTTTTGAAACTAGCCAACTGATGAAGTCACTAAATAGACAAGGAGTCCTTAACCTTGTTTATGTCATAGACCCCTATGGCAGTCTGGTGCATCCTATGGATCCCTTCCCAGAATAATGTTTTCAAAGGCATACAGTAAAATATGTAGAAAAATAAAATAAATAAATTACATTTATTTCATAAAATAAATTATCAAGATATTAAAAAAACACCCCAAGTTGATGGATCCTAGGTTGTGAACAATTTAGTTAGACCCTACTATTATACTTTGGGAAGAGGGTAGAACAGAGTGGGGCTTTATTTCCATGAGTTTTCTCCCTATTTCTGCCTTGACCACTAAATCCTCATTTACTAAATCTTGCCCTCTTGGCAAAGTGAAAGGCTGGTTAGTGGAGGGAATGAGAATATAGTATGCAAAGGACCAGTGAGACTATAGTCAAGCTAATAATGAATTCAATGGCTTCAGCCATCTGAGTGAGTGGGTAGTGGAGTGCACATATACATATATATATGTATATATGTATGTGTTTGTGTATATATGCATATGTATGTATGCATGTATACATATATATGTATATGTATATGTATATATATATTTTTTGCCCATTCACTCACACTTTCAGAAGAGTAAAATAAAAGAAACCACATATATAAAATGTCAGTTTTATAAAACAAAACAAAACAAACTTACCACATATTTCTTTAATTAGTTTAATTATATCTTCTCTCTGTACAAATAGGACCTTTGATTAATAATAAATTGCAATATTTGACAACCTTTGACAATTCTTAATTCTCAGAGGCAAAATTATAAGACATTGTAAAACATTTATTTTGATTTACAAACTTAGGAGTATAAGTTATGAATGAAATGTCAAATGTAATTTCAATAATAATTTCAATTCCTACTTCTTAAAGAAAGACTTTCAATGTATCTCTATTTTTTCTAGCTAAATAATTTCATGTAACTGCTGAGTTCATAGCAGTAAACTTATATTTTCAGTTCCAGATTCTCTTCCTCACTGACTACCTCCCAATCAATTGAGAAGGCAAGAAATCATACCAGTAAACTTATAATATAGCAGTTATAGCTGTTGTTTTTCAGTTGTGCCCAACTCTTTGTGACCCCACTTGGGGTTTTCTTGGCAAAGACATGGGAGTGGTTTGCCATTTCCTTCTCCAGCAGATTAAGGCAAACAGAGGTTAAGAGTTGCCCAGGGTCAGACATCTAGTAAGCATCAGAAGTCAAATTTGAACTCAGGTTGTCCTTACGCCAGGCCCAGTGCTCTATTCACTGAGCCACCTAGCTGCCGCCTTACTATGCTTATTTTAAGATGAGTATAAGAGGAGATAGAGAACATGGAATTTGACACATGATGGAGAACACGAGATGGGAAAGATGGGAAGGAAAGGATAGGATAGGATAATACAACAAAACCATGAAACTATGCTGCTTATGTATCCTAATTTCACATTTTCCAAGCTAGGACACTTACTGTGAGGCCTTGATCATCCTTGGGTCCAATTTTGCCCTGTGTGAAAATTAATTCATTAGTTATTATAAATAAAATTTTCAAGAACATTTTGTCTACATTGCAAGTCTGTCAGTGACATTTTTTTTTTTTACAGGATTCTTATGACCTGTATCCTTCTGAACCGGTTCTGGTCTTGAGGCTTATTAAAAAAACAAAAAAGCCCCAAACCAAAGCTTCAAAATTGCTTACACACCAGCTGTCTCTTGCACAGCCTTCTGTGCTCTATTCACACAGGGCCTGGTGTGTTAATGAGCACTTCATTAATGTGCTAGGGTATCTGCCTAAAACAGAGTGTGGATTTAAATGGAGGTTTAGACCTAGTTCTGGCAAAGAAAGGCTCAAATCCAAATGAGAAACATTTGGAAACACAGGGTTGTTGGGAAACTCAGATGTAATGAGGTATGTAAAGTGCATTGCAAACTCTAAAGTACAATATAAATGCTAGTAAATGAGAAACACAAAGCCTCTGCCTGGTTTTTAGGACCCTGATGAGGCCAATTCATTTAGCGAATCAAGAAAATCAATGATTTGGATATCATCATAAAAGTGTTCATTACAGTTATAGGACACAAATTACTTATTCTGGAGAAGTTAGGAAGCACACCTAGAAATCATATAGGAAGGAACAGATGATACTTAAAAGCTCTCCACGATCACAAGGGTTCCCTAACATCACTTTTTTCACTCTTTTGTCCCCTTTCTCAATCAACGCCAAGATCATCCTTAGGATAATGCAAGTGGTAGCATTTGCTTATTATTCACACTTCTCTTAAGCACCTACTGGTCACGTTTTACCTCCAGATGCTTTAGTCATGGCTCATCTTTAGGCAGATGACATAGGTGATCACATGCACAGGGTGATTCAAGAGAATCACAAGGCCTCAGCCACAAATTCCTCAAAGCGACTTCCTTCTAAGAGCATTGTTCTTCTTTCCTACCTGAGCTGAAATTCTAACTATTAAATAACCAATATACAAGCAAAGGTAGGATATTATCTCCAGAAGGTCACTATTAAATGTTTACACGCTACTTAGGAGAATTTACTGTCCAAGGCTGTTGTGAAGATAAAATGAGATAATATTTCTAAAGCACTTGGCAAACCTTAACACTCTAATTTTTTAAAAAAATATTATTTATTTTTAATTCTTTTATTTTTAAATTTTGAGTTCCAAATTCTTTCCCTCCTATCCCCTCCCCTACCCACTCAGAATGCAAGCAATATGATATCAATTACACATGTGAAAGCATGTAAAACATGTTTCCATGTTTCAAAAAAAGGAAGAAAAATAAAGAAAATGAGGAAATTGTACTGCAATTTGCACTCAGAATTCATCAATTCTCTCTGGAGGTAGATAGCATTTTTTTTTTTAATCATGGGTCCTTTGGAATTGTCTTGGATCATTGTATTGATCACAGTAGCATTGATCATCATTATGACTTAACACTATTAAAATGCTAATTGAAATTATGATCACCACTGCTTTTACTACTCATCCTCTGGCTTTCACTTTTCCTCTATTCTCTGGCCTTATTCCCAGCTGTGTCACAATGAACTTCCAAAAATTGCAGGTTACCTCACAAGTCATCAGCCAAATATCCAATTACTTTCTGGGAAAGGACAGTTCTCACTTCTTAGTACCGCTAACCCCAAGGTTTTAAGCTTCTGGGGCTGGGAAAATTTTGGAGACGTTGCATGGGCTTGTAGACAGAGTACAAGACTCAGCATTAGGACGAACTGGTTTCAAACACCATTTCTGACATTTACTAGATGTGTGACCATGGGAAAGTCACTTAACCTTTTTAAGATGAGGTTTCCTCATCTGTAAAATGAAGATAATAATAACTTCAGTACCTATTTCACTGGGTTGTTGTGAGTATCAGATGAAATAGTGTCTACAAAGTACTTTATTAACTTTAGCCTGATACATAAATGTCAGTCATGAGGATCAACTAACAGGTAATTATTAAGATCATGCTATGTGCCAGGCACTTGATATAAACACTACATTAAGACAGTTCCTACCCTCAAAAAACTAACAGTCTTAAGGTGAGCAAACACATATAAAATGTATATGTACACATGTAAGCATATATGAAATATATAGGGAATAATACATCGCAAGTTTTTTGAAGGAGTGCAAGTTATTACTACTTGGCAGGGAGGGGAATCAGGAAAGGCCTCCATGAAAGGGAATTGTTTGAATTGAGCTTTGGAGGAAAGTAAGGATTCTAGGATATGGAGGAGAGAAAAGAGTGCATTTCAGATGGTGTCATTAACAGGAATAGGGAAGACAGGAACAGGAGCTGATTTGATGAAGAATGGGTAAGTCTAGCTTTAGACATGTTGAGTTTGAGGTGCTAATGGACAGGACATTTGGGTGGAGATACAGGATAGGAATTTAGGTAACAGGTTAAAAGCAGAAATACAGATTTAGGATTCATGCATACAGAGTTGGTGGAACCAAGAGTGTAGACAATCTGGGAAAGCATTGTTAGATTGGCTAATATGACAGGAAACAAAAATGATAAATGTTGGATGGGATGTAGGAAAATTGAGGCACTTATGCACTGTTCAACCATTCTGATTCAACCATTCTGTAGAGCAATTTGGAACTATGCCCAAAGAGCTATAAAACTATGCATACCCTTTGACCAAACAATACCATTACTAGGTCTGTATCCCAAACAGATAAAAAACAAAAGGGAAAAGTACCTATATGTACAAAAGTATTTATAGCAACTCTTTTTTGTGGTGGCAAAGAATTTGAAATTGAGAGATGGCCATCAATTGAGGAATGGCTGAACAAGTTGGTACACATGATTATGATGTAATACTATTGTACTATAAGAAATGACAAGCAGGATGCTCTCAGAAAAGCCTGGAAAGACTCACATGAACTGATGCAAAGTGAAATGAGTAGAACCAGGAGAACATTGTATATAGTAACATCAATATTGTATGATAATCAACTGTGAATGACTTAGAGATTTTGAGCAATACAATGATTCAAGACAATTCTGAAGGATTTAGGATGAAAAAATGCTATCCATTTTCAGAGAAAGAACTGATGCAGACTAAAGCATACTTTTTCTTTACTTTTTTTATTTTTCTTGTTTATCCATGTTTTTTTTTCACACTATGAACATGGAAATATGTTTTGCATGACTACACATTTATAACCTATATCAAATTGCTTGCCTTCTCAACATGGGTGGGGAGCGGAAGGAGGGAGGGAGAAAATTTGGAATTCAAAAACTTTTTAAAATGAATGTTAAGATTTTTTTCATGTAATTGGGGTAAAATAAAATATTAAATTAAAAGAGTTGTGAAGAAAGAAGGAGGTTAAGGAGAAAACCTTGTGGCATGCCTACATTTAGGGGGCATGAAGAAGAATAAAAGCCAGTAATAGAGACAGAGAAGGGGCAGTCAGAAAACCAAAGTGGTTCTGAGTCATGGAAGCCAAGCCACTCTTATTTGTTTAGTTTAAGTAATAGTGAAAACAAATTGAGTTATATTAAATAGTGTCTAATAATTGTAAATTTTTATTAAAAAATAGCTGAAAAAGACTTTTATGTTCAGGCAGAGATTGAATGATCATTTATCCAGGATATTGTGGAGGTTATTTATTTATGTCCCCACAGGGGACTCACTAGATGATTCCCAGAAAGTTCTTTTTGACCTTGGGAATCTATTGTTCAGTTCAGTATCTTCTACTAGATGTCCGGTCAGCATCTAAAACTCAACATATCCTAGACTGGACTCATTGTTTTCTCTCCAAATCAATTCTTTCTTCTGACTACCCTATGTCTGTTAATGACTCCACCTAGAATGCTCCACCTCCTTACCTCCATCTCTTAGATTCTTTATTTTCCTTCAAATTCATGTGTACTGAGAATAAACTTACAGTCTTTCCTTTATAATTTTCTTTTGTGAGGCAATTGGGATTAAGTGACTTGCCCAGGGTCTGTAAGTCTCAAAGGCTGGATTTGAACTCAGGTTCCCCTGACTCCAGGGCTAGTGCTCTATTCATTGAGCTACCTAGGTGCCCCTCCTTTATAATATACAAGTGTTCTCAGTCAGTACATGCAATAAAACACATAGGTACTTCATTATTTGTTTTTACTTTTGGCCCAACACCTTGTACCAGATGAAAATGGTAGCTCCATATACCCTAAAAATCAGAATATCAGGCTTAGTGTTTTCAGGATAAATAAGACAAATAGCGTTAGATGCCTATTAAAACTCCTACTAATATTTTTTTAAGTCTCTTTCAGAAAGATAAAGGAAAGGAAGAAATGTTGGTCACAATTAAATGAATCCAACTAAGACCTTTTTGGCTTTGAACCCAGAATATTCTGGGTAATATTTTGGCTGTGCTGGTAAATGTAGACTATATAAAGTCACACCCAGTTTAATGCATTAAGTTCACTGAGCCACATGAAGGAAGAGTATCTACCACCAGCTGTTAAATTCTCTTCTATGGGGTTTCCCTGAGGGTTCTTTTGCCTGAAGTGTTGATTCCATCTCATTGACTCATAGCTAGGGCGTAGGGGAGGTAGTTGGATATAGATTGGTTTCATTGTTAAATGTCCCCGAATCATTCCAAAACCCAAATCAAACCTTGCCCCATCTTCCTAGTCCTGATTACCAAATAGGGAAATGTACTTCCCCTTCATAGTTAAGCTCCATTTATTTTCCATCAAATGGATGGCAACCAGCCAGGAAAATACCCCCTCTTTTTATTTTTGAATCCTTAAACATCTCAACTTTTAAACTGCATACTTATACAGTTCTCCATGTTGAAAACTAGGAACTTTATGCTAGTCTAGGAAGAATTAAATTATGGTAGAGGAAAGGTCTCAGAAAATAATGTCAAAGATATAGTTGTGGTTGACCCTGTGACAAAGATTCATCATTGCCAATCTCTTTAAGGTTCTTTGTTGGCCTAGCATGTGACTTTTCTAGGTCTACATACAACACAAAGAAATACAAGTATAGACACTCAGAGAAAGACATCCAGGAATATCTGATTCTCCCAACTACGTTGTTCCATTATGACAAGGTCCCATCTAGATCTCCCTTTCCTTCTAATAAATATTACAAGATCTTTGTAAATCCCACCTTCTACAGGAAGCCTTCCCTAACCTCTCTTAATTCCAGCATTTTTCATCTTTTAATTATTTCCTATTTATCCTATATATATAGCTTGCTTGTATCTATTTACATGTTATCTCTCCTATTATATTGTAAACTACTTGAGGGTAGGGATTGTTTTTTGCCTCTTTTTGTATCCCCAGTGCTTAGCACTGTGTCTGACACAGAGTAGGTGCTTAATAAATATTTATTGATTGATTGATTGTCTATGGTTGCATTTCCTTGGATGACCATTTGTTGTTGTGTTGTAAAGGGGATTTGTGTTCAGGTACATATTGGACTAGATGGCTTCGGAAGCCCCTTCTACCTGTCCAATCTGGGCTATAAGACAGGGTCAGAATGTTCTCCTGACATTGGAATCAGTGGAGTTGACTTGTTTGGAAGCTGACCCCTAGTTGTTTGTGATGGAATATATAGAATTTGAAGATGCAGAGGACAGTTAATGTTTGGTTTGAGTGACTGTTTGGAAACAAAAGAGTGACTAATTTATTTCAGAGACCATGGGTTTGTAGGGATATTCAGGTATCCCCTAGAAACTGGATGATATATATTGAGCCTGAAAGTGTGGGTCCCCAGAGGGTGCATTATTTCCTCTTAGGTGAACCTCTATTTAAGTAGCATGGGAGTAATTGAGAATTAATTCAGCATGAGGAAGAAGGAGCCCCTAGGCTGTGTCTAAGCAGTCAATAGAAGTGTACAAGAGAATGCAGTGTTGATCCTGGTGGAGTGATTATAGTGTTCAGGGAGTGGATAACAAAACCTTGGCAGATGTGAACTGACTGGTACAGTTCTAATGCTGCCCTCCCCTGAAGTAGTCTCTGTATGTGAAAAAGAAAGCTTCTAGGGTCAGGGAGAAAACAGATTTAGAACCAGAGTCTAAGAATGTATCGGTAGGTAGGTGGGTCCATGTCATAGTTAACTGTTTTGTTTTCTTTTGTTTTAAAATTAAATTGAATTGGAATTGAGAAAGGAAAGCAATGTGACGGCATCATGGTGTAGTGGAAAGGCCACTGCAATTAGAATCCTAGGTCCTGGGTTCAAATCCTAGCTGTTCTTCCTACCATTTATATGAGCAAATCATTGGATCTTTTTGTTTCTCAGATTCCTTATTTGTAAGTGGAGGGAGCTGGACTAGATAATCTCTTTTATCCATGTAGGTAAAAGATTCTCTTAGAAGGGGTATTCTAGACTAGTTCTGGTTTCTATTCAAAAGATATTTTTAGTATCTTTTTGAATATCCTTGAATGAATCCAACATCAGAGCTCATAGTGGACTTCCTGGGGAAGCAAAAGGCCAAAGGATCTGTTGATTCTTCCTCAATTTAAATCCATAGACTCAGAGAGGGGAATACTCTGAAACCAATCTAGGTTAAACGACATAAAACAGTGAGTGTTCTGGCTACTGGTTCACCAATCTACCTGCAGCCAGTCTAGCTGACAGTCAATGAGCATGTACAAAGAAAATGACACTGACCTGTCACAGCACCAGCCATTCTATCTATTGATTTGTATGTAAAAAGTGAAAATTACTTTAGATCCTGTAGTCCAAGGTGCTCCCGTTGTTTCTGGTAAATCATGCATGCCTCTCTGACCTTGGTTGCCCTAAAGGAACGAAAAATCTTTGTTAAGCATTAATCCACGTGTTTTTACAGAAATGACAATGTAGCTGCAGCATAAATAATCATTCAATAAGTCAGCTACAGGGTCCAGAGAATAGAATGCTTGACTGAGAGTCAGGAAGACCTGAGTTCAGATCCTGTCTCAGACATAATAGCTGTATGACTATGGGCAAGCCGCTTAAACTCTCTTAGCCTCAGTTTCTTCATCTGTTAAAGGGAGATAATAATAGCATCTACCTCACAGGGTTGTTGTGAGGATTAAGTGATAATATATATAAAGTATTTTGCAAACCTTAAAGCACTATTTAAATGCTATTATTATTACTCAGCAAAGTACAGAATGTTGAATATAAGATATTAATTTTAGTGGCAACGCTTGGGTATTTGTATTAAGACTGGTATACGAATATATCTCATTTGAAAATTGGCAAAAAAATGTGAATTAAAAGGTTTCAATGCCCCCCATTAAACGCCCCCCCCCCCCCACTCCAAAGGATATCAAGAAGCCATTAAAAAATCTGCTTTTTCTACATGGAGCCAGTTTACACACACACATACACACACACAGAATATTAAATGAATGAATGTTAACTCTTTGTTTACTTATGAATAGAAAAACAGGCTAATATATTTGGCAGTAGTCTTTTGAAAAGCATGCAAATGAACTCATAAATATGAGTATAAAGTAGGAAAATAGCCACCTCAGGTTTCCTCACGTTCTTGCAGCCATTAAACCCCCATCACTCCTCATCAGTTCCCTGACTGATGAGTAATGTGCGGCTGACATCCAAGACACACAGGCTGATTAATGGCCTAAGTGTAGAAAAAAGGGACTGAAGTCTGGCTTTGTGTTATAATCAGATACTGCTCAAAAGCACTCCTTGCTCCTTCTGTGAATGTTTAATATATGTGTGCCCTTGATGTTTTTAAAGGATACAGGTAGAATAGATTGAAAGGCTGATGAATCTTGAGAATGGAAGGAGGAAAAAAATGAATGGATATAAAATAAATTTGGCAGTCTATAATAATGACTTATTTTCTTTTGAAAAGTCATCATAGCTTTTTTGGAGGATGAAGCCCTTAGAGCACAGAAATGAGGGTAGGCTGAGTGGGAATTTGAGGGGTTGTTGCACAATTGATCAACATAACAGCTTTTCTGTTGGATAGATTCTGAGTTATTTCCTTGAGAAGAGGGGAAGGGAGGATGAAAAGCCACTCAGTGATAAGCTTCTTCCTTTAATGTATGATGGCATTTTTTGTGTAAACACTGAGTTTGATAAACAATGGCCTCCTTTAAGTCATAGGTATATAAAAAAGTCATAACTAGCTTTTGTTTGGGAGACTGGTAAGGGAAGGCGAGTTTTAGTAAGTGATTCTTACCTTTTCCCTTGGGATGTTGACACCTAGGATAACACTTGGATCTTGGATAGGAGGTACTCTGGGATCTCTCTGTATCACAGAAAAAGAATGTTATCATTTAATCATGACTTTTTCATCAATTTCCTTGGAAAGGGATCCTAGTTAATAGCCATATTTTTTCATGGGGACCTCCTAAAAGGATCTTAATGTCTCAAAAACATCTTGCAAAATTTAAAAGCTCATTATTTTTTATTATTATTTGTTCCTAATCCTACTTTCCATAGGGGACACATAAAGAGTAAAATGCAGAGATAATAATTTTAATTTTTAAAAGGTTAAGAACTAAGTTTTTTTTTTTTACCAGTTTATGTGAATGTGCCTGGCACATAGTAGGTAAATGCACGTTGTAAATGCACGCAGTAAATGCATGTTGATGTTAGGGACCAACCTTTTGCCCTGGGATTCCAACTTCTCTTGGGTATCCAGGCAGACCTTTTGGGCTTGGAGAACCAGGTTCACCCTAAAATAAACATAGTTAAAAAGACATCTGATATTGGCAATGCCAGCATCTCTCTTCCTGTTGCCATCAAAACACATTAATTAGTCCCTTTGCTTCTGAGAAAAAAATAAAACACAATAAAACATTTCCCCTCTTTACTTTCCTGTACTCATCCCTTTGGCCATGTTTTGCTTCCTAATTCTTGGCAGCATAGGCAGCTGCTGGCAGGAAATCTCTCTTACCCCGATATTAGTGGCATAAAGAAGCTGTTGAAAGAGTGTATGGGACTGCCAGCTCTAACCCCCTGACATACCTGACTCACCCCATTGTTAATGCATGAACGGTTAGCCATATGTAGATCTACAGTATTTGTACATAGTAGGGGTGGGAGTGGGTAGAGAATTAGATTCAGTAGATGACCTCTGAAAGGCACTCTGGGAAAATCAGCCAACATACTCCCAGACTTTCAGGGGAATGCAGACTGACCAGCTCCAGTCCCTTCCATGCCTGCTCCAGCTCGGGTTACCCACTCTGCTCTATTTTTAGGCTGCATGAATTGAGGTATAAACAACGAGACGTTTGTGTCTTATTCTTCTGTTTATGCATGGAGGGGAAACAGTTTCTCTTCTCTCACCCTATAATATAAGCCTCCATTCTCTATGTGTATGCAGGTTTGTAACAGCAGCTACACTATGAGGAGGATAATTTACCTTGTAATTTAATATTTATTTAAGATTAACCAATAAAAGCTTTCATTTTCCTTGAGTATGTCTGTACCATTGACTATTTCAAATGTGTTATAAGGCAGCTAGGCTGTAATAAAACAGACTTTAGCTTTCTGGTTGAACCTATATCAAATGAACCATTCCAAAATGGCTAATTTCAGCTATTTTTTACATTTAGTAAAAAAAAAAATTTCAGTTTGGTCAAATAGTACAATCAAGTTAAGAAATAGCCACATATAGTTATATCCCTAACAATTTCTAGATTTATGTCTTGAGAACTACCCTAGAGGTGCTTTTCTGCAGAAATCCATGTGATCTATATTTCAAGCCATGGTCATGGAAGGGTTAAGATATTTAATGCACAATTCTGTGTTAGAAACAAAAGAGCCTGTTTGATTTGTTTTATGTTGATGAAAAATATATCTACAGTTAGGTGCAAACCCGCAAATCTTGCAGAAGTGGTCTCTTAAGATACTTAAGACCACTGACTGTCTCATCTTCATGCTATGCTTTCTGCCAGATAGGGATGACTGTGTCCCTTACTTCCTCCCTTATCTAGGCAAGCCACATAAATGCTCATATATTACTTGGGCAACCGCATCTATAATCTCATCCCAAAATTCTCTCCTCTTCCTCAGTTTCCCAGATCTGTGCACTCTGAAATGATTATTTTATGTGTCTTTGAAGTATCTAAATGCTCCTGACCTAACTAAAGCTGTTAACTTCCCATCCCTGACATGGCTCCCTTGGGTCTGTATCTGTATAAATGTCATTAATGTTCACTTTTGCCTTGTTCTGAAGAAAAAAGGAATTCCACAGGTGCACAACTGTGAGAAATAAATGCTGAGCAGCCCTCCCGATAACCATAGTGTGGTCTTTTACAGGGGATTCCTGTTTCGGTACAGGTTGGACAAGAAGGCCTGTGGTTTCCTTCTCTCTCTCTTGATTCCGTGGGTGCTGGAGTGAAATGACCTAACTCTATTACTTCTCCCTTAAGTTTTCTGGGGAAGCTCTGCAGTATCATAAGTTTAGCTTATTTAATTAAATTTCTGATATGATGCCTTGTGTTCAGAGTTATATTTATTAAAAAACCCCAGGCCCCCAATTTACTCCCAGGCTTCTGAATATTTCTCGTGTGTTCTGGTAATTCCTTGGAACAATAGTGACACCCCCTGGCCAAGTTTCAAAATCACACACCTGTCGTATTAAAGAAAGTTGGTTTCAATTTTCTATATGAAGGCAAGAGTATCCATCTTTTCTTCATCAATATTACTTGATGAAGATTTATCTGGCAAATCTGAGGTCATTGTTAATAAACAAATCCCCGTACCCAAGGCATTATTCTTCCGCTCAATGAGCCTGCTTGTCTTACAGAGTGACTCTAATGTAACCACTAGGATTCTATACCTTCTGATGGACTCCTTGAATCCCTTTTTGTCCAGTTACTGCTATTTCTCCCGGTAAACCTTGATCACCCTATAGGGAAAAAAGCCTTTTAAAAATACTAAAAAAAAGATTTGGCAGCTGTACTCTAAAGCATATACAGTGGCGAGAGAGAGAGAGACAGAGAGACAGAGACAGAGAGAGACAGAGAGAGAGAGAGAGAGAGAGTGAAAGAGAGAGAGAGAGTATCTAACTATATCTATAAATTGTTGTTGAGTTGTTTCAGTCACGTCCACCTCTTCGTGACCTCATTTGGGGTTTTCTCGGCAAAGATACCGGAGTAGTTTGCCATTTCATTCTGCAGCTCATTTTACAGATGAGGAAACTGAGGCAAACAGGGTTAAGTGACTTACCCAGAGTCATACAGATAGTAAATACCTGAAGCCAGAGTTGAACTCATGAAGATGAGTCTTTCTGATTCTCAGTCCAGAGCTCTATCCGCTGTGCCACCTAGTTGCCCTGTGTGTGTATACACACACACACACACAAACACACACGTATACATATATATACACACAAATATACATAGAAGTATATATATATATATATACAAATGTACATATATACTTTTTTTTGCTTTTAATTTTTTAACATTTATTTTCAGTTCCAAATTCTTTCCTTTCCTCTACCCCCTATTCTTCCCATCCAGAAGACAAGAAATACAATATCCATTATACATATGAAGTCATGCAAAAATATATTTTTGTATTTATTTGTATTTATCTGCATATGCATATATTTTCTACCCTTCCCTCTCCCTGCAATAGCATATAATTTCCTTGAAGGCAGAGATTATTTCATTTCTGTATTTGTATCCCCAGTTCTTAGCCCAGTGCTTGGCACATAATAGGCACTTGATAAATGCTTGTTGATCCACACTGAAATAAACAAAATTTTGTAAAAATCAACTTAGGCTGTGACTGTGGGGAAAAGGCCAGCATGGCCATCTACCTGCTAGCCTTTTAGCTCTGTATGTGCCTTTGCTAAGTATACTCTCCCTATGACAGTTGGAGCATGTAAGACAAGGGTCAAGGACTGAGGTTTGGGGACTTTTCTACCAGTTGCCAGGTGCTGGCCTGTGTAGAAAGAGCAGTTTCAGGTATCAGCTAGTCGGGGCTAAATAGGCTGTTTTTTAATCCATCTCTGACCTAGTAAAGGAGCCCTGGATTTGGATTTAGGTGATTGGCTTAGAAGTTGTCACGTCCTGGCTGTATGAACTTTGGCAAGTCACTCAATCTTTTAGGGCCTCAGTTTCTTTATGGGTAAAATGAAGATTAAATGACTGGTACAGTACTGTATTAGAAACAAAAGAGCCTGTTTGATTTGTTTTTTGTTGATGAAAAATACATCTACAGTTAGGTACAAACCCGCAAATCTTGCAGAAGTGGTCTCTTAAGATACTTAAGACCACTGACTGTCTCATCTTCATGTTATGCTTTCTGCCAGATAGGGATGACTGTCTCCCCTATTTCCTCCGTTATCTAGACAAGCTACCCAAATGCTCATATTTTACTTGGGTAACTACATCTATAATCTCACTATCACATCTACTATCTCACAGGTTTGGCATGGGGAAGGTGCTTTGTCAACTTTAAAGCACTAAATAAAGTTGAGCTTTTTCTTTAAGGAGGGAATCATATTTGATATTTATTAGGTTTCTCCCTCAGCTCACAGTATGCTTTGTATGTAGTGAGTGTGTAATAAAAACTTGTTGTACTTGAGTGAACAAATGAATCAGATATCTAACTAAGTTAGAAAGAAAGGTGTTTATGTAGAAATGGGGTCCTATCTCTGGTCAGAAGGGGGAGGAAGGAGATAGAGAGAGGGAGAGAAAGAGAGAGGGAGGTAAAGACAGAAAGAGAGAGGGAGAGACAGAAAGAGGGAGAAAGAAAGGGAGAGAGAGAAAGAGGGAGAGAGCTAGAGAGAAAAAGAGAGGAAGGAGGGAGGGAGGAGAGAGAGAGAGAAAGAGGGGGGAGAGAAAGAGAGGAAGAGGAGAGGAGAAGGAGAAAGGGAGAAAGAGAAAGAGAGGGAGAGGGAGGGAGAAAGAGAGAGAATGCTGGGAGGAAAATAATCTGATCATGATGAGAAAAAGAAGCACACTCTTCCCTCCTCCCCATGATGGTGGGATCTTCTGGGGACTTGTTTACCACTTGGGAATTCCCTAGTTAGTTCCTCTGCTAGAGAGAAAAGGGCTCTTAGAATTGGAGAAGGGGAAATGAGGAGGGTTCCCCACAGATTAACCCTGGAATACCTAGATGAGTGAGGCAGTGTGGAAGAGTGGATAGAGGGCTATCTGTGAAGTCAGGATGACCTGGATTCAAGTCCTACTCTGATGCATCCTGTTCTATCCTGGGCAAGTTATTTAACCTCTTAGTGACTTAGGCAACTCTCTAAGAGTACAAGTTGCAGAATAATTACTGATATGCATTTGTAGGGGGACTTTCCTTACTGGGAGCTCCTCATACAGAAGAAATCATAGGTCTGGGAACCCACTTCCTCCTTGTCTCCAACAAAAAATACACGGGTGTGGGTGAGACCCTTTCTGGCTAAGTCATTTTTATAACCATAATATTCCCCTAAGGGGACAGATAGGACTGTTAGGCCTGGTAGGAAGGGAGGACCTTCCACTTACTTTTTCTAGGGAGTTTTTGAGGATACTGTGCTGCCTGTCCCCAAAGCCCTCAATTTAAAAACTACCAAGGGTAAAGTCAATACCCAATAGCTTGTGGGCTAGACAAGAAGCCCTTCTATCCCTCACCTGGCCTATTGCCTCTCGTTGAGGACCATGACATCAAGGAGGTGATGCCATGACATGCAAGTGAATTGGATTTAAGTAAGGGAGGGCTGTGCAAGGTCACCAGCCTCACTTTCTCTTCTGGAGCCATCCTGGCTGGTAACTTGTCCTTTTGACTTTAACTGTCTCTGACTCAGGTCCATCCTGAGGCCAACTTGTGTCTGGGCTGACCTCTAATCACTTCAATTCAGATCAACACATTTTTTTTATTAAGGCACCTGCTACATTCAGGGCACTGTGCAAAGCACATGGATTCAAAGACAAAATGAAAAACAGCTTATGTTCTCCGGAAGCTTACACTCTATGGAGACAGGTAGGTGATGCAGTGAATGGAATGCTAGACCTGAGTGAGGAAGACCTGAGTTCAAGTCCAGTCTCAGACTAGCTGTGTGACCCTGGGGAATTTAACTTAAGGGTGTTTAACTTCTGTCTGCCTCAGTTTCCTTCTCTGTAAAATGGGGTAATAATAGTACTCACTTGCTGTGAAAAATGAGATAATGTTTATAAAGTGCTTTGTGAATCTTGAAGTTTTGTATAAATGTTAGCTATTATTCTACTAGGGGATAGAACAAGTATACAGATAAGCAAAAAATCCCATAATTTGAGAAGGGAGTAATTACTAACAGCTGGGTCAGTTGGGGAAAAGATTTCTTATAGGAGAAGTCAATAATTTCTTTTTTCTCTTCCCTTTTCATGGCAGTACTCTTTGTTAGTTTCCTTCCTACTATCTTACCTTTCTTTCTTGGTCTACTTTGCTGAATCTTCATCCATGTCAAGTCCACTACCCAGGGTATACCCCAGGACTCTCTCCTGAGCCCTTTCCTTTTCTCTCTATCCTATCACTAAACTCATCAACACCCATGGGTCCAATTATCCACATGACTTCCACATCTATCCATCCTGCTCTAACCTTTCTCCTGAGTTCTAGACCCAGTCATCACCAATTGTCTATCAGACATTTTGAACTGGATTGCTGTAGGCATCTCAAACCCAACATGTTCAAAACAGAACTCATTATATTTTCCCCTAAATACAACATCATCCTTTACTTCTCACTATTACTCATTCAACATAGGTAGGTGCTACACTGGCTAGAGCATAGGGCCTGGAATAAGGAAGATCTGAGTTCAAATATATCCTCAGACACTTACTAGCTGTATGACCTTGGAAAAATCCCTTAATTTCTGTCTCCATTGGTTTCCTTAACTATAAAATGGGAGTAAAAAGAGTACTTTCCTCCCACGGTTGTTGTGAGAACCAAATGAAGTGATATTTGTAAAACATTTAGTCCTGTGCGTGGTATGTAGTAGGTGCTTAATAAATGCTTGTTCCCTCCCCCAGTATATCTAGTCATTTGTCAAATCTTGTCATTTTTATTTCCATAACAACTCTCTTGTTTCTTCCTTAACACTAACACTGCCTTCTCTCTAAGTTCAGTCCCTCATAATAGACTATTGCAATGATCTCCTAACTGGTCTTCCTGTTTCAAGTCTCCCCCAATTCCAATTCATCCTTTGTAGAGCTGCCAGTGTGATTTTCCTAAAGCGCAGGTCTGACCATATCACACCCCTTGCCCCTAACCCAATAAACTTATTCCCTATGATTTTGAATGACCAAACTCCTCTGTTTGACACTTCAAACTCTTCACAAATTGTTCCTTCCTTATCTTTCCATTCTTCTTAAATGTCATTCCCTTCTATGCATTCTCTAGCCCAGCAACACCGGCCTATTTGCGGTTCTCCCCACACACCATTCCATTGTCCACCTCCATGTTTTTGTATTAGCTGTTATCCTCCATGCCTGGAATGCCCTCCCTCTTCACTTCTACATCTTCTGCCTCATTTCTCCTTTCTTTCTTTTTCTTGGAGGCAATCAGGGTTAAGTGACTTGTCCAAGGTTACATAGTTACTGAGTCCAGATTTGAACTCAGGTGCTCCTGACTCCAGGGCTGGTGCTCTATCCAATGTCCACCTAGCTGCCCCTCTACCTTCTTTTAAGGCACAGTTCAAATGTCACCTTCTTGCAGAAAGTCTTTCCAGGTTCTTTGGGCTGCCAATGCCTTCTCCCCTAATGTAACCTTGTACTTACTTTATGTTTATCTTGTTTATACTTTTATATGCTCACATTATCTTTTCCATTAGAAAGCAGGTTCCTCAGGGACAGTGACTACTTCTGCTTTTTCTTTGTGTTCCCAGTGCCTAGCACCATGCCTGACACATAGTAAATGCTTAATAAATACTTATTAACTGATTGGTTGAGGAGGCATGGTACCTGAGTTGGACCTTGAAAGAAACAAAGAATTCTAACAGGCAGAGGTGAGGAGGGAGTGCATTCTAGGCATGTAGAACAGCCTATGCAAAGGTCTGGAGGGGGGAAATAGAATGTCAAGTTCTGAAAGGAGCAATGAAGCAAGTTTGGCTGGAATGGAGAGTACACAAAGGGAAGGAAGGTGAAATAAACCTGGAACCAGACTGTGAAAAGCATTAAATGCCAAGCTGAGTTTATCTTTTATCCTAGAGACAATAGGGAGTCATGAAGATTCTAGAGCTAGAAATGATGTCTTTGGCAGCTTTGTGGGGAGGAGAGATTGGAGAAACAAAGACTAGAGCCAAGATGGCGGAGGGAAAGCAGCAACTGTCTTGTGCTCTCTCCCAAAGCCCTCCAAATACCTAAAAAAATGGCTCTAAACAAATTCTGAAGCAGCAGAACCCACAAAAAGGCAGAGTGAAACAAATTTCCAGCCAAAGACAGCCTGGATGGTTGATCAGAAAAGTATATCGCACTGGGTGGGGAGAGGAGGGCAGTTCGGTGTGGGCGCGCAGGCCTCAGCGACCCTGGAGCGGGCCTCAGAGGACTGAATCACGGGCAGCTGCGGCGGTTTCCAGACTTCTCAACCCACGAACACCAAAGACAACTTAGAAGGTCAGTGGGAAAAGTCTGTGACTGTGGTGAGAGAGCAGCTAGGTCTCAGCCGCAAGTCTTGAGCACAGCCCAGGGCCGCGGCTTTTTCCTGAGCTTGTGGCCCACAGACTGAGGGGAAATCGAGTGGCTGATCAGAGGGGGATTGCAGGGATCTCTTTGCCAGTGCTTTACTGGTGCTTGGATCTGGGTCACAGTTCTGAGGGGCAGTCCTGGAGCGAGGAGGAGTGCTGGTGTGGTGAAGCTTGTGGTGGTGGTAGAGAGGAAACACCTCGCCCCTTATCATACCACCTTGGAAGAACTGAAAATTTTCAGGTCCCTAGAAGTACCTCTGAAAACAACTGTACAAACCCCTGAAGCTTGGGACAGTACACTCTTCACATTGGAAGCAGACTTTTACCTTAACAAAGAGTTTAAAACTCAAGTAATTGGCTGAGATCATGAGTAAGCAGCGCAAAAAGAGTCAGACTATATTATCTTAGTTTGGTGACAAAGAAGATCAAAACATACAACCAGAAGAAGACAACAAAGCCAAAGTTCCTACATCCAAAGCCTCCAAGAAAAATGTGAATCAGTCCCAGGCCTTGGAAGAGCTCAAAAGGGATTTTGAGAAGCAAGTAAGAGAAGTAAAGGAAAAACTGAGAGTGATGCAAGAAAATCATGAAAAACAAGTCAACAGCTTGCTAAAGGAGACCCCAAAAAATGCTGAAGAAAATAACACCTTAAAAAAATTGAGAAACAAAGACTAGAAGCAAGGAGACAAATGAGGAGATTATTGCAATAGTCTACTTGGAAGGTGATGAAGTCCTGAACAAAGATGTGTAGATGTCACCTACTTTAGGCCAGTAATTTTACATTTTATTTGTTATTCACTTCCCCTGGACCACCTTTTGAAAGATCCAAATCCAAATTCCAGCCATCATAAACCTGACTGGATGATCAGGGCTGGTCACTGAAGTAGGCAGTCCCCAAGATCCGGGCAGGTTTGATGTTCTGTGCCAGAGGCACATAAGGGCCTTCACCTCTGGGTATCTAAGCCAGCACCAGAGGTCAAGTTTCTGAGAGCTAGATGCAAGTAAGGATCCATGACTCTTCCTTTTCCCTCACTCCCCAGTCCCTATATCTTATCCATTTCTGAGAATCGTTGATCTTACCCTCACTGCATCTCTCACATCTATCTTCTCTCCAGGCCCTTATGTGCCTCTGGCATGGAACATCAAACCTGCCTGGACCTTGGGGACTGCCTACCTCAGTGACCAGCCCTGACCATCCAGTCAGGTTCATGATGGCTGGAATTTGGATTTGGGTCTTTCAAAAGGTGGTCCAGGGGAAGTGAATAACAAATAAAATGTAAAATTACTGGCATAAAGTAGGTGACATCTACACAGGGTTAGGAAATAGGAATAATTCTAGTAGTTTTTTTTTCCTGCAGTCACCTGGGTACAACTTCATTAACAAACCAAGATGTGTTTAAGGACAGAATTTGTGCCCCTGGCTTTAATAGAGAACAAGTGAAATTGGTGATACTGAAAATTTCTTAAGACTATAATAGTTAATCATTTAGACATGAGGATAACAATGATATATATTTACCAGGTAGCTCCCTTCCCTAAAGGAGTCACAAAGCAAGCCTAATAACATTATGTTGGATTTCTGACTAGAAATTTCCTAATGAGAATGAACAGTTTTTTTTTAAAAGAAAAAACTGAGCAGGAACGAAGATAATTTGGTATCTATCTAATACCTTCCAATACAGTTGGAAAGCTGCAATGAAGCATGTGAAAATGCATTAAGAGAGGAAAAATTGCTACACAAAACCCAAAACAAACCTACAAGCTGTAAAAAATCGTTGCTTTCTTTTTAGATATACTTTGAATATTTCTAATCTGGCTCATCTCCTAGCAAGCTTGTGAGCTGGATTAACTGTCATGTTAGGGACTCAGCTGGTACTCAGTGACCCTCTGGGCTTCTTTGCCTGTATAAAATATAGCGGGAGATGCTTGGCATCTCTTCATTCCTTTATGAGTGAGAAAATAATGCCTTCATCTATGTCCTGAAATGGCTATCCTCACCCTGGGCCCATGCACTAATGAAAGCAGGGATGATCTAGAACAGAGTTAGGCCTCCAGCTGGTAATTCTACACAACTATTTTTGCTTATTCAAGCAGTTGTGGGTGCACCTCATATTTCCTAGTGGTATTTTCCTCTCCATGACTCCTAGGAATAATGGATGAAAAAAATTGGAGGAGGGGGAAGAATTCTTCCCCTTCTTACTCTGGAAGGTAAGTTGCTCTCCCTTCTGCATGCTGCTATGGCGAATTATGAGAATCTACAAAGGAGCTGTGATTTTCTCCTTGTGGGGTAATTCTCAGTATGAGAACTCCCTCCACCAGGCAGATTCAACATATCTATGGATTAGCAGATGAGCCTTAGCTTTGCCACTGGCTACCTATCTGACTTTGGTCAAATCACCTTAGTTTCCTTATTGTAAAATGAAGCATATGGACTAGAATACATCTTAAAATTCTTTCTAGATCTAAATCTATGATCCTGGAAGAAGTTGCTTGAGGAACAGAGAGATTGAGTTACTTGCTGAGGGTTACACAGCTCATGACAGAAGTAGGATTTGAACTCAGTTCTTCCTGACTCCAATCCTAACACTCTATCTCCTATACCACAGTGTTGTTCAGTTTTGAAGAGGATCAATGACATCATAGGTGGTGTCTTGACTTGTGTGTGAATTGGATTTAAGTGAGGCAGAGTTGCACAAAGTCCATCAGCCTCACTCTCTCTTCCAGAGTCATTGAAGTCCAGTGGCAGGACAAAATTCAAGATGACTGGCAATGGCCTGGGATGCAGTGGGTGATCTCGGTGTCTTCAATGTCTGACCAAGCTCTAAGTGGTCCACAGCACCTGCTTCAATTGCCTTCATGGCTGTTGGAACAAATTGTTCTCATCCACCCATTCCAAGAAGGAGTGAAAAAGTGACCTTTCCTGTTAGATCTCATATACTTTGTTTTGCTGCTCTTATATGTACTGATGTAATACTGTGTCTACGTACAATTCTTCCTTTAAAGCTCCTGTAATAGGAAGAAGTTGATGACAGAGGTCAGATTTGCTGACTTAGAGGGTCTGTAGGGGATGGAAGACTGCAGAGAGGTGGCTGAGGGTATGAAGCTGAAGCATATTAACTGTGGGACCTTCTTACCTTTCCCTGGCTGAAGTTTCCTCTATTAAAAAATGAAGGAATTTTGCTAGGTGGTCTCTGAAGTTCTTTCCAGCTCTTCATCTATGATCCCATCAAAATGAATCTCTTGTTGGGGGTATGAAGCTATTCTGGGTGCTTGGGTGGTGCTAAAAATGTAGAAACTTGGCCATAGCCTGGTAGGTGGCAGTGGTATTTGTTCTACCTTCTATATGCTACATTCAAACATGTATAGTGGCCATGTTTCTATCATACGAACTAACCTATTTCAGTGTTGAGAGTAACCTTATAAAAAGTAATTTACATATTCAAGTTGGGACCAACTGTGGTAGTAGACAATCTCTATCTTTACAGGGCTGGGAGCCTTTGCCCCATAACATCCAGGGAGTCAGGTGGATCTTTTTGTCCTACTACCTCTAACAATTTTTAAATGAATTAATTTTTTAAAAGGTGAATGTTCTTTCTTCTCTCCCCTTTCCCTCAATGAGAAGAAGCTGTAGACAATGAGAGGAGAGCAGTACCTTCTCTCTGTGGATCCCAGCATCAGGAAAGCTGGAAGGTGGATGTTGGGGTCCAACTTCACTCTGCAAGAGCAGATATAACTATTATTTAGCCCCTCTGACAGAAGAAAAGTCCCTTATGAGAAAGGAAGGGAATAAGCGTTTATAGAGAGACTACTATATGACAGGTACTGTGCTAAGCCCTTTACATATTTTATCTCAGAACCTGGTTCTTCGTCTAAGACACACAAACATGGCCACTCCAACAGATTGCTTTGATCTCCTTTCACTTCAGAACTCAGAATTTTCCCAACAGAATCAATCACTTTTAGTTTCAACGCATGTTTTCCTACGAAGAGGCAACAGAATGGGTTTGGACATCTTATTGGTCATAAATCCATCCATAAAACACAGACCTTTTTGGTTGCTATTGTAAACCCCAAATAAATTTTGCCTCAGTGCATCTTTTGTAAGGCCAAATTGATCTTGACAGTATATAAAATCACTTATACTTTGTTAGGGAACTGATGGATTTATAACCCACCTTTCCCCTCCTTCATGCCAATCCCTGGCTGCCCATGAGGTCCTTTCAACCCGTCAAAGCTGGCGTCTCCCTGCATGACCAAGTCACATTTATTTAACAATAGTAACCCGCAGCCCTGTTTTTGGCTCAGCAGAGTCACTAAAGCTTCTGGACCACAAATGATACATATTGAAGGAAGAAATGATGGCAATGACATGAATGGTTTTCTCTTGATTTCAAATTTTCCAGCTCAAGTCAATGAGAGAAAGATACTTTCTTCCTGGCTGAACAGCTTCCTCATGTTTATCCTAATTTTCATTAATGTTGCATGTAGCCCAACTTTCCATTCTCTGAAGGGGAAAATGTTTGTGGGAAAGTCCTCCTGGTTTTCCATGGAAAACAATCATCTCTTTTCTGTATGAGTGTATGCAGAGATGTCTTTACGTGCCTACAAATTCACTCCATTTGGAGGAAAAGAGACCAATAGAAAGGGATTTATAGGGATTCATATGTTGTGTTCTTGGTAGGGGCATACAGTGGCTGTAGGGAGTGGATTTTGGCTTAAAATAGTTTCATTTATTCATTCATTGATGCAACTAATATTTATTGCATGCCTACTGTTGTAAAGATGCAACATAGTGTGATAGAAAAAACACTTGATTAGAAGTCAGATAATTTGTGCTGGACTATAAAAGGGAGCCTTTAATTGAAGGTTTGACCTTTTTTTTTCTGAGGACAGATCAGAGTGTAGTAGAGATATAAAAATTGCATGTGCTCTCCTCTATGTGGTTTCAGAGGAGAATTTCTAGACCTCGAATTCCTGGTCCCACCCTGATCAACTTCCTTCAAATGCATTTTGAACTGAATTGATCCAGAAGAGTACAATGCCACAGAAGTCAAAGGTGGAATATGTCTCAAATTGGAAGACTTTGATCAATAGTGTCAAATGCTGTATACAGGTCGATGAAGACTGGGAAAGGATCATTGAATTTGTTGATTGGGAAGCCATTTGTGATTTTTGAGAGTATAGTTTCAGTAGAGTGGTAGGGTTCCAAAAGAAATTAGTTAAGCATAAAAGTGTTTGGTGAGGAAGTGGGATGTTGAGCATAGAACACTTATTTATGAAGTTGGTCTGAGAAAAGAGTTGAAGAAATAGGTTGGTAGTTAGAGGAGACAACAGGGTTTCTGTGCAAGGATCTAGAAGCTACTCTTTAAAGAAATCTCACTGGTTTAAGCTACTGTAAAACACAGTACTCAGGTCCAGTCCCAAGTGTTAGAGAGTTATTAGCTTCAGGGGTGATTGACATTGAGGTAAGAGTGGAGCCCAAAAAAGAAAATTCCTGCAACAGGTACAAAATTTAGACATGGCTTATTTCCTGGATTTCCTAACTCATGGAGTAACTCTTCTCTGGGGCATCTAAGAGCAGAATAGGTGCCAAGTATGGTTGCTTTATTTAAGGTCCTTTATTTTATATATATATAATATGTATGTATATGTATATGTACATATACATATATGTATATATAAATCATCCTTGGTTTGATATGATCCAAAATATTGATAATTTATGTGGAACAAAGACCTTGCTAGTATTCCTTCAAGCAGTCCATGATGCTGGCCAACTCAAGAGTTGTAAAACACTTTTCTAATTGCATATCCTCATTTAAATATGACCTATAGGTTGTTGCAAAGAGCCAAGTGGTTAAAGATGAGCCATTGCCTAACCAATGGAGAAGAGATCCTGAGATTAGTGGTGAATCTGCTCTTCTGCTGTGAATAAAGAGACTGCCATCCATTAATTCTCTGACTTAAATGGATCAAAAACTTTAATGGACCAAAATAGCCTTGTCATTGAGTCATGGGTAACCACAAATATGGGCACCATTCAGTTCTGTATGAAAAAGAGGACTGTTTTAGAACCTGGTGATCTGTCAGATGCAACTTCCAAGGCCACCATTGTGAGTCAGATATAATCTAACCAGGACTTCCTGGTTCTCTGTGGAACTTCATAAGAAGCCCAGGATGGCATCTCATAGTGGAAACAAATGTTTCTATTATGCAACAGGAATATATTTGCTTTTATGCAGACTACAAAGTAGTTTTTATATCTCATTATAGCAAATCAATTGGCATTTCAAGCTATAGATGTTGGTTTATGTTTTTATCAGCACAAGCCTTTTTAATAAATTAGATTTAAACATAAATTAGATGAACAAATTTAGCTACTAGGGTACATGATGTTAGCAAACCTTAGTGCTAACATATCTTGGCAATGGATTCTAAGAATGATGAAAGTAAGAATTATGAACTTTCTTGAGGCTGATTTCATTCAGATCCTTTCTTTAATGAAGTTTCCTTTTAGATTTGGGACCTGTCATTCAGGAAATTTCTCCCATTCCCCAAAACATACAATGATCTTGACTGAAAATGTCAGTAACTATTCAATTTCTGCCTTGGCAGTGGATAGAGTGCTGTGCCTGGAGTCAGGATGACTCATCTTCCTGAGTTCAAATCTGGCCTTAGTCACTTGACCTTGTTTCCATCAGTTTCCTTATCTGTAAAATGAGCTGGAGAAGGAAATGGCAAACCACTCCAATATCTTTGTCAAGAAAACCCCAAATGGGGTCATGAAGAATTGGAAACGACTGAACAACAGTGACAAAAAGGTAGACATAGCTAAATTACTTTATGAATTTCTTTACAAACTACTATGGAGGTAATGGCAAGAGTGTTGGATTTGGAATCATAGAATCTGGGTTCAAATCCTAGGTTTCCCATTTGCTACCTGTGTGACCTTGGCAAAATCACACCTCTCTGGGCCTTAGTTTCCTTATCTGTAAAATTAAGGGGTTGAATGAGATGTTCTCTAGAATCTCTTTCAGCTCTATATCTGTGACAGGGGTAACTATCTCTTTTTTTTGTCTTGGACTCATTTGGTCAAGAATAGGCAACTGTTTTGTTACTGTAAGTCATGGAACAAAATGCTAAATTTCAGCTAGAGGTCAGTGAAAGTAATGATGTAATTTTTTCCCTTTCAAGTTCACAGACTACCTGAAATCTGCCCATGGACCCATTGGTCCATGAATCCCAGGATAAGAACTTCTGATCTATTATATGATCATCTATGCGTTCATACGAGGTTGTTTTCTTAGTGAGCTGAAGCATTGGTGAACATGAACTAGAATGAAAAAAAGGATGAATAGAATAAAGAATACTAACTGTATTAGACTATATACACATTAAAAGTGAGAGGCAGCAAGGTGTACTGGATTAGAAGGCCAGCCTTGAAGACCTGGGTTCAAATCTTGACTTTGACATATACTAGTTATTTGAATGTTGGGTAGTCATTCAACCTCCAGGTGTCACAGATGTCTTTCTAAGGTCATTATGTACAGATGAATTGCTGGTCTGCACCAGTAAAAGGTATTTCTATATCAGAAGTTCCTTGTGTTAATGAAATCAAGGTTCATATAAATAGAAATTACCAAATAAAATGCCCCTTGCTACTTGTGAGTCATAAATTACAGAGATATGGTAAATGTTGGAGTGAAACGTTTGAATATCTTATGCACATTGCTTTTATTTCCAACCTAGCTCAGCCTTTTGGGAATTTTGTCTTATACAGGTTGTGGGCATGCATCAAAAATTCTTTGTTTACTTTTTTAAACAAGTGTATTTAGTGTCTTACAACTGAATAGGAAAGTTATAGGGCTCATAACAGAGGAAGACATTCACCCAGTAATATGACTTTGCCAAGCACAATTTTGTTAGTACCTAATGAGCACTGCCACAGCAGAGGCACAGCTGGCAAAGCACATAATTTTGCAGCCAAAGTAATCAAAAATGAGAAGTTTGTATTTGCATATCACATCTGCGTTATGGCTCTATTATATGTATCTACTTGTGCATCTGTATAATAGAAGACAAGAAACTCTGAATGGGAAGGCTTTTATTTCCCTTGAATAAAAATAAGAATTCTGTCCAGCTCTGCATCTGTGATGCCACGATCCTATTGTTCTCCTAAAATTTCCAAAATATATACAGAATCCCAGCTCTCTTATTACTCAAATGATAAAGATATTAATCAATAATCAAACCAGCTCTTTACTATTTTAAAAATAACCTATTACCTTTCTTTGAGGGAGTTCTTTTTCTGGAGGACCTCTTTCTCCTTGGACAATTTGATGTCCCTGAGATCCCTGGCAAAATAAAATAAAAACATCTTGCAATTTTGTCAAAGAAACGGTTTTTTAACATTTAATTTGGTGATATTTCTTTGTACATTCATACCTTCTTATGACTTATTAAAATAGAATTACTAGGGTGAATTATAAAACTTTGATAGAGTTGAGAAACCTGGGCTCTAGTCCCGGCTCTCTTACTAACTACTGTGTGACCTTGGGCAATTCATGGCTCACTTTGATAACCACCAAATCTTTTTCTACTTTACTGATACATAGGAAGTCATTTGAAAAAATCTGAGGCTAAAATGATAGGAAAGGATCACAGGGATGGATTATTTTTTCACCTAGGGGGGTAGGAAACGTGTCTGTCAATGTTAAGTCTGAGTGACTGAGGAAATGTTTGAAAAGTATCTTGGACTTCAATAGCCAATGTATTTTAAATCTAATGTAATTAGACTGCATTAAATCTGGTAATATTTTTAATGGTACATGATCCATCTAGTTAGATACATTTATTTATATGTTCAAATATATTTTCTTGGGGCAGCTAGGTGGCGCAGTGGATAGAGTACCAGCCCTGGATTCAGGAGGACCTGAGTTCAAATCTGGTTTCCGACACATAATACTTACTAACTGTGTGACCCTGGGCAAGTCACTTAACCCTATTAACCAAAAAAAACCCAAAAAACAAACCACAAAACCCCCCCCAAAACAAATATATTTTCTTTAAAATTTATCATTGAAAACATAGTCTGAAAGATCACCTGGCTCACTATTTTGGTATAGTCAAAACTAGATGTAGGCAGGTGAATCAGTTTTTTGAGAAGATTATCTAATCCATTTTATAGACCTTCAATAAAAATCTACACATAATTTTTAGATAGCTAAACTAGAATTATCTTGTTGAATATTAGTTATTAAAAAAGAGGAAAAATAAAGGAGATGAAGCATATGGAGGGAAACCATATAGAATGGAGATTTTCATCCCAACCTATTATTTTGACAGTGTAGGCTATTCATAGCAGAAAAGCCCTTCCATCAACACAGATGATCAATTGTCTATAACTTAAAGTTTTTACAGAGTTGCCTGTGCTTAGAGGTTAAGTTACTTATGTGTTTCCTCTGTTAGTATATGTCAGTCAACAAGAATTTATTAAGTGCTTGCTATGTGCCAGACACTGTGCACACAGTAGGCGATACACTGGAAATAAAAAGAAAAGCCAAAAAGACCAACCCTTCTCTCAAGGACTTCACAGTCTAATGGGGGAGACAATATGCAAGCAACCATGTACAAACAAGATAGAGACAGGATAAATTGGAGATAATCATTAGAGGGAAGATACTAGCATTAAGGGCAAAGCCTTTATGAAGAAGGTAGGATTTTAGCTGGGACTTAAGGAAGCCAGGAAAGCCAGGAGGTAGAGATGAGGAGGGAGAAAAGTCCAGGTATGTGAAGATAGCCAACGAAAATGCTGGGAGTTGGGAGTATCTTGTTTGAGGAATGGCAAAGAGGTCAATGTCCCTGAATTGAGGAAAAACTATGGTGGGTAAGTATAAGAGAAACTGGAAATTTAAGAGGGCACCCGCTTATGGAGGTCTAAATAAAGGGTTTTATTTTTGATTTTGAAGGTGATAGGGAGCCACTGAAACTTATTACTTAGCATGCTTCAAAGTGTGTTAAGTGATTTACATACATTGTCTCATTTGAGACTCCCAACAGCCCTGTGAGGTAGTCATCCATGTTTTACAGAGGGGGAAACTGAGGCTCAGAGAGGAGAAATAACCTCCCTCTTGTCACATAGTTAATAAGTGCCAAAGGCAAGATTTCAACCCAAGTCTTCTTTAACTCAGGAAGTGCACATGAAACAAGAGCTTTAGTTACTATTCGTGGGTATACACAGCTAACAATTTATTACTGTTGTTATTCTTGACTGGCAGGAAGGTTGTAGGAAAGGTGACCAATCTCCCCCAAGTTAGATTCCAAAGTCTCTAGTGGGTCATATGATTCTATAGGCCTGGCTTGCTATGGACTGTCAATGCTGTATGAGCAGTGAAATCCATATTTCCAAATTTCAGATCTGGACTATTATGTAGGTAAATTGAGTTGAGCAAAATTTCATCCAATAATATGCTGTTGGTGTGTAGCATAGGTCTGAGCGAGCTGATTGCAAGCGGTGTATGACAAATGCTTTTGTGCCCAATAGGGTTTTAAATTTCTAGACTGCTGGTTCATTTGCATTTCATAATTAGGAAAAATATTAGCTATTGCTCTGCATCTTGCTCTGCTATTCTCATGGAGTTCCTGCCCACAGATTGTTGAGAAGACCAAAGGACAGACAACATGTGAAAGTGTTCAGAAACTGTAAAATATTATACAAATTTAAGCTATTATTACTCAAATCTTTCCTTTCCCCTTCATGATCAGAAAAAAGCAAACATATTTGTTTTCTTTTCTATCTGTAGTCCTTTTTGATCAAATGGACCCTCTCAGCCCTATGGGTCAAATAAAGAGAATACAACTGTTATCAGGCAAATAGCTTGTGAAAAAAAATTGAAGGCAAGGGTTCTTAACTTGTCTATGAATTTGGTTTAACATTTTAATAGTTATATTTTGATGTAATTGGCTTCCTTTGTAATCTCACCTTTTTCTCTGCATTTAAGAACATTATTCTGAGAAAGGATTTATAGACTTCCCCAGACTTCCCAAGGAGGCCAGGACAGAAAAAGGATTAAGAACTCCCAATCTAGGTGAGGGGGGTGTGGTGGTGCAGTGAGGAGAACCTACCCTAAAAATACACAAGCTGTGTTATTTTAAGTATGTAGCTACTTTTTGTGAGGCATGACTTGACAAGAGCTCTATCCAAACCATTAAATAATTAGTTGTGTTATGATGGCTTCTATTGTATTTAAAACATCTAAGTATGTTTAAAAATAAGCTTTATTAGTTTTTGGGGAGGGTGTTAAAGACCTAAGAGATAGTGATTTTGTGTTCTCAGCCACAGTAATTGACAGCTGCTGTGATGTCACTCATTCAAGCAAGTGAACTCAAGATGCTTAAGACATTTGTAAGCCTTATGGAAGGAAACAAATCTTTTTTTTTTTTTTTTTTTTTGGCTAGGCAATGGGGTTAAGGGACTTGCCCAGGGTCACACAGATAGTGTTATGTGTCTGAGGCCGGATTTGAACTCAGGTCCTCCTGACTCCAGGGCCGGTGCTCTATCCACTGTGCTGCCTAGCTGCCCCCAAACAAGACTTTTAAAATTCTCTTAGAATCTCACATTTAATTTTAGAAGGCCAAAGAGCATTGCAGTTGTTGTTCAGTTGTTCTTCATGACCACATTTGGGTTTTTCTTGGCAAAGATACTGGAGTGGTTTGCCATTTCCTTCTCCAGCTCATTTTACAGATGAAGAAACTAAGGCAAGCAGAGTTAAGTGATTTGCCTGTGGTCAAATGGCTAGTAAATGTCTGAGGCCAGATTTGAACTCAGGAAGATGAGTTTTCCTGACTCCAGGCTCAGCATTCTATAGACTGTGCCACCTAGCTGCCCAATAGAGCATAGTTATCCTTTAAATAAAATGCCATTTTAAAAGAAGGTATTTACAACTATCATTACATAAAGATTTGGAAAACTAAGATCAAAAATATAACTTTGCTTTTTTTCTTGGGAACAGAATTGGAGTAGGAAACTTTCTCTGCATTGAAAACTAGTAGCCATTCTGCAACTTATGACCAGTGTTAGAGAGTTGCCTTAGCTCTCTAATTCATTTTTTTGAGGTAATTTTTTTTGGAGGTAATCAGGGTTAAGTGACTTGCCCAAGGTCACACAGCTAGTAAGGGTCTGAGGTTGTACTTGGACTCAGATCCTTCTGACTCCAAGGCCAGTGCTCTAGCACCACCCAGCTGTCCCTTAATTCATATTAAAAATTAAAAATCAATCCAATTTCCAAGCCGAACTCAAATGGGTGTTTCCATATGCTTTCCCCAGTGGCAAAAGACATTGGAACCTCCTTCTACTTCCCTTCCTGATTATCTGCTCAGCTAATCAGTTGCCTGCTGTTTGATACCAGCCTTCCCAGTATTTGGCTTCAGGTGACTGACTGCACACTCTTCCCTCCCCCCTTCAAATAGAAAACAGAAAATGTCAAGGGAAGCTCCCCTCCTCCCCTTTTCTCTTCTTCAATATATGTAGGCAGGGATCAACTACTATAAATGAGAATAGCTACTACAGCCATTTAAATTAACTGTCTTTTGGATTAGTATAACTGCATAATTTTTCAGAGAAGTGAAATTTTACTGCCATAGTATTAATTTTTCAAAATGTCTTTGAACATATTTTTCTTTATGCAACATTCCTGGATTCCTCTAGGTCAAGGGCTCTTAACATGGGGTCCATGGATAGATTTCAGGGGGTTGGAAAACTTGAACAGCGAAAAATTACATCATTATTTTTACTAACCTTTATAGATAAGAAATTAGCATTTCCTTCAATTTTTAAAAAATATTATTTCAAGAAGGGGCCCAAGACACAAAAATGATTAAGAACCTCTGCTTTAGATAAGAATGATTACAACGCCCTCCCTTTCATTGAGCCCTCAGACTTCTATACCATAATTACATTCTAATTTATAGAACAGTTATTTCTATACATTTTCTTCTCTTTACCACATTGTAAACTCCTTGAAATCAGGTATTCTGATGCTTCTCATCTTTGTATCCTCACCACCAAACACTTTGCACTGCATATGCCATGTTGGCAGCACATGAGGACATCCATAATCCCTCTACTTCTGTTCTTGACTCACTGTGGCCAAAGAAATGAATCACCCGGTGGCCACCTTCTGTTTATTAAACACATAGCAGGCATTTGATAAAGGTTTATTGAGTTGGTTTGAATGGTGTGAATGTTTTCATGTGACACAATATCAGTTCTACAGCTACTTCAAATATCTTAATATTAGGAGATGTATTCACCATTTTGAGGGGCAAGTTATCATAATAAAGAAGGTTGATACATACCCAGTCACCTTTTATCCTTGGAATGCCACAGTCACCTCTTTTGCCCTTTGGAAGAGATCATAAATATTATATACAACTTTTTAAAATGTAGTGCAGCATTTAAAATTTCTAACTTGGGGCTACTAGGGGGTGCAGTGGATAGAGCACTGGCCCTGGAGTCAGGAGCTGAGTTAAAATTCAGCCTCAAACACTTACTAGCTGTGTGATCCTGGGCAACTCACTTAACCCCAATTGCCATTAAAATTTTTTTTTAAACTTGCTTCTCAACATTTTCCTTATCACCATCAGTGACAACTGATGACCACCTGCCACCAGCAGGGAGAGAGGTACAGGACCTTTGGGAATGATAGCCTTGTCTTAGACTGTCAGTCCTACTTCTAGACATTCATTATTCATGTTATGAACTATGTTATTTAGTCACATCTATCCTATGGAATATTTTGAGTTATCATTTTTATTTTATAGATAAGATGTAAGATAGTAGAGATGTCAAGAAATACATTCAAGTTTACATAAGAGATATAACTTGCTTGGGACAAAAGGAGTCTGGCCCCAGAAGATGACATTTAATGAGCCTAATGCCTCCACAGTAAGTGGCACTTTTGCATCTGACCCTGGGTCCTCCCTTAGCCTGCACAGCATAGCCATTACCATCAGGGTCTTGTTACAACCACCAGGATGTCTGAACTCTCCTCTGGGTCACCCTTCCATCAACTGTTTTGCCCCAGGTGAAGTTATTCTGAGTTTTAGCTATGATTACATGGTCCAATTTGAGGGCCTGGAGCTCTTAGAAGTCCTTTTCAGTGAAATTACTCTATATATTATTTAAAAAAGAAAAGGCATCATTTTTTATGTTCTCAAATGTCATGTGTGGTGAGTTAAAGAAATGGCATGGGATAGTAGTTTAAAGATTTTTTAAAAAAAATTTAATTAAAAAAAATTAACCAAACTGTACATTCCCTTCCATCTACATCCCATTCCCAATAAAAAGAACAACAAAGCCTTTTGACAAATATATATGTACACATGTGTATATGTATTTATACATATGTATATTTGAATGAAGAAACAAGCACTTTATTAAATGCCTACCATGCCAAGCACTAAGCTAATATTATTTCACTTGATCCTTTTGATGACCCAGGGAAGTAGGTGCTATTATTATTCCCATTTTATAGCTGAGGAAATAGGCAAAAAGAAGGTAGGTGACTTGCCCAGGGTCAAATACCTAGGAAGAATCTGAGGCTGGATTTGGACTCAGGACCTCCCTGCACTCTATCCACTATACCACCCACATTGTCAAGTAAAACAAATTCCCACATTGGCAATATGGCTAGGTTATAGTGGGGGGAAAAGGGTAAATGCTGAATGTTTAAAACACCCTCTAATAATCTTTACTTCTCTCTCCTCCTGCAATTCTATTGAGATCTGCTGAACTAGGAAAGAAATGTGAGAGACTGGCTGGTCACTGAAAAGTAAGTGGTCTGACTTCATTCTTTACAGCATACTATCTAGTATATGTTTAATGATAAATTGTGTTAGGTTCATTCATTTAGAGCCAGAAAGAATCTTATGAGATGATCAAATCCAACCCCTATGTTTTTATAGATAAGAAAACAGAAAGGTTAAACAACTTGCCTAAGATTTATCACAGTGTATCATCCAGTCCCAGGAAAGGGAGAGGCAACAACCTACTGGCCCTACCACTCAAGGGTCATCTTGAAGAGCCACAGAAAATTTAAAAGACTGAGCACTGTAATTATATTTGGTATTATCATAGAATAGACCCAGCCCCCTCCCCACCCCGTTTATGCTTTGTAGAATCCTTCATACACAGAGCAATGTGCAACAAATTCTCTGATAGTCCATGTTGATATTTCCTTAGCCTAATGGGACGGGAAGCAATAAAAGGTGGGAGAGATGGCCTGGAGGGAGATTGGGTATGACCTCAAAGGACTTGCACACAATGCAAATGTAGGACCATTAATTTTTGAAAACTATTTGAGAAGCTGTGCTAAAAATCTTAGAAGTTACGCTAAATTTCATCTGTTTTGATACACCTTGATGACCTTCTCCTCTCTTTCCTCAACTACAGATGAGATCATAAAAATGGTTTATGATGAGACACTCAAATATTTTTCTCTGGCAAAAACCAGGATTCACTTACTTAGCAGCTGGCATCAAATTGGAACCAGAAGAATGACCAAACTGGCATGTCCTTTACTGGGATTGTAAGCACCCTGAGGAATTCTCAAAAGCCTCAGTGGCTATAGGTAATTCAGATAACTACAAACTGAGCAGTGTGTGGGCTAATATAATGCCAATATCAGTGTCATATTAACCTACCTGTCCTATCACATTATCAGTTCCCTTGGTAAAACATTTTATGTTTTTGTAATGGGCTAAATACTACATAAAAATTTGGTAGAATAAATAAAACTTCACTAATTCAGACTAACTAGGTACAGGGGTGAAGTTTGGATTCAGTCAAAGGACCACACTTGAGGACCTAGAGGGCCACATGTAGCCTCAAGGCCACAGGTTCCCCACTCCTGATGGAAAAGACAGTCAAATGATAAAAAAAGTCTGAAAGATTAGATATATAAAAATGATTGCAGTTTTATTGGAACTCAAATGATGTCAATACCATTCATTCATTTATTTGTTTGTAACTCTGGGCTCTAGGCTATTTGTTTAAGACTTTCCTCAATGGTGGAAAGTCTTACTTACTTATATGATTACTTAACCATGGTTGCATGAAGGGCAGAGTTGGTGAGACCTTGGGAGAGGAAAGATATTTTGTCTTTTGCTTTTCAGGGGAGAGAGAGAAAGAGAGAGAGAGAGAGAGAGAGAGAGAGAGAGAGAGAGAGAGAGAGAGAGAGAGAGAGAGAGAGAGAGAGAGAGAGAATCTCTTCAAGGAAAGGTCTCTGAAGGGAGAGAGACTCCAGGAAGAAGCTGTGGAGAAGTGAGTGCTTCGAACATGTCTCTATCCCCAGTTTACCACACTAGAGACTTCAGGGAATTTCCCTGGGTGAGACTTGGAACTCTCTCTCTCTCTCTCTTTCTCTCTCTCTCTCTTGGTTGAGCTGAAATATCTTGTTCCCAATAGGAGAGGTCATTCATTTTGTGTATTGTCTGGTATATTCTTATTTTATACTTCTCTGATTTGTTTGCTATTGGCTTGGATGTGTTTATTTACTATTTGTTAAATATCATCTTTGTGTAAACAGCATGTAGTAGGAAGGGAACCAAGCCTTGGATAATGTATCTTGGAATACTCCTTTTTAGTAGCACATGCTGTCCCTTTAAGGGATAGTGATCGGGAACACAGCTTGAACCTAAATTTTTACCCCCTTAGACTAATAATAGGAAGAAGGCTGTTTATGGGGTTCTAAGGATCATAGGTACATAGGTAATGCTAATTTGCAGTAAACACTGTCAGAACCCATATTTGACTGGCATAGGTGCTTGAGTCAGAAGAGGGCAGAGCAGAGCTAGACTATGACCTGAAGAGAATTACACGTTAAACTTCAAATCTCTATTATGTACAGCTTGCTTAACAAAAGAAAAAAGAAATACTAAACTCAACCTGTAGCTTTCAAAACTGTCCTACCTATCTGCTTCTTTTTGGCCTTTTGTCTGTTCTCTGCATTAAAAGAAAAAAAGCCTCTATGTTGGGTGATAATTTTGTTTTTCAGAGAGTGCAGTATTCCATGATTTGTGGATGAATAGGACATTGGAACAATATTGGCATTAAAAAGATGGGTTTTTATTTCTGAGAGAAGCTTGGGAATCATTAAAAGCAATGAGCAATTTCTGAGAGGCAATTCAGCCCACTCTTTGTAACTACCCTCATGGCTCGCTGCAAGGCAGAGGCAGGGAATGCATGCAGGCTGTATCATTTTTTCCTAGCACTCCTGATTGCTGTGCAGAGAAACTCTGTTCTGCCCCCAGGCTTTTGGCCTTTGTCTCAGCCTCTTGGATACTGGAGTTCTTGGTCCCAGTTTGGCCTCTGCTTTACTCTCTCCTAGATCTCAATTTGGAACCGATGCTTCTTTTCTTAGCAGGAAAAGTTTTCTCTTGGTCTTGGTAATTGTCCTAATTATTGGCACGTTAGCCCTTTCTGTCTGCCTGATGTGCCCTACACAAAAGGTTCATGTGGCTGGAGGCTGTCAGACTGCAGGTCCCGTTCTCCCAGAAGGTGACTCCGGAGACCTCAGCACTAAAGTGACAGATGGTGCAAACCACCCTACTGGAGCAACCAGCCAGTTGGAGCAAATCTGACCCCTGTAGACCTAGTGACTGCTCTGAGACAGCTTTGCAGCCTGGAGGGATGTAAACCCTTGACTCTAGCTATGATAGGAATCAGGTACCTGCAATGTATTATCAGTGAAAAAGTAGCATAACTGAAGGCATCAAGGAAATTTGTGAATGGAAAAGTACAGTTAGACCCATAGCAAGAACAAAGGATAACAAACAACTAGACCACGTGCTCCATTGGTACCCAGATAGTTTCAAGAGACTTGGAGGAAGGATGCCCTAAACGCATTGGGTGGAACCTGTGTAGAGGATTTACATGGACAAGATTAATACGGAATAAAGAAGTTTGGATGGTTTGCAACCTGAATCATTGGAGGGAGTGCCTGCATAAGTGAGACTGCAGGTACATTAAAGCATTAAATTAACATATTGAACCCACTAAATACCTTTCCATTGCCCTTTTACAACAATTTTGATTTTTCAGAAATTGTGAATTCCGTGGATTGTAGCCACAGAGGACTGTTGAAATACTATTGACATAAGAGATGAGCTTTTGTTTCAGTCATTCAAAGTCATTCAGTCAGTGAGTGAATCAATAAGTATCTATGTGCCAGGCATTGTGTTAAGTGTGAAGGATACAAAGAAAGGCAAAACAGAGTTTCTGCCCTCAAGGAGCTCACAGTCTAATGGGGTAGACAACATGCAAATAATTATGTACAAACCAATTATACATAGGATAAATAGGCAGTAATTAGCCAGTGAAAATACTTGGAGCTGTAAGATAGAGTGTCTTATTTGAGGAATAGCAAGAAGGGCAGTGTCACTGGACCAATGTTGGGGTGGAGAGAAGATGTAAAGTAAAAGGAATAATTTTCCAAATCCATTTATCCAAACAAAAAAAAAGCAGAGATATTATACAGATAAGAGTATACCAGGCAATATAGAATAAATGAGTACTCCCACTGGGAGTGACCTATTTCACAGAGAGAGGGAGAGTTAGTTCACAATGTAAGGTGAAATTCCCCAAGTCTCTATCTAGTGTGGCAAGCTGAGGATTGGGACTTTTTCAAGGTACCTGCTTCTCTATGTGTCATCTTCTTCCCAGAGTCTTTCTTTCCCTTTAGGGACTTGAATAGAGTCTGGAACTGTGTGTTTCCTCTCTTGAATCCAAAAGACTGCTCTCTTCTCTCTCAAGCTCTTGCTAACTCTACTCCTCATGCAGGCTTGGAACATGGAGTAAATCAGTCTATCTACCAATGAGGAGAGCCTTATGCAAATAATAAGTTTGAGCCCTAAGTTACATAAATAAATTAGATGGGCAAGGAAGAAATTCTATTTTAATTCTATGGACAGGAAAAGAGTTAATGATCAGCAAAGGATAGAGAAGATCACAGTAGATAAAATGAACACCTTTGATTACAGAAAATGAAAAAAATTTTGAACAAATAAGATTAATGTACTTAAGATTAGAAAGGAAATATATAACTGGGAAAAAAACTTTGTAGCAAGCTTCTCTGATAAACATCTCATATCTGAGATATATAAGGAACTAATGTAAACTTAAGACTAAGAGACATTCTCCAATAGATAAATGGCCAAAGGATACGAATAGGCAGTTCTCAAAAGAAGAAATTCAAGTTAGCAATGACCATATGAAAAATGCTCTAAATTTCTAATTTTTAGGAAAAATGATAATTAAAACAATGATGACATTCCACTTCACACTTATTAGATTGGTAAAGATTTCAAAAGAGGAAATTGGCAAATGTTGGAGAAGCTAAGAGAAAACTGATGCATACTTAGTGGAACTGTGATTTGGTCCAATCATTCTGGAAAGTGATTTGTAACTATGGCCCCAAAGAAACTAACTTGTCTACACCCCTTGACCCAACTATGACATTTCCAGGCCTATACCCCAAAGAAATCAAAGAAAAAAGAAAACCACTCAAATATACAAAAATATTCATAGTAGCAAAAAATTGGAAACTAAGGGAGTACCCACCTATTCAGGGAAAGTTATATGAATGTAGTAGAATATTATTGTGCCATAAATGATGAAATGAACAGTTTTGGAAGAAACGTGGAAAAATTCTATGAACTGATGCACAGTGAAATGAACAAAGCTAGGAGAACAATTTATATATAATGACAACAGTTCTATAAAGAAAGACAACTTCAAAGGATTTCAGAACTCTGATCAAAGCTAAACTATGAGTTCAGAACTAAACAAGCATGCTATGTACATCTTGATAGAAAGAAAAAGACTTAAAATTCATTGTTTTAATTAGCACTTCCCATGGAGGATTTTTGGGAAGACATGGATAAAAGTTACATAGGATGAGGATTAGTTGAGATTTACAGCATTGGAGAGAGTACTCACATCAATGAGACCACAGAATTGTGGAAGAATCCAAGTATCACATGTAACCAGGGCCAAAAATTCCATCCAGTGGTCACCCTCTTTGTACTTAGTTAGGCTGCTCCTTAGAAAGAAGGTGGAGTCTGTTGCTGGGATTGCACCACAAAGCCTTTCTAAGATGGCGGATCTTACCAGAGCTTGGGCTTTGCTGTTTTAGTTTTCAGGAACCTAGGGTCACCCTCACTGCATGATGAAGTAATGGAATACAATGTGTTGTGGAAGGAAAATTGGTGTCAAAACAATGGGTTTTTATGTCAGGAGGCAGCTTGGCATTATTGAAAGTGCTGTGTACTTTAATATAATCCAAAGGATTATAGGATCATAGATGCAGAGCTAGAAGGGAACTTAGAAGCCACTGAATCCACCCACCTCATTTTATAGATGAGGAAACTGAGGCACAGAGAAGTTAAGTGACTTGACCCATATCACACAGCTAATTAGTATCTAGAATTTGAACTGACGTCTGCCTAGTCCTAAATCTAGCACTCTGTCCACTCTATACTGCTTCATTAAGGTACTTGCAAGCTCTGAAAATTGTACCTGCAGGTGAACATTATACCACCATTATACCATGCTCTCTTCCAACTAACTCTGAGTCTGGCTTATTATTCATGTGCAGTGCCTAGAGTGTATAATATTTATTGGTATGTAAATGATGACTCTAAAATACTTGCAGGTACCTGAAAATTTATTCTCCTAAGCTTTTTAAATATTTCCCCAGAAATAATTTACAATTCAGAGGTAAACTTCAGCCTTTTCAAATGCTCACAAAAGCCAAATTAGTAGAGTTTTCTATATGAGGTATATTAACCTAAACTTTGTCTTGTCTATACAATACAAAAGTGAAAAGGAGATTCAGTGAAAATCTTCTTGATTCGTTATCAATGTAGGCAATTAATTACACAAATTCAGGCCAAAAAATTCACTTGTGGAACACAAATATCCATCCGGACTGGATAATTAGCCTGGAAAATTGTTCTGTATTCCCTTCACTTTGTGTAGTGCTGTTTCCTAGTAATAATAGCTATTAATTACTAATAATAACCATCCAAAAGGAACTGGCTTAATTAGACTTATTTTTAATACAAAAGCAGAAGAACACAAAAAGTTAAAAATTACTTACAGGGCAGGGAAAGTCTCTTTCCCCTTTCTCACACAAGCATGCAGAAGTTTGAAGGCACTGAAAAAAAAAACAACCAATGTCAATCAGAACATTTAAATGGAATTGGTAAGGAGAAAATAAAGGGACAGTTATAACACAGAATCTGCAAACAAGAGAAAAGCCTTTTAAAAGTCAGCCAGAAGTTAAAAGCAATTAACCAAGAAAAGTCAATGAGTACACTTAAAAATTTCAGGCATTATAAGGAAAAAATAAATTTTATTTGTATCAGCCCCATTTAGCAAAAGAATGAACTGTGAAAGGTCCCACTCAGAAAGCTGTTAAATCTGTAAATTGGCTGCTTCAAAAGAGAACTATTTTCTGGTACCATGCTAATTAGACAACATATTTACTTGACTCTTTGTATTGAAAGCAATTATTTTCCAAATTAAAGAGTAAATAAGTTTCATTACAGTTTTGTGAAGTAATAAGAAATATTTTAAAAAGATTTCTTTTTGACCTGGAGCTCCAATTTCATCAGAATCGGGAACTCCTGGTAGGGAAACTCCCTCGGCAGCAATGTCAAACATTTAGTCTTAGTGTTTAGTGTTGCCTGAGGGGATCGAGAGGTTTAGTGAATTTTCCAGGGCCCCTAGGTCAGAGGAAGACCTTGAATATAAAGTCCTAAATACAAGATTAGTCCTTTATCCACTACGTCACCTTACCTCTTGTTTGAATGTTAGAAGATCGCAAAACTGTAATCAATAAGAACTACAATAATAATCAACCAATAAATAAGCATACCAATAACCAACCAATAAATAAGCATAAACACTGTGCTGGGTGCAGGAGGTATAAAGAAAAAAAGGAGTTTACATAGTAAAGGGGAGACATGTACATACAGATAGGAATATATACAAAATAAATAGGTAATCTGGGGAGGGAGGCAGGCGTGTGCTGGAGCCAGCTTATACTAGCTTGAGATAGCCAACAATTAAATTTTTAGTGTGATCATTTATGCCTTGGTAATTGGCAAGTGCTATAAATCAGAAGTGTCTTATTGTTTTGTTGATTGTCTAGACTTAAGAAAGTGATGGAGAAAATATTAATAGTGTAGATTAAACCTAAAAATATTCCTTGTATTTTCTGAGGGCTGGTTGTTAAATAGTTACTAGCACACTCCTGGAGATAGGATTGTAGGAGGAAGAAAGGATGATCAGGAAAGGCTTTATTCAGAAGGTGGCACTTAAGCCAAATCTTGAAGGAAATAAGAGATTCCAAATGGTGGAGGTGAGGAAGAAGTGCATTTTAGGAATATGGACTAGCCAATGCAAAGACAGAGACAGGAGAGGGTGTGTTAAGTGAGGGGCAGCAAAAAAGGCCAGTTGGTTTGGCCTATAGAGAGTCATAAGGGGAGAAATAATTTCATAAATCTGGAGAGACAGGTTGGGGTCAGGCTGTGGACTTTAGATGCCAAAGGAGAAGCTTATATTTTCTTTGATGCAACGTGGTGCAGTGGATAAAATGCAGGCCTGGGGTAAGGAGGTTGTTCCATCATTTTCAGTTGTGTCCAAGACCCCATTTGGAGTTTTCCTTGGTAAAGATACTGAAGTAGTTTGCCCTTCCCTCTCCAGCTCATTTTACAGATAAGGAAACTGAGGCAAACAGTTACGTGACTTACCCAGGGTCACACAACTAGTAAGTGTTTGAGGTCAGATTTGAACTCAGGAAGGTGAGTCTTCTGACCTTAGGACCAGCAATTTATCAACTGCTTCACCTAGCTGCCCATAGGTAGCTCCTGTAAGGCATGAGTAAGGAACACTTAAGTTCAAAGTCAGCCTCAGAAATTTACTAGCTGTGTGAGCCTGGGTAAGTCACTTTACTTCTGTTTACCTCAGTTTCCTCATGTGTAAAATGGGAATAATAATAGCAACTACCTATTATTTAGGGTTGTTGTGAGGATCAAGTAAATCACTTGGCACATAGTAAGCAATATATAAATGTTTATTATTACTATTATTTTAAAGACAATAGGGAGCCAGCCATTGAGTAGGGGAGTGACATGGTTAGTTAGACTCACATTTCAAGAAAATCACTTTGGCAAACATGAAGGAAGAATTGGAGATAGGAGAAACAAGATAGATCAATTGGGAAACTCTTACAATAGTTCAGATTAGAGGTAATGAGGGTAAGCTAGGTGGCACAGTGGATACACAGTTGGGCCTGGAGTCAGGAAGACCCCAGTACAAACTCAGTCTCAGACATTTACTAGCCATGTGACCCTGGACAAGTCATGTAACCCTATTTGCCGCAGTTTTCTCATCTGTAAAAGGAGCTGCAGAAGGAAATGGCAAACCACTCTAGTATCTCTGCCAAGAAAACCCCAAAGGGGGTCACAAAGAGTTGGACATGACTTAACCAAACAACAAGAAAGAGGTAATAAAGCCCAGTGAGTAGAGAGAAAAGGTCAGCTATGACATATGTTGAAAATGTGGGAGTGACAAGATTTGGCAACTGGATAGATAAGCAGGATGCAGGAGAATGATGAGTCAAGGATAATGCTGAGGTTGCAACCTGAGATCATGGAAGGATGTCCTCAACAGAAATAGGGAAATTCAGAAGAGGAGCAGGTTTAAAGGGAAAAATAATGTGTTCTGTTTTGAATGTGTCAAGTGTGAGAAGCCTATAGAACATCAAGTTTGAAATGTCCATTGAAAGTTGAAAATATGGAATGGAATTCATAAACATTCCATTTTCCAGATATAAATGGAAAAGGCTTAGAATGAAATTGTAACTCTGAAATTTTATAGATAAGACAATTGAAACCTAGAATATAAGTAGTATATAGTAGTAGTTATGATTGTAATAGGTTATGATTAGTTTATAGGCAGAAACAAAACTATAATTCAGTTCTCCTGACTCAATGAATAAATTACCTTTTCTACTATACCATACGGAAAACAAAAATATAGAGAAATTGCAATAATAGTGATATCTAAACATTTATATAATGGCTTTAAGGTTTGCAAAGCATTTTATGTATGTGTGTGTATATACATATATATGTAAATACACACATATGTATATTATATAATTTCTTATGCATGTGAATGAACAATAACTATTTACCAAGTTAATATAAATAATACTTACCTTTTCCTCTGTCAGTTCTTTCTGTGAATATAAAAAATGATATAAAAAAATTTAGAATAATAGGCCATTATCCACTTAAAGAAAAAAATACACCCTATTAAGTAGATGATTATAAAACTAAAAAATGTGGTCTCTGCCTTCTGCTAAAATAATAACTGATATTGTTCTCACTTGGCAAGCAATAGGGTAAAATTAACATAGTTTATAGCTGCAAAGAAAAGCCCATCAGCTTTGTATCTCGTGAGTGTGCATTATCACACAGGCGTCTGCAGGGCTAGATGTGAAATAAATGGAAACTTTGAAAGAAATAAGCAGACAGGGCTCCCAACTGTTACACAGAGGCATTTGAGACTGGACAAAGTTCTTCTAAGAGGAGGCCGACTAAGCGAATGCTCCCTGGTATTGTAAACTAATCTGGAACCAATGGCCTGAAGCCTTCATCAACAGCATATTAATTTAAAAACTGATTTCATTAGCAAAATTTATATACCTATGCTAAGAAACCACAAGGTGGCTTTTATTAGTGTAGATGTTTATAATATTTCTTTAGGTCATGGACACTTTTGGCAGTTTGGGGAAGGCTATAGACTCCTCAGAATAAGGTTTTAAATTGCATAATACAAAACAGGATTACTAAAATAGTAATACATAGGAAATCAGTTATATTGAAATATGGTTATTAAAATATATTAAAAAAACAAGTTGGTGCACCTCATGTTAAAAACTCCTGTGTTAGAGGGTTTTCTTTTTTTTGTTATTTTAATTGGTAAATATATTGGGCAATATATTGAAAAAAGAGTAAGGTTGGAACATACTGTTTTTTTAAGAACCTTTTCCACAACTTCTTTCTCCTGTAGACTAAAGATAGCTTGTGAGGCAGGGACCCTGGCAAGGTGATATAGTATGGCAGCACTGGCTGTCTCTTCAGCGACACTGGATAATCCCACAATGATGAAGACGATGCCTTGGTTTTTAGCCTTCCTAGAAGCTGCAGAAATATCTGTGTTTCTTGCTTGTTTAGCTCCATCTATAAAGAGCACTGCAACCTTGGCACTGCCAGGAATACTTTCTGTCTTATACAGCCATGTTAAGTTAGTTATGGCATAAGTCATATATGCTCCAGGACCAGTGGGTGTGATGGATGCAACATGACTCTGGAAGTCTTCAGGACCCTCCCAGCTGTGGAAGGTCTGCTTCATGAGGACAATACTGCTATACTGCAGTAAGGACATTTTCCATTGGAGGGTATGCCCAGAAGTTAGTTGTAGACCTTTCATCTTATTCACTGTTTCCAGCACAAATTTCTTTTGTTGCTCATGATAATAACTGCCCACATCTTCAGAACTATCAAGCAAAAAGGCCATTTCTAGGATGCAGTCTTTATCTGTGGAATAATTGTTAAACATAATTGTTCAGCTATGCTATAAAAATACATTGATTATTTTTTAAAAGTTCAAAAGTGGATTCCAAAAGATTACTTCAGATGTTGTCAAATGGATCAGATGTGAGATACTACGTTTTATACAGGGCAGTTAGGTAGCACAGAGGATTGAGTGCTGGTCCTGAAGTCAGAAGACTCATTTTCCTAAACTCAAATCTGGCCTCAGACACTTACTGGTTGTGTGACCCCGGGCAAGTCAGTTAATCCTGGTTGCCTCAGTTTCCTCATCTGTAAAATGAGCTGGAGAAGGAAATGGCAAACCACTCCAGTATCTTTGCCAAGAAAACCCCAGGTGGGTTCACGAAGAGTTGAACATGACTGAAACGACTGAATAACATGTTTCATACGTCTGATCACAAATACTCCTTTCCATTGGGGTTAGGACGCAAAAAACCTTTCTGACTCCGGAAAATTGCTTTGATACAGGGGAGAAGCCAGGCCTACCATGGATTGATTTTTCAGTTGTAGTTGAAACTGTAACAAATATTTTTGTAACTGTAACTAATGTTTTCATTAGAGTAGCTAATATTTTTGTACCCGTGAAAATCAGTAGTTTTTCAGTTGTGTCTGACTCTTTGTGACCTCATTTGGGGTTTTCTTGGAAAAGATAATAGCGTGGTTTGCCACCTCTGCCAGCTCATTTTACAGATGAGGAAACTGAGCCAAACAGGGATAAGTAACTTGCCCAGGATCACACAACTAGTATGTGTTGAGTCTTCCTGATTCCAGGCCTGGCACTTCATCCACTGTACCACCTAGCTTCCCCTGAAAACATGTCTTCAAATGTTAAGTGTGTGGAGGCTACTGCATGCAGTATGAGATGGCTGCTCATGAAAGCACTCACTTAAATTAGTCCAATGCACTCATTTTAATCTACTATTATTATGAATTAGGTGTTAAACTAATTTCTTTCTATGCTGTTGAGGGATTTCAAGTGCTAACAGTACACTTGAAATTTTGGCACCCTGAAGATCATGCGCCAGCCACTTTCCCCTAGTTATGACTCTGATTATAACTGTATTTTCCCCACATCTACCTTTCCCTATCCTTTTTCTATCCTGAGACTCATTCCTAATTTTGACACAATTCTGGACCAAATTGCTATATACAGGGTTGCCTTTTGAAATCCATAAGGAAATATTGAAAAGGATATGTGGAATAGAAAGGTAGATTATATTTCATAGAGACTGAAGGAAGCCCACTTACCTTTGTTACTGAAACCAGGGAGTTTTTCAACATTATTTGACAAAACTTGTTTAGCCTTTGGTCTCCTAGCTCCATTTCTTTTCCCCCCGCAGACAATCTGGGCCAGAGCCACCTGGCATTCCAACAGCCAGAGAAAGCACCAGGACTTCATGAGCATCGCTCAGTCCTAAAGATTCCAAAAGGCGGTAATTATAAAGTACTCCATATTTACAGTACACATCACAGGGCTTTGAGGTTGATAAAAGACAACCTGTCTGCTTTCAGCTCTTAGTTCTAGGAGACAAATGATTTTTTTTAACTTCTCACAAACTTAACGCTTTGTTGTTCATACTTCATTAAAATATGATCTGCTGGAAGCTCTCTACCTTGTTCTGGGCTCTTTGGGGGAAATTGAGTAATTTAGAAATTTGGAAAACTGTCTTGGATCACCCCCAAGGACCTTCAGTTACAACACTTAGTATAAGACAATAGGTTCTCAATACTTGCTGTAGAGCCAAAAGGACTTGGTGATTCCTCATGTGAGAGGAATCTGAGTAGTATCATAATATAAGGTTCTGTTTTCCTGTTTTACTACATCTGTCTTATATAAAATGTCATTGGCTGGGGAGGCTACCATATGGGGAAGGCAAGGCAGTTTGGGGAAGCAGTCACTTGGGGGGAAGATACAGTATGCTATCTATCAGGTAGCTTCCTATTTTAACTCATTTTTGCTAAATGGGTAGTAAACTATGCTGCAGGAGGAGCGCAAGTCCCCAAAGTACCCTTTAAAATTCAGTGCTCTTGGGCAAAGCCCCAGTCATCCCACTATAATTCTGTCTCTGAGTGCAACTGGATCTTCTTTTGAGCACTTTAGAAATATCTTCAGACTGATAGCATTTACATTGTCTTTCTGGAGAAATTTAGCAAGAGAATGGCCTAAATGACACCACCATGTACAGGGGGAATAATAGTCAAGATGCCCATTTCCTTAGATCCAGGTCTCAACAATGCATGTGTACTTGTGAGACTTTTAAAAAGTTGGAGAGACATAATTTCTGGATAATTAATCACTTTATTAATAATGCTAGCATTTTATTAATAAAAGGGTCAGTGATACTCTCAAATGCCAAAGACCAATCATGGTGATGGGCTCATAGTTTATATGCCCTTGGAAGATTGGGTGTTTCTAACAGTGGTGATCAACTCTAACTGGTTAACAATTAACAAAATTAACAAAAAGATTAAAAAATTAAAAAAAGAGACTCAATATTACAATGAGAGGTGGACCTCTTCCAATGAGGGGTTGGGGAAGTAATCTTGGTTATGTCATTTACTTCTAAATTGCCCAGCCTTGGGCAATCTAATCAAAGAATTTATCTCTACTTGAACCTGTGAGGAGCACAACGGCCTTCCCCATCTTAGATTAAATTTCTTGTAAAGTTGGGGTGGGATCTGAACCAGCAATGCCCTTCAGAGCCTGAACCTACAGGCTTCTGAAAAAATCCTAGTCCTAATTCAACAATTGATTATGAAGATGAGAGAGACAATCATTTCTCTCAATGAAATGATATGTAAATCATGAGAAAAAAGTTTCCTTTACACTCTTGACAGTAACAGATAATAAAGTCCAGCATAATATCATTGATGTGATTTTAAACAACATGGTTTAGAAAATATGCCAATTGCCATATTTTCATTATGTTTGCTTAGCTTTTGTTTTTCTATGAATAGTTAGAGCTAATTTTTTTCAAAGGTGATTATAAGTCATATTTTATATAACACTTTGCTTGATTATTTGCTCTTTGTATGATGATGTACATTGCTATTTGTACACTGTTGCCATAGATCTTACAATAATAACGTTCTACTCTGCAAATTTGTAAGGTTTAAATAAAATTTAATTGTTTGCAAAAAAGAAAGAATGGTCTAAAATCAGAGGCCAGTCTTTCTTTAGCAAAGCAAGGCCAAGCATAGAGGTATTCAAATAATTCAGCTAATTAAAGTCAATAAATATTTGGTAAATACCTATGTACAAGGCAATTTGACAAGTGTTGAAGATACAAAAATACAAACTGGACAATTCTTGCTATCAAGGAACTCTGGTTACTTCCTTATATACTCCTAGATAATTCTAATAAAAGAACATTTGTTTTTCCTGAGTTACCTGAATAATTGCCTCAATTCTCCAATTTATTTTGATAGATGGGTAGCCTGGCTTTGAGGAGAAAAGAACAAAATCCGTCTAGGATTATAAGTATCCTCTTGCTCTCTATCTTTTATAAAATATTTTGAGTGATCTCTTTTGTTACTAATATTCTCAGGAATTGTCATAGTTGGCTTCTTATCCCCCTGAAGCTCACCTGAATCCTAGGTTCACCTTCATCACCTGCCAGCTGGCTCCTTAATCACTGCCTTGGACCTGTAGCTTCTTAGTTTCATCCATCCCAAGATCCCTATCCTCTGTCCAGCATATTCTGAGAATTGGTTTCTTCAGACTAATAGAAGAGAGTAGTGCTTTATCTACTGATTCTAATAATTCAGTACTGTTTTTCCTATTAGTACTGATAACCGAGTCCATAAAAGAACCTAATCAAGACTTACATTGTGATCTAAAAAATTGGTCTCCACCACTGGGGTCATATTTACTGTGCTTAATGGATTGAGAATTGAATTGTTTATCTGGACAACTCAAACTCTTTCCAGAAGCAGTCAAATAATTTATTTGAAACTTTTCAAATTTATTTTTATCTTAAATTAAAATTTTTTTAATCAACAAAAATCTGCCTTTTCTCTCCTCCATCACCCTTACCTCTCATTCTCATTGAGAACAAAAGAATAAAATTCCTGTTACAAACATGCATAGTCAAGCAAGACAAAACAAACTGAGTCTATCACCTCTCTGAAGGGGGTAGGTAGTATGTATCATCATGGGTCCTTTGGATTCATAATTGGTCATTGCATTGATCAGAGTTTTTAAGTCTTTCAAAGTTATTTGTTTTTACATTATTGTTGTTATTGTATAAATTATTTTCACATTTTCTTCACTTTATTCTTCTTCAGTTCATACGATTTTTTTCCAGCATCTCCTTCATCATTTCTTACAGCACAATACTATTCTGTCACATTCAAATACCATAACTTCAATAATTTCCTAATTGATGGATTCCCCCTCAGTTTCCTACTATTTGCCACCACAAAAAGAGCTACTATAAATATTTTTGCACATGTGAGCCCCTTTCCTCTATTTTTAATCTCTTTGTGATATAGACTTAGTTGTGGCATTGCAGGGTCTAAGGATAAGGTCAGCTTAATAGCTTTTTGAGCATGGTTCCAAACTGCTTTCCAAAATGGCTCGAGCGGTGAATAGCTCCAACAATAGTGCATTAACATACATGCTTTCCTAAAGCCCTTCCAGCATGTGTCATTTTCATTTTTTTTTAAAGTTTATCAGTCTGATAGGTGTGAGGTGGAATCTCAGAGTTGTTTTAATTGGAATTTTTCTATCAATGATTTAGAGTATTTTTTCATATGGTAATTGATAGCTTGTCTTCTTCCTTTGAAGATCACCTGTTCATAGACTTTGACCATTTATCGAAGGGGAATGGCTTTTATTCTTTTTTTTTGGAGGTGATATGGGTTAGGTGACTTGTCCAGAGTCGCACAGCTAGTAAGTGGTAAGTGTCTGAGGTCAGATTTGAACTCAGGTCCTCCTGACTTCGAGGCTGGAGTTCTATCCACTGTGCCACCTAGCTGCCCCTGGCTTTTATTCTCATAAATTTGAATCAGTTCCCTATATATTCTAGAAATGAAATTTTTATTAGAGAAACTTCTGCATAGATTTCCCCCCATTTACCTGCTTCTTTTCTATTTTTAGCTGAATTAGTTTTGTTTGTGCAAAAACTCTTTTAATTTAAGTAATCAAAATTGTCCATCGTGCCTTCTGTGATCCTTTCTGTCTCTTATTTGATTATGAATTTTCCTTCTATCCATAGATCCAGCAGGTGATTTCTTCTTTGCTTTTCTAATTTGTTTATGATGTCACCCGGTATGTCTAAGTCAAGTATCCATGTGAAATGTTGGTCTATACCCAATTCTGCCAGACTACTTTTCCCGTTTTCCTGAAAGTTTTTGTCAAATTGTGAGTTCTTACTCTAGTAGTTGGGATCTTTGGGTTTAAACAGTAGATTACTGTATTCATTTGCTTCTGGATCTTGTATATTTAATCTGTTCAACTGATCAACCTCTCTATTTTTTAACCAGTACCAAATTGTTTTGATGATTAAAGCTTTGTAGTATAGTTTCCCTTTCCAGAAGTAGCAAGATAATTAAGAAAAAGTCCTAGTTTTTTTTTTTTTGGTTTTACTTAGGTTATTCAGATAATTGTCTCAATTTTCCGTGTTCCATTGTGTGTGGAGACATAGCTTCAGTCTTGACAAGATAATTTTGTCCCCTTGACTACTGAAGATAGCCTTCACCTTAGGATCATAGGTTTTAGAATTGGAAAGAGTCTTAGAAATCATGAAAGTTCTACTCCTTCATTTTATAGATGAGGAAACTGAGGCACAGAGACTTTTTATCAATGCCTCAAAGATCTGGAACTTACTCTATTAACAGATTAGAAGTTGCCTATAACTTAACAGATAAGTCTTAGAAGGTTTCCTGAAGCTCAGAGATGTGTTTTCCACAAAGTCTAGTAAGCCTCAGAAATGAGATTTGAATTCAGGTCTTCCTGACCCCAGGAAGCATGCTATTGCTATGCCATGATGTCTCTCACCGAAAGTTACACAGTAAATAGTAAATAGGAAAACCAAGATTTGAACTTAGATATACTAACTCTAAATCCAGGTTCCCCTCCCCCCCAAGTCAGTTTATTGCCTTGATTATATAGCTTCCAAAATTTGCCCTAGCACCATTTATTTGTTTCTGACACTTTGTTTTTGACTACTGTCTGCCTACTGTGGTGGGTGAAAGATGACATGGCTGAGGAAAACAAAGGTTTGATCTTTCAAACACATTGATCTATTAAGCGATGCATGCCAATTGCCCAACAAACTGGAGCTAGACCTTCTCAGCTTAGGACTGGATCCCAAATACAGGGGAGACAGACTTTTATGTATTAAAAACAATAAATAAAATAAGGCCAATTAATTTAAAAAAACAATACATTAGGTAATTAGATTTCTAATTGGAGGAAAGATTAGGGACTTTCCAAGTTAAGAGGGGATGAGTGAACAGGTGCAATTCCCTCAAATCAGAAAAGGAGATGTCCCACTCCCCAAATGTCTGTATACAATCAAAGGAACATGGAAACAATAACTCATTGATCAATATGAGGCCCGTTTTCAGATATGACCTATAAGTTGCTTCAGATGTACAATTGCAAGAAAACTCCTTGCATCAGTCTTTGGATCTGACTGGGTTTCTGGTCAGCATAACCTAGATCCTTGGTTAAAGGTCTCTGAGCAGCAGGTCGAGGTAGTCCAGCTTCCCAGCCTTGCAGGGCTAGGTTCAAACAATACAATGAGGTTTTCTTTCAATTACCACAATTGAATTAAGTTTTCTCACAAGACAGAATTTGGACTAGACCCACAATTGAATAGAAATGGAACTGAGCTAGCGCCAGAATTGAGTCACGAGATGGAGTCAGTGTGGTTCCCTCAGTTCCTACAATTAACCACGCTGTCCTAAACCCCTCAATTCCCTCAGTACTAGACACCACAATTATAGGTGAACTTATCTTATTGCCCATCTAGCTTGTTTAAGATTCTTAACTTCTTTTCAATCTAGGCTTCTTACCCATTGCCTGGTCCTGCTTCCTTGCTACCTTTGTGTCTAGAGTGAGCACAATGAACAAAGGTTCCTAACAGTATATCATGGAGCTCTAGGAAGTCTACTACCATCACCTAAAAAAATCTTGAGACTACTGAACTGATGCAGACAGCAAATGATGGGAGCAACCCAAGATTTAAAATAGTGGATATGTTGAACATTCACAATATAGGCGGGCAATATTTATCTTGTTTTATTAGACAATGATCCCAAGAGAGAAAAGGACAGTTCCCTAGATAGAAAGGGAAAAACCTTAAATAGCCAACCTGTGGAATCATTACCTCAAGAAAACAATGAGGCAAATAGTTTGAGGATCTGAAAAAGAATTAGGATCATATTTATATCTATAATCACTACAAAGGATATCCATTAACTGGCCTCCCGCGCGTGCGTGTGTGTGTGTGTGTGTGTGTGTGTGTGTGTGTGTGTGTGTGGAGAGAGAGGGGGAGAGAGGGAGAAAGACAGAGATAGAGAGAGATCCGGGCTATTAGTTACTGAATTGATGTAACAGATTTTTTTTTTTTTCAGCAATAATGGAGTTCTATACTCCTTACTTGATGCCTTTAAGAAGAAGAAACACTTTTAGCCCAGTGATAACTCATGGTGGCAGATAGATATTGAACAGACGACAACAGTTCTGTGCCTGACTAATATTCCAAACAAACAGATGCATTTCGATATGGTTCACACTGAAGAAGACTTCCTGAAAACAGTATATTTCTGCACAAGGCTCTAATGGTAAAAGAAAACCTACCAGAGTTCACTGTCCTCAAATAAGCTATTGATCTTTCTCTTATTCCTGTCTAGGTGAACTTCTCTGTTCCTGCTACTTTCTAAATGGCCACTTCAAGTCTTCCACAAACAATTCTGAAATTCCGTTCCAAATTCACTCTTAGAAATCAACCTTCTTGGATGAAATAGAAAGTGGAGATAAATCAATAAACAAACTTCTACATAATTTCCAAGCATTGTGCTAGGTGTCAGGGATGCAAATAGGAAAGTGAAAGGCTCTGCCCTCAAGGAGCTTACACTATAAGAGGGGAATACAATACAAATAGAGGTCATTTTATACTATATACTACAGATGAAATATTATTTATTTTAGTATTTTATAATCTTATGTTTGTGATTCATAAGGAGGGTCCAACTTTTAGAAATGAACAAATAATGAAATTATCTTGAATATTTTAACTTTTTTTTTAATTGATGGCCTTATATGTCTGGCAGGTGGCACAGTGGATAGAGCACTAGGTTTGGAATCAGGAAGACTCATCTTCATGAGTTCAAATCTAGCCTCAGACACTTACCACTTACTAGCTGCGTCACTGGGCAAGTCACTTAACTGTTTGCCTCAGTTCCTCATCTGCAAAATGAACTGGAGAAGGAAATGGCAAACCACTCCAGTATCTTTGCCAAGAAAACCCCCAAATGGGTCATGGAGAGTTGGACACAGTTGAATGACAAGACAGCCTCTGGTCTTGCCTCACCAGGGCAGCCCCATAGTTCATTAGTTTGTTTATCTTTCAGCCTTAGGAGATTTTAAAACACAACTGATGAATTACTATCTTGAAGGTATCCAGAAATCTTTTACAAATTTATCTTTTGAGATCTGTCTTCAACTTCTCAAAATGAGCAAGTCAATTCTTCAATTTTAAAGCATTTATTAAACTCTTAGTATGTAATGGGGAACTATTCTAGGTACTGGGGACACAGAGACAAAAAGTGAAACAACTTCTACCCTTGAGAAGCAAACATTCTTGGCTACTACCCATGTCAAAATCAAACATCCCTCTTCAGATTTCTTTGGAAGAGAAAGTATCTTATAACAAAGAGCTTTAATATTGTATGTACCATTAAATTTTCCACACTGAACAAACTTCAAGAATGTTCCTGTTTTGCATAAAACAACCACATAAAGGGTAAGAAGAACTCACTCTCCAAATGGCTACATCATAGCATAAGCACTTAACGGGATAATAATAGCACCTACCTCACAGGGTTTTTGTATCAATATATGAATAATGGGGGTAGAGTAAATTCCCATTTGTGGGTGCCTCCATCTTAAGGGATCTGGGCATTCACTAAACTTTACATATGTAAAGTGCTTTGCAAATCTTGAAGTCTTATATAAACGCTAGCTATTAGCACCGATTATATTTCAAAAATATAAATGGTATTTTATTTTTTCCAATTACATGTAAAGATAGTTTTCAATGTTCATTTTTTGTAAGATTTTGAGTTCCAAATTTTTCTCCCTCCCTTCCCTCCAATCTGATATAGGTTATACATAGCGCCTGTCATCAAGAAGCCCATTCCTCAAAGATTCTTGAGTTTTTTCAGGTCAATGTGCTTCTCCAGTCATCTTTCTTAACTAGGAAAGTCATAGAAAACAAGTTCCTTGAGGGCAGGGAGTGGTTTCATTTTTGTCTTTGTATACTTAGCATCTAGCATGGTGCCTTGCATGCAACAGGTGCTTAATAAAGTTTGTTGAACTTGAATTGAATTGAATTAAATATAACTTAAAGGGGATAGTCCAGCTCCCCAACTGTGCCATTCCCAGCTTTGCTGTATGATGCTCCCTAATCCCTCTGAAAGGCTCTGTTTCTGGATTTTACTCAATTATTGCCACTGATCTATGGAAACAGAGAACTTTTTCTACAATATGGGGCATCCCATACTCTCTTCTTGTTGAGTGAATGACCATCATCTTCCTTAGGGAGACAGCATGTTGAAGACACTCTGCTAGTTCATTAAAACACTGCATAATAAGGGCTGCTTTTAGGAACTTGCAAATGGCTTTCTAGGAAGCTCTCTCAACATCTCACTGCATCTACAACTAAGTCCTTTAACACTTCTGCTCACATGGAACACATTCCAGAGTTTAGGTTAAAGTTATCCAGGCAGTAATAAAAATAACCAGCATTTACATAGTGGTCTGAAGTTTGCAAAGGGCTTTTCAAATGTTATTTCATTTTATCCTTACAACAACCTCAGAAAGTAGGTGCTATTATTATCCACATTTTACACATTAGGTGTAGACAGAGGTTAAGTGACTTGCCCGGGGTCACACAGCTAGTAAATTTCTGAGGTTGGATTGGAACTCAGATCTTTCTGACTCCAGGTCCTGTGCTCTAACAACTGTACCATCTAGCTGCCTCAAAAAACATAAAATACAATAACTTAGGTCATTGGAATTTACCCTTTGATTTAAAAAAAATATTGTGGAGAACAATAATAACAATAGCCCCCATTTATAAAACAATTTATGATTTGTGAGTTGCTTTATTTACCTATCTTATTTGTTCTTTACAACTATCTAGTGAAGCTTGTGCTATTATTCTCCTAATTTTATTCATGATGAAGATCAGGCTCAGAGCAATTAAATAACTCTCTTCTCTTCCACACCCCGCCCCCGACTAGGGCCACCCTTAGCAGCGGGGCATAGCCACCTTCAGCTCTGGGCCAGTTCCCTCCTCACTCCTGAGTGAGAGAACCTTCGACCAGCCCTCCACTCACTGAAGGGCTGCGCGGAAAAGTGAGTTCTAGCCGTCCCGTTCTCTGGCACACCACCCAATAAAAGAGACAACTAAAGGTAAAAAACATCCCGTCCCGGTTTTCTAAGCCAGGGCATCCCCTACCGTCCTCCTCTTGCAGCGCTCTTACGGAGGCTGGGAATCTGCAAGGTGTCTGTTTCTGGACCAGCAGGAATGCAAAGCCCTTCTCAGCTTAGTCAGAGAACCCCGAGCTTCTAAAGCCCCTGGAGCCAAGGAGGCGTGTCTGGGAGGGGCAATTAGGGTGGGAGCCACATATCAGTGGAGTCTGGTTGGACCTACCTCCGAAGAGGCAGAACAACCAAGTATCATAGCGGTTGAGACAATGAAGCAGAGAGATTGTAGAGACTGTACAAAAGCAGGTGCTTTTGTAGAAGATATAGATGGAATGGGAGAAAGCGGACGCAAAGTCACTTAAAAAAAATCCTGAATTGAGCAGACACCAAATAAAACAAGCATTTCCAAATACTTATGTGACAGGAGGGAAATTAAATACATGTTATAAATGATACAACCGAAGAGGATTGTACTTGAAAATGCAGATTTCTGTAAAGTGCAGCTTGTTTTTTCTTCAAATACATAGTAAATTCGGCATGTAACTTTCAAAACTATCCCACTTATCTGTGATTCCCCCCTGTCTTTTTTCTGTTCATATCTGTGCATTAAAAAAAATAAAAGTTGCTTCAATGATCTTTCTCCGCTATGTTATCTTAGCCCCTCTGTTCCTCTCATCCACCACTCTTATTGGGAAAAAAAGAAAAACAAAGCCTACATTAGTTTTTCTTTGGGGGGTAAGTATGATATATTGTTGGCTCCTGCTGAGTTTCAGTCCACTAAAATCCCATGTCTTTTTCACATTAATTGCTTTCTAGGCAGCTATGTAGAGCAGTAGGTAAAAAGTGGTGCTAGAGTCAGAATACACATTAGTTCAAATCAGGCCTCAGATATGTAGTAGCTATGCGACTCTGGACAAATTCCTTAGTCTGCTTGAGTTTCCTTAACCATCCCATGGTTGTTGTAAGGATCAAATAAAATAATATTTGTAAAGTGTCTACCACAGTGCCTGGCACATTGTAGGTGCATAATACATGCTTATTTCCTTGCTTTCTAGTTATGTATCCTCCATCATGTATTTTACTGCAGTAATTTTTAAACTTGACATTTATCTCTATTAAATTTCATTTTACTTAATATAATCTACCATTTAAGTTTGTGGAGAACTTTTTGGTTGTTGATTCTCTCATCCTACATGGTATCTATCCCTCCCAGCTTTGTATTATCTACAAATGTGATAAGCATGCCATCTATAACTTCATCTAAATCATTGATTAAAATCTTACACAGAATCCAGATAACTGAACCCTATAGCACTATATTAGAAATGTCCTTCCAGGTTGACATTGTTCCATTAAGCAACATTCTATGAATCCAGTTATTCTAAATCTATTTTCCCATATTGTTGGAAAAAAAAGTCTTAAAAACTTTTTTTACTTCATCATTTTTCCTGATACTCTCTAAACCATCACAGACCCTTCTCTTGAAAGATAAACAGCTAAGCAAAACAAATTGATGCACTAATCATATGTGAAAGCGTATGAAACATTTTGCATTCACAGTCCACTTCCTCTTTATTAAGAAGAGGGAATTTTTTTTTCTTATCAGTATTCTGGAATCAAGTGGTCATTACATTACTCTGAATTTTGGGCCCTTTTAGAATCATTTCCCTTCACTTTGTTGTAGTCATTGTGATATTGTTCTCTTGGTACTGATTTCTTTTCTCTGCATCAGTTCATTCATAAAAGTACTCCCAAGTTTCTCTGAATTCCTCATCCTTTTCATTTCATAACGTACAATAATGTTATTATACTCATATGGTACAATTTGTTCAGGTTATTTCTCAATCTATGGGTACTTACTTTGTTTTTAGTTTCTTGTTGCTACAAAAAATGCTGCTTTGAATATTTTGATATACCTCTGTCTTTGACCTTGGTGTATATACCCAGTATTGAGATTGCTAGGTTAAAGGGTATGAACAATTGCATGAATTTTCTCTCATCATTCCAAATTGTTCCAGAACGGTAGTACTAACTTACATTTCTACCAACAGTGTATTAGCAGGCCTGTCTTCCTATAGCTCCTCCAACACTGATTGTTTGGATCTTTTATCATTGCTGCCAACTTTCTGAGTATAAGGTGAAACTTATTGTTTTAATTTGTACCTCTCTTATTATTAATTTGGAGCATTAAAATTACTTTTCAAAAGTTTTATTTTTATTTTTGCTTTTTGTCTTCACATCTCATTCATTTCCTCTTCACCTGCTCCCACAATGAACTCTTTCTTATAACAAAGAAAAACATTTAATAAGCGAAACTACCTGATAGAGTGATCATAACTGATAGGGTATTTTATATTCCACATCTATAGTACCCAAATCCTCTATTAAAAGAACAAAATTGTGTTTTACCATTCATTCTTTGGGACCAAAATTATTCTTTACATTTAATTAGATAGATTGAGAAAGCATTTATGAAGAGCTTATTATGTTCCAGGGACTATGCTAAATGTTGGGGACACAGATACAAGCAAACAAGACAGCCCCTGTGTCTGGCCAACTTTTTATGTGTTGTCTTTTCCCATTAGAATATAAGCTCTCTAGAGGGAAGACACTATCTTGCTTGTTTGTGTTTGTATAGCTAACTCTTAGCTCAATGCCTGATATATAATTAACGCTTAATAAATGCTTTATCTGCCTATCTATCTATCTTTCTATCTATCTATCCATCTAGCTATCATCCTTCGATTTTAGGCCAGTAAGTTTGACTTTGATATGAAGACACTGTAGGGGTAGTGTAGTGGTTACAGTGCTGGGCCTGGAGCCTGGAATATAAGTTCAAATAAGCCTCAGATGTTACTAGCTATGTTTCCCTGAGCAAGTCACTTAATTTCTATTTGCCTCAGTTTCCTAATATGTAAAATGGCAATAATAATAATACCCACCTCCCAGGGCTATTGTGAAAATCAAATGAGATAATATTTGTAAAGTGCTTTGCAAAGTGTCTGGAACGTAGTAAGCATGATATAAATGTTAGCTATTGTTATTATTAACACAGATTAATAAATTAAAGAGATAGTGAACATATGAGAAAGAGAACATCACAAAGAAGGGGCAGTTAGATGGCACAGTGGATAGAGCTCTGGGCTTAGAACCAGGAAAACTAATCTTCCTGAGTTCAAGTCCAGCCTCAGACACTTACTAACTGTGTGACCCTGGACAAGTCACTTAACCCTGTTTGCCTCAGTTTCCTCAACTATAAAATGAGCTGGAGAAGGAAATGGCAAACTATTCCAGTATCATTGCCAAGAAAACCCCAAATGGGGTCATGAAGAGTCAGACATGACTGGAAATGATTGAACAACAACAACAACATATCACAAAGAGCCATCATGGCTTCATAATGATAACCAACATTTATAGCACTTTTAAGTTTGCAGAGCACTTTACGTATATTACCTCAACAACCCTGTGAGGTAGGCACTCTAGGTAGTTTTATTCTCCTTTTACAGATAGAGAAGTTAATTGACTTGTCCATGGTCAAATAACTAGGAGGTATAAGAAGTAGTTTACCAAGGTTTTAAAATAGCATTTGACAAAGGTCACCATCTTACTCCTGCAGGAAAGTTGGGGCTAGATGATAATACAATTAGGCAGCTCTAGAACTCTTTGAATGGTCAACCTTTCAAAGCACTTATTAATTACTTGATGTCAGCTTGGAAAGAGCTCTCTAGCGGGATGCCCCAGGGATCTGTCCTTGACTTGTTCTGGTTAATATTTTTATCAGTGACATGATAAAGGCATAGCTGACATGATTATTAAATTTGTAGACGACACAAAGCTGGAAGGCACAGTTAACACATGAGATGATGGAATCGGAATTTTAAAAGAACACTCTGTTAAAACTAATAAAATGTAATTTCAAAGGGCTAAGTGTAATACTTTACACTTGGGTTAAAAAAATCAACTTCATAAGAATAGTGTTGGTGGTGCTTGAGAGGCAACAGTTTATCTGGAAAAGATCTAGGAGGCTTTGTCGGACTGAGAGCTCCAAATGAATTGTGTGGTATGGAGGCCAGGAAAGTGAGTGCAATATTGGATTGTAGTCAACCCATAAGCATTCTGTTGGAGAATTAGGGGGACGTCTACCCCAAGCATATGAAGACTTCACCTGGCAGAATGGGTGGATGAAAACATTTGTTCTAATAGCCATGAAGGAGGCTGAAGCAAAAGCCGTGTAGTGCTTAGAGCTTGGTCAGACGTCAAAGACACTGCATCATGGGCCATCGCCAGTTGTCCTGACTTTTGACTTGCTACTGGACTTCAACTTCATGACTGGAAGAGAGAGGCTGATGACTGTGCAGCTCTGCCTCACTGAAATCCAATTGATGCAAGAATCCAGACATCGCCCTGTGATATCATTGGTTCTCTTTGAAGATGAAGGACGAATGACAAAAGTGCACTGTGCTAAGTGCGGAGGCTACAAAGATATTTGAAAGATAGTTTCTGCCCTTGAGGTGCTTACAGTGTAACAGGAGAGAAAACATGCAAACAACTATGTACACACAAAATATATACAGGATCAATTAGAAATAACAAACAAAGGGAAGACACTAGCATTAAGGCTTCTTGTAGAAGGTGGAATTTTAGTTGGGACTTTAAGGTAGCCAGAGAAGCCAGGAGGTAGAGACATGGAGGAAGAATATTCCAGGCATGAGGACAGCCAGGGAAAATGACTGTAGTCTGAAGATGGAATATCTTGTTCAAGGAGGCCTGTCACTGAATCACAGAGTACATGGACTGAGAAGGTGTAAGAAGATTGGAAAGGTAGGAAAGGGCCAGATTGTCAAGGGCTTTGAATACCAAACAGAGGATTTTATGTTTGATCCTGGAGTTGATAGGGAGTCACTGAGGTTTATCAAATTAGAGAGTAACATGGTTAGCTACACTTTAGGAGGATTAATTTGACTTCATTGATTGACTTCACTGTGCCCAGGACTAGGGAAATGATAGTTCTGCTCTGGTCTCTCTTGTTCTGACCACAACTGGAATGTTGTGTTTGATTCTGAATGTCTTATTCTAGGAAAGTCATTGATAAGCTAGAGCATGTCCAGAGGAGGACCACCAGGGTGGTGTAGTCTAGGGTTTATGTTGCATGAACATTAGGTGAAGAAAGTGGTGATGTTTATACTGAAGAGGAGAAGATTTAGGGGGAGACATGATAGCTGTCCCCAAGGCCTTGAAAGGCTGTCATATATTTGAGGGATTAGATTTGTCCTACTAGACCACAGAATGGAGAACTAGGAACAGTGGGTGAAAGTTGTAAATAGGCAACTTTAGGTTGATGTAAGGAAAACCTTCTTAAAAATTAGAACTATCAAAAAATGTAATGGGATGATTTAGGAGGGAGTGGGCTCCCTCTGATTTTATACCTTCAGATGAAGGCAGGATGGCCATTTATTAGGCATATTAGAGAGAATATTCCCCTTATAAGTATATAAGTTGCACTAAGTGGCCTCCAATGGTCTTTCTAACTCTAGGATTCCAAAAAGAACATTAAAACTATTTTTTTTTTTTGTAGAACAAACACTTAAATAATCCATTTCTTTCTCTCCTCAATCCATCCCTGGGCCCCAGGTTCTGGGATTTCAGAACTCAACGAAGACTACAGGTGGAGGGAAGACCACCAAGGGTACCTTTTCCATTGTCTTTGCCCTGGCCAGAGCAAATCCATCGCAGCTGATTGACTGCTCACATAGCTTGGATGAGAAGGAGGCGGGGATGGGGATGGTGGTGTTGTCACCAACACTAATCCTTCTGGTAAGATGGAGTACCACCAGGACTTACCCTCTGCCCTGACGCTATATCTTGCAGACCCAGGCACTGTCTTTTGAATTACTGACATAGGCTAAAGACCCCTAGGCCTTACCATTTAGCTCCTGATGAACTCTTAGGACTTCTGGGCTTTTCCATCTGACCTAAAGTTGAACTTTCTTTTATGTAGTGTCTTCCCCATTAGAATATGAGCTATTCGAAAGCAGAGACTGTCTTGCTTTTTTCTATTTGTATTCCTGGTGCTTAGCATAGTGCTTGGTGCATAGCAATAACTTGATAAATACTTTTTCATTCATTCAATATAATTGCAATTCTACTTCTTAAATTATTGTCATTGTACCTAAAATGACTTGAGTTTTTGAAGCTAAAATAGGAGCATTGCTGTTTAAGACAGGTTTGTTGAGTTCTTGTATAGGTTTCTAGAAAATGAACAATGATTTTCAGGACAAAATTGGCGTCTGATACACTTGCATTTTGAATCTGGTCAAAATGTGTTAAGTAGGTAGTGCTCCCAAAGGAGTGTTCTTCCAACTTACACTTCAGTCGTGGTTTAGAGTTGATGGGGGTGGTGTTGATGACTGCTCTCACAGATTTTAGAGTATAATCTGTAGTACCAAACCTCTAAAACTAATTTATGAGCTTCCACCATCATGTTTCCCCTTAATGCAGAATTGACACTATTAGTTCTCAGTAAAGAGATTTACTCAAATGGCATGGTAATAACAGTAGCTACGAAATAGCCCCCTGATAGCCCTGGGATGCACTGTCCCAGAAATACAAAAATTATCCATGGAAAGAGGGGCATCAACTTAGAATGTAGTAGTAGTGAGGTACACACGGGGCCAAGGCAACTCATGACTCCAGTACTACAGGGCTTTGAGGTTTTTTGACTTCTGATTATCCCCTTGAGTTGTTCCCCAGCAGACATGGCATCTGTTCAGGGCAGGCTGCATTACTGCTAGGCTGGGTTCACTCCTCACAGAGGATGTCATTTCTGCTTGATATGTTGCTCAGCTGGACTCCCAACGTCTGCTCCTCTCCACAGACGGACCTTTGATTGCCAGGTCTACCTCTTTCTTGAATTCATAGCCAACTCTTTTTTTGTTTTGCCAGACATTCTGTTTTTTGAAGCTGCTTTCAGTTTCGAGTGACTGCCTGCCTCTTTATGTCTATATCTATTTGGAGTTTGTGTCTTTATTCCTTTAGCTCTGCCTCAAATTCTCTTGAACTGACTCTCTGCCTGCTGGAAGGGCTGTCTCCTCCTGGGTGAATTGCTAGATGCCATTATTAATAAACAACATGAAGGAGAGAAAATTCTGTCCTCTCTTCCAAGAAGTGAAGACCTGTATTTTCCCCTAGCTGATGACTTTCTTCAATTCACCTGGACGACCAATTTTCCAGGGCTTAACCGGAAGTCTTCAGGAATGTCACCAATTTATTTGACCATTCAGTGGGCAACTAGTACTTACTTCCATCAGAGAAAGGTGTTTGTGCTTTGGAAAGGGACACCAGGGCTCTAACACCCTTATCACATCAACATTTCCCCATCTGTGATAATACCCTATGACCACTTCAAATAAGTTGGAGGGAGGGAGAATCAAATCTCTCTCTCTCTCTTTTTTTTTCTTTTTGGTGAGGCAATCAGGATTAAATGACTTGCCCAGGGTCACACAGCTAGTAAGTGTTAAGTGTCTGAATCTGGATTTGAACTCAGGTCCTCCTGACTCCAAGGCCAGAGCTCTACTCACTGCATCACCTAGCTGCTCCAAATCTCTCTTTCTTACAAGTCTAATGACTATATCACTAATCTCTAAAAAATCAAACTCACTATTTTATGAATAGATGTCAGTATAGCATTCAAGAAATGCTATACATTTTGGAAAATTCAAGAGATACTATATATTTTAGAAACTTTCTTGGCTGAGAACTGACATTTTACATAGTACTCTAAGTCTTGCAAATCTCTTTACATTTATTATCTTAGCTAGGTGCATGGTTGGTAGAATGTTGGATCTGAGTTAGGAAGTTAGGAAGACCAGAGTTCAAATCTAGCCTCAGACACTTACTAGTTCTGTGACCCTGAGCAAGTCATTTAACATCTCTTTGACTCAGTTTCCTCATCAATTATAATAGCACATACCTCTTAGGGTTGTGAGAATAAAATGAGATAATATTTATGATACTTTACAAACCTTAAAAGTGCTATAAAAACGCTAGTGATTATTTCACTTGAGTCTCATAAAGACTCTGTTAGCAGATACTGCAGGTATTATCATGTCTATTTTGCAGAAAAGGAGACTGAAGCCCAGAGAGGTTAAGTTCTTTGCCCATAGTAACATGGTAACGCAGATAGTTACCTACCTAGAAGCAGGTAAAATGTAAGTTCTCACATTGGAAATTCATCTTTAAAAACACTGTCAGTCCTTCACTAACAATATACATTTTTAGCCTGATGTGAAGATAGTAATCTTTATGACATGAACTTTTCTTACCCAGGAGGAAATTCTTGACTCCATGTTGTTTTCTTTTAGTTATGAATGGATATCACCCTCAGGACAGATCATGGCTCAAGCATACCGATGCTTTGGAAGATGTCTTTAACTTAACAGTTTTATAGGTGAGTGCTTATGATATGTGACAGTCTTCTTCCCAGAATTCTAGGTATGTGACAAGTTTAATGCAGTGCTTACTTTGCATTTCTAGACTTGTAGTTATAAAAATGTCTACATAATTTGCAGTTATGATGGGCTTTCAGAGAACTAACAGAGGCACTTCTATTACATGATTAGCCTTTGGCTTTTTTATTAACTTGTTAATAATAACAATAATGTTCAGGGACCAACTTTCTTAGGACATTAGTTAGAATCAGTTTTATAACATATACAGGGGATCCCAAAGGTCTTAATGCAGTTCTAAGCTATTAAAGCTTAGACTAAGACTTTTGCAACACTCTGTATGATACTCTTTAAAATATAGTGATATTCCCCAGAGTGATATCCTATCTAGACAGTTAATTGATCATGAATTTGGTAGATATGCCACTTGGATGCTTAGATCACAGATGAAAATGGTTGGTCAAATAATAGTTGTTTCAACTGCTTTTTCATTTAATAATGAACAGCCATGCTACCTTCTAAATGCGTAAGGATACAATAGTGAACCTGGAGACCTTATAGATAATATAAATCTAGATTTGTCTCTCTGCGATTAATTCATTGGAGGGCAAAAACTATGGAAGAATGTACATCTTCTGAGATATTGAAATGGACTTTGGGAGAGAGGTTAGGCAAGAGAGAAATATTTGTAGTCACCCATTTAAAGACAAAAATCAAAGGGATCAAGTGGTGAGGAATATGTTTTTTGCATGGCTTTATTCATCTGTCAAAAAAGGGAAGGGAAAAGGCTTTATTCATTAGTCAAAAAATAGTAGAAAGTAAAACAAGGACAAAAATCTACATGAAAGGTTTGGGCTATTTGGGCTGGCCATACTTAAAAGTGTTATTGTAATAGTCTTGCTTTTCCACGTTGCAATTTTAATATTCCCTTTTAGAGTGTTTGGGTAGGATAAATAAAACCTATGACAGAAGTAATATTAAACCTCAATTAAGGCTTCATCAAAAAATCTGAAAGCAATAAGTATTTATGACTCCTTGTAGGAAGAAGATGGAATAAAAGACCACAGTTAGCAGATTAAAATAACAAATGGCATTGACTATTAAAAATAGTAATTTTGAATTTATCACCAACCAATACCACCATCACCAAGACTAATAGGATCAGTAGACTGATATATAGCAAGAATTTTGTCCACATAACATGCCTAGGTTTCGGCAAAACATTTGACAGAGTCCCTCATCCTTTTCCTAGAGACAACATGGAGACATGTATGATAGGCTCCAGTACAATCAGGCATAAGCGGAATTGGTTGAATGGCTGGACCCAAAGAGTTGTCATTAAGGAGTTGATGCCATTCTGGGGAGAGGTCTGCAGTGAAATTGTCCCAAGGATCTGTGGTTGGCCCTGTGCTGTTTAACATTTTTAATCAGCAGCTGGGATGAAGGCATAGCTGAAATATTTAAAAAAATTTGCAAATGACACGAAGTGGGAAGGGGCATTTTGGATGATAGAATCAGAATCCAGAAAGATCTCAATCAGCTAGAAAGATGGTCTGAATTTAACAAGGTAAAATTTAATAGAGATAAATATAAAATCCAATACTTTAAGTGAAAAATTAAAATTCTTTAGTTCAAAACTGGGAAGGTGTGACTAGAAAATAGTTAATGTGACAAAGATCTGGGAGTTTTAGGATATTTTCAAAGCTCAATAAGTCAGTAGTGCAACATGGTAGTAAAAAAATTAGTACAATCTTAGACTTCAAGAAAGTATCTAGGATGAAAGAAGTAATAATCTCTTTGTACTCTTTTCGATCTGACATATTGTATTTAGGTCTATGGCAAGGAGGAGTAATCCTTTATTAAGTATTTACTCCATGCAACACACTGTGTCAAGTGCTTTGCAAATATTATCTCATCTAATCTTCTCAACAACCCCGGGAGATAGGTGCTATTATTATCTCCATGTTGCAAGAGAGGAAGCTTTGGTAAACATAGGTTAAGTGACTTGCTCAGGGTCACACAGTTAGTAAGTGTCTGAGACTGGATTTGAACTCTGGTCTTCCTGACTCCAGGCCCAGTTCTTTACCCACTGTGCCACCCAACTGCCTCACACTTTATTTTTGGAAGGCCAAGGACAAGCTGGTGTATAGCTAGAGAAGCACATCCTGGAAAGTGGGGGCTTTAAGATAATGCCATAGAAGGGTTAGCTTCAAAACCTGGGTATTTTTCACTTAAAAAACATAAAACTTAAGGGGGACATGGTCACTGTCCAAGTATTTAAAGGACTATTGCTTTTATTCCCATACTCTAAATAAAATGTATATTACTGTTCTCCTAAAGTAGAAGAGTTCAAAGCCAAATCTTAGACAACTGAATTTCTTATACTTTGAGTAGCAACATTAGATTATTTCAGAGTAATGTTTTTTTCAACAATCCTTGAATACATTTCTTTGGTAGAATTAATTTTGCTCTTTCCTAATTACACTTTTTGGTACCAGTTTTTCAAGCAAGTGGATAATAAAGAAAGTTATATCTTTCCTTCCCTCTATCTTATTTACTGAAACCAACCAAAGTAAAAATCTGGCCCTTTTCTTCAAATGAATCACCATGTAATTGAACCTGTATTCATTCTGTACACTGCATTGCATGCAATGTTATTTTGCTGTCACAAGGTAGAAATTATTTGCTTATATTTCACCTGTGAGTATGATCTACTTGTCACAGTGGCATCTGTGAATCTTGAGCATTAGCAGTTTATCAGGTGATATGTCTGTTCACTTGCTTTTTTTTTCTCCTGTACATTCTGCTTTTTGTGACAAACTCAAACAGTCAGTCTGGCTAGAGGAATTTAGTCTTTTTATTTCAATCACCAATTTGAAATACAGCCAGAAGGCATTCTCTGCTTTTGACTATTTACCCTTGACATCTGAGTTGTATGTAAACACTGACAATTCTATATGTGTTGAATAATCTATAAGAAGCATCTATTGCTTTTTATCTAAGACTTAGGAGAAATATGTTAGAAACCAAGAGATGTATGCATTTAACAAACCTTAATTTTTATTTATTTATTTATAGGCAATTAGGGTTAAGTGACTTGCCCAGGGTCACGTAGCTAATAAGTGTCAAGTGTTTGGTCTGAGGCCAGATTTGAACTCAGGTCCCCCTGACTTCAGGGCCGGTGCTCTATCCACTGCTCCTAGCTGCCTGTAGAGGGCTATTTTCTTTTTTTAAAATTTTTAAATTTTTAAAAATTTTTTTAGTGAGGCAATTGGGATTAAGTGACTTGCCCAAGGTCACACAGCTAATATGTGTCAAGTGTTTGGTCTGAGGCCGGATTTGAACTCAGGTCCTCCTGACTTCAGGGCCATGCTCTCTCCACTGCGCCACCTAGCTGCCCCTTTAGAGGGCTATTTTCACAGTGGGTTAGTGCCTTCTAACTACCTGGCTGATGTCAAATGATTCCACTTAATTAAATTCAGCAAATATGGACTAAATGCTTTCTGTATACAGGGCTTTATTGAGGCACTGGTCAAAATATATAGTTTAGATAATTCTTAGGCCCTGTTCTCATAGGACTTATAATTTGTTAGGGAGATAAGCTCCAGCAGTTTTTAGCATGAACTTGATGACATGCTGTGTGCCTGCTGTCATGGGCAGAGAAGCTTGCCACCAGGAGTTTGACCGCCAATTGATTTCTGGTCACAAAAACTTATAAAGTGTAGAGGAATCATGATCTGCTTTGGTGGAAGGGTCCACTCCCTGATGAAATCATAGATCTTTCAAATCATCAAAATAAAAGAGTTGAATGACTCCTTCTTGAAGATGAATTTTTTTTTCCTTTTGGTTCTAAAGACCATGTTCCAAAGACTAGAAAATGAACTACTTAAAAATTTTCTATTATTTAAAAAACTAGGTATGACCAAATACTAAAAGAACAGTGTAATTTGCTCTTAATATACTTTCTCTTATTATTCTTATTATTATATCTTATTATTCTGAAGACAGATGCCTTGGATATTAAGTATTTACTATTTTTTAAAATTAAATTTCTTTTTCAGTTAACAACAGTTAACCTCTCTCCCTTTCCATCTCAGTCCCATTGGGAAAAAAGAAAACAAAAAACAAAACCCCTACAACAAATATGCTTAATCAAACATACTAAATCCCCACATTGGCCATGTCTAAAAACATGTCTCACTCTGCATATCTAGCCCATCACCTTCCTATCTGTCAGGAAGTGGGCAGCATTCTAAATCATCAGTTTTTTGGAATTGTGGTCGGGCATTACATTGATCAGATTTCTCAATTCTTTAAAAATTGTTCATTCTTTTACAATGTGGTTTTTATAGTTAAATTGTTTTCTTGGTTCTGTTCACTTCACTCTGCAGAAAGTTAAAGAGAGGTTCAAATGATGTCTTCTACTCCCAGATCTTCCTTCATTTGTATGGACTTCTACCTGAGGGCAACCCTCCCATATGAGATAATAAGTTCCCCCTCTCATCCCTTCCCTTTTCTTCCCTACAGTATCATTTCCCCTTCTTTTTTAAAAGAACATCAAAATACAACAAAAATCACTCCCATTTTATTTGACCCCTTCTATGACCCTTCTGACATTATGGTTTTCAGAAGATGCTTGTATCATACACCTTCCCCATTCATCCTAAATTTTCTGATTGCTAGTTTGCTTTGTCTTTTTTATGTTTCTCTTTACTCTGGTGTTTGCATTTCAAAGTTTCTAATTAGCTCTGGTCTTTTCATTAGAAATACTTGGAAGTCCTCCATTTTATTATAAGTTCATTTTTTTCTCCTATAGGATTATAATCAGATTTGTTGAGAATAATTTTACACATATTTGGCATGAATGTAACTGTAGTCAAGACAGATTATGAGAACAAGCCAAGAAGCAGCTAGAATTATTAGAAAACTGTGTTGCAAATCTATATCTTTTGCCCTTTGGAATGTTGTATTCCATGTTCTCTGTTTCTTTATAGTGGTAGCTGCTAATCTTGTGTGATCCTGACTGTGGTTCCTCAGTATTTGAATTCTTCCTTTCTGATTTCTTGTAGTATTTTCCCTTTAACTTTGAAGGACTGGATTTTGGCTATGACATTCCTGAGAGTTTTCCTTTTAGAGTTTCTTTCAAGAGGTGACCAGTGGATCATAATTATTTTTATTTTGCTCTCTGGTTGTAAGAAATATGGGCAATTTTGCTTCAAGATTTCTTGAAACATTATGTTTGAGCTCTTTTTTTTTTGGTCATGGTTTTTAGGTAGTTCAATGATTCTTAAATATTCTCCCTTTTTAAAAATTAAATTTTTTTCAATTATCAAAAATCCACCTTCTCTTCCTCTCCTCTCCAGCCATTGAAATAGAAAGAAAAACAAAACCCTTGTAGCAAATATGTACAAACAAAACAAAATTGTAGATGCCTCCATATTAGGTCATCTGGGCATGTGTTAAAGCCCTGTTATATATATGAGGAATTCAAGTGCTGAGATACTAACTGATGCCCAAGGTCACACACCTAGTAAATGTTGGAGCCAGGATTCAAATCCAGGTCTCTTGAATTCAGTTTCTTTCACTATACCCTGCTGACCCTCCTAAGCCCTCTTCTCCTAATGTCCCCACCTCTGCTAGAAGATGGTTGTGAAAGTTCTAGATTTTGGCAGTTGCCAGCAGAGCATTTTGGGAGATTGGTCAACTGATTGTGATAATGTCTATTGTTGAGATTTTCGGAGGTGGAAGGGAGCAGGGGGGGCTCCACAGTGACTTACAGAGTGAATGCAGCCAGTTGGGTTGTAGGCTGTTCTGAACCTTAGAACATTCATCTCATTGGACAAAATGTGCCTCACTATGGATTAAAAAAATTTCAATGTGAATTTTAATTGGACAGGGTGTATGCAAAAGCAATTATAGTAATTATTATAAAAACAGGTACAGTATTTTAAAAAGTGGGTGTTGTCAAAAGCCATAATTCTTAGCCTAACTTTCTTCAAGACACTTTCTTCTGTTTGTGCTGTGAATGCACTCAAAGGCAAATTTCCTAATATAAGAATCACTCTTTTGGTCTATTGTTCAAAAGATAAAACTGAAAAAAACTTGGGCTTTGATGATCTTGACTCCTCCCACCATCTGCCAATGGTATATTTAACAATAGCAGTAATTATTAACTTTGAGGCACCATGTGGTTAGTTTTCTAAAGTCAAAATGTAGGGTTTGAGTGATCTAGTTGTCTGCTTGGAAAATAGTATTTTGAGAGAGAATTGTTTAAAATCTTCTTTCACATCCTAGAATTAACATTTAGTAACATGAACACCTGGACAGCTACTCTTTCATCTTCTGTTAAAATATACTTATAAAATGCATTAATAATGAATGATAGTTTGGGGTTTTTGTTTTTGTTTTTAGTAAGTAGGAATATAGTTGTATCTATATAATTACTCACATTTGTCTGCACTTTAAAGTTTCCAGAGTAATTTCTATACTTGTGTGAAGTAAGTAGTGATTAGTTTTCATTTTAACAGCTGAGGAAACTGAGGCTCTGAGAGGATGACCATGGTCATACAGACATAAGTGTCTGTATAAGGGAGGATTTGAACATAGGTCCTTTGACTTGAGATCACTATACAATACTGCTTCTCAAGAAGTAGGAAGCATGAGGCACCACAAATGAGCAGCTGGAAGTGATAGATCAGCCACATTTACTCAGTACCTGTCTGAGGTATTATGTTAAGTATACTCTGTGGAGGCCATGAAAAAGCCAAGTGTTATGTTCATCTCTGTCCTCTAATTCTACCCTTACATTAAATGCTGTAACTGTCTCCTAAAAAAAAAGAGTTATTTTCCAACTAAACTCATGTAAAACCCAGACGTTAAAATCTCAATGAAAGAAGGTATGTAAGGGATAGAAGGAGGAGAAAACGCTAAACTCAGTCATTTTTGTGATTTGGTAGTACCTGGCAAAAAGGTTTAGTGACAAGGGACCAAAATGAGTGGCCAAAGATAGTTTTTTAGTTGTCTGGGATTTTTTTCTCCATGCCATTTCTATTTCCAAGAATAGATATGGCAACCATATTATTTGGATTTTCTGAGTCTGTTCTGGATTCAAAAGAGAAGACAATATCATTTTAATGAGACTTTGCCAAAGGAGTATCCTTGGTCATTTCATTGTATCAATTTTTTTGTTAGGGAAATAAGTGTGCCCTTGTAAATATGGATCATTGATACTTGGGTGAATTGTTAACATAGATAAAGCACCTGGATCTTCTCTATGTGTAAAGTCCCAGAAAGCTACTCAAAGTTCAAGGAATTTTGTGGGTTGGCATCCACTCAAAACCACAGCTCACAGGTCCTCACTTATGTATTCTCTTTCACTAGGCTGACCAAAAGATCTAGAACATATTAAAAAAACCTCACAAAATTTAATAAAATACCATAGCAAAATTAGTAATAAGAAAAATTATTTTCATACACATAGGGGTGCATTAACCTGCCAGTAGAAAGAACAGACATTGGGAGCATCTGTAATCAGAAGAACATGTACAAAGTATCTTACATGTTAGCCACATTCTTGACGAGGGAACTCATATCTCCAGAATCACCCATTTCTTCTGCCAATATCATCATAGTGTTTCTGTCAGTCAAGTTAGTCAACAAGCATTTATTAAAGCCCTTATTATACCAAATTAAGTCACCTTCTGCTGTTTATTACCTGCAGGACAGTTTCTTCACCTGGTTGCCGCTATCTGCTGTCATCTGCAGGTCTTCTGTTGTGATGTGACTCTCAACCTTGCCCTCCTCCCACACCTCCAATGGTGGAGGGATTAGCTTGATAGCTTCAGAGAATACATACACATAGTTTTTTTGTGATATAAATGTCATTTAATTGCACCTGGATGAATATCTCTAGAAGTGTAGTAGGATTTTAAAGTCTGTCCTTTGAATTTCTTTTGTCTTATTGTCACCTGGGATTCCTTAGTCCAGGGGTGGGGAACCTGTGGCCTCGAGGCCACATATGGCCCTCTAGGCCCTTGAGTGTGGCCCTTTGACAGAATCCAAACTTCACAGAACAAATCCCCTTAATGAAAAGACTTGTTCTGTAAAACTTGGACTCAGTCAAAAGGCTGCACCCAAGGACATGTGGCATCTAGGCTGCAGGTTCCCCACCCCTTCCTTAGTCTAAATTCCTATCTGAGTTACAGTCAGAGATTCTTTTTAATATCCCTGCTTGCCTAGCCTGAGTCCCCTTCAGATCATCCTGGGGATTCCACTTAGGAAAACTGCAAAGGATCTAGGTAGACCCAGGTGAAGAGGATGCTTTCAAACTGCTCTTTCCTTACTATACCTTTGGTTGCCATTCAGATTAATTTGGGAGCAAGACTGAAAAGAACCAGGCGGAGTTGGTGACAGTGGGGACCTTTTACCCTACTTCCAACCAGCAACCCAATCATACCCTAAATAGACAATGTCAACTTTCATGAGAACTTGAAATTTGAAATCTACATTTTGGTTTCCTTAAAACAGTAAAATGTAGAGCCTTTACCTGACCTTTTCAAGACTGAGAAGAACATTACTTGACAGTTGGAAAAATTATGATATTTTGCTAAAGGCATTTTTCCCCCTTATGTTAGAGCCTACGTCTTTCACAGGACACCAAAACTTGCTCCTGAAATTTTGATATTGACATTTCATGTTAGTATTCCAAAGAACTAAAAGGTGAAATACATCTGATTAGCAGGAAGCAAAAACAGATAGGGAAAGGATGCTGAATGGGGATTCATATGATCTTGTTATAGTCTAATCACTGACAGCATCCCTGTCAACACCAGATCAGAGGACTGGGTTGTACCTGGAATAGGTAGGATGACTTACTGCTTTGTGTTTTAACTATTGTTATAGATTCACTTTCCTCAGAACATTCCTATCGAGTAGGTGGTCTATCCTTATTCCCATTTTCTATTTTTCATTCTTTTGGTTTTGTTTTACAATGTCTTGATTTCTCCCACTAGCTTCCATTTGCTCCATTCTAATTTTTAAGAAAGTATTTTCTTCAGTGAACTTTTGTATTTCTTTTTCCATTTGGCTAATACTGCTTTTTAAGGCATTCTTCTCTTCTTTGGCTTTTTGGACCCCTTTAACCATTTGGGTTAGTCTATTTTTTTTAAGGTGTTATTTTCTTCAGTATTTTTTTGGGTCTCCTTTAGTAAGCTGTTGACTTGTTTTTCATGATTTTCTTGCATCACTCTCATTTCTCTTCCCAGTTTTTCCTCTACTTCTCTTACTTGCTTCTCAAAATTCTTTTTGAGCTCTTCCATGGCCTGGGACCAATTCATATTTTTCTTGGAGGCTTTGGATGTAGGAGCCTTGACTTTGTTGTCTTCTTCTGGTCATATGTTTTGATCTTCTTTGTCACCAAAGAAAGATTCTATGGTCTGATTTTTTTTTGCACAGTTTGCTCATGATCCCAGCCAGTTACTTGAGTTATAAACTCTTTGTTAAGGTAGGGGTCTGTTTCCAATGTGGAGAATGTACTGTCTCAAGCTTTAGGGGTCTTGTGCAGCTGTTCTCAGAGATACTTCTAGGGACCTGTAAATTTTCAGTTCTTCCAAGGTGGTATGATCAAAGAGAGGTGTTAACTCCTTTCCTGGCCTGTGCTCTGGTCTATGAGTGACCATACTCACTCTTTTCTGCCTTGGAACTCTGAGAAGGATTCCTTCTCCACCACTGCGACAATCTCCACCAAGCTAGCGCTCTTCCTTGCCTCAGGACTGCCACCCAGAACTGCGACCCAGATCCAAGCACAGGCAAAGCAAGAGAATCCTGCCTCCCCACCAGCAGAGAGATCCCTGCAATCCCCCTCTGATCAGCCACTCAATACCCCCTCTGTCTGTGAGCCGAGCTCCAGAAGCAGCTGCTAGGATTGGGGCTGGAATGGAGCTTCTCTCTCAACATGGTCACAGACTTTTCCTACTGACCTTCTAAGTTGTCTTTGGTGTTTGTGGGTTGAGAAGTCTAGAAACCACCACAGCTGTCCATAATTCAGTCATCTGAGGCTTGCTCTGGGTTCGCTGAGGCCTGGTTTTTTCCTGGGCACCCATGCTGAAATGTGTTCCTCTCCCAGCATGGTGGAATAGACCTTTCCAATCAACCATCCAGGTTGTCTTGGGCGGGAAATTTGTTTCACTCTTTTTGTGGGTTCAGCTGCTCTAGAATTTTAGAGCCATTTTTTACAGGTATTTGGAGGGGTTTGGGGGAGAGCTCAAGCAAGTCATTGCTTTTACTCCACCATCTTATCTCTGCCCCCCTTAGTCCCATTTTCTAGGTCAGGAAACTAAGGCTCTGAGAGGCTAAATTACTTGTTTATGGTCACACAGCTTATTTGAGTCTAAGGCATGATGTTTCCTTACTCAAAGTCCAATGCTCTATCCATTATGCAATGCTGCCTCTCAGTGAACCATAATGACCTTGAAGATTAGTCAGGATGAACTAATTGACTTATCAAAAATCATTCTCTTCATCTGATTCTGTGAAATTTAAATAGAAGTGATCCTGGTTCACTATCCTGTTATTTTTATTTTACATTGAATGTTATACAGATTATTGTACAGGCAGATGATGGGGCCAATATACATTTCATCCTGTTCTCACATGCTTTTGATTTTTTTTTTTGCTATGTCTCTATAATTTGAAAGCTTTTACTTATGTGTAGCTGGGAGATTCTGAGTGTAGGCCATTCTCTCTTAATGTACAATCACACTTAATAGGGCACTGATGGCTACCCCCTACTCTTTGGGTTGGTTCACTCCAACTTGCTCTCATACTGGAAGATCTGAGGTTCCCAAAGAAGGACCATCACCATACAGCCACAACTCAAGCTCTTCTAAGGACCAAGGGTCCAAGGTATATACTCCTATTACTCAACTGAAACCCTCGAGCTTCTTGGAGTGAGTATAGAGTACTGAACCTGGAATCAGGAAGATCTGTGTTCATTTCAGGCATTTACTAGCCGTGTGACTCTGGGCAAGTCTGCTAACATGTCACCCTATAAAGTGGAGATAATAACCTACTTCTCAGGGTTGTTGTAAAGATAAAATGATATTTTTTTCATTTAAAAATTTAACATCCATTTAAAAATTTTGAGTTTCAGAATTTCTTTCTCACTTAGGCCCTCCCCCATCCATTGAGAAGGCAAGCAATATGATACCCATTATACTTGTGAAGTCATGCAATTTCCATATTATCTATACCATAAAAAAAGCATTAAAAATGAAGAAAGTGAAAAAAATATGCTTCAATCTGCATTCAGAGTTCATCAGTTCTCTCTCTGGAGGAAGAAAGCATTTTTCATCATGAGTTCTTTGAAAATGTTGTGGATCATTGTATTGATTGGAATAGCTAAAACTTTCACAGTTGATCATCATTACAATATTACTGTATGCTATGTTAAATGAGATATTTTGTAAGGTGCTTTGCAAACCTTAGAGCACTATCTAAATATTAACTATTATTATTTGATAAATAGTATTTTATTTTTCCTAATTACATGTAAAAATAGTTTTCAACATTCATTTTTTAAATAAGATTTTGAGTTTCAAATTTTTTCTCCCTCTCTTCCTCCTAACCTCCCTCCCTCCAAACCCCCCTCCCCAAGATGGCAAGCAATCTGATATAGGTTATAAATATGTGCAATCATGTAAACGTATCTCCACATTAGTATGATGATGATGATGATTATTATACAAAGTCAGCCACCATGACACATTAGCTCTTAAACATAAAACATTTATTGAACAATAAGGCAAAAGCAAGAATTATCATAACATTATAATTATTCAACAATTATTCTGTCTGTTCCCCTTCTGATGTTTACTGTTCTCTTGAGGAGCAAATTCACTCCTCTTCTGCTCTTGAACTGATAAAGCAATAGCCGACTCTTTTAATTCACAGTCACCCTTGATAGGGCACTGAGAAAGTCAGCAAGCAGCACACTCGAACCACGTAACTGCAAAGCCTGTCAGGTTGGTTCTTTGAGTAAGGCAGACAAACCCAGCCAACTCTTTACTCAACAGGATTCTGCTTTTTTCAATCACCTCTTAGTATCTTCTCACAGGAAATCAGCTGCAAATCCTTTCTTATCCCTTTTATTTATTCCTCTTGAGCCAGAGAGGGGAGAGCAACCACCTCTGAGAGATTTTACCTATCTCAAACTAAAGTTGGTGTTGGAAGGCAATAGCTCAAACTGTATTAGAGTTGATCTCTCTTCTAATGAGCTTCTTGGCAAGTGCCACAGCCTTTTCTGTATCTGATTTGCAAAGCATTGCCTCTTTTACAATCATCAAGCTCCCAGCACAGCAACTGAAGTCCTCCTGTCAGTTGACTTTCCAGTTGGCTTTTTCAAACTGTTTTGGCTAGTTTATTAACTCTGTTTCTTCTGGCTTAACCACTCCCAATGCCTCACATCAGAGCCTTCTGGTGGTCAGTGACTTGTTTATCCTTTATTAAGTAAAAATATACTTTTTGATCATCTATAAACTCAACAGTCTTTATTTAATCTTCTCATAATTTCAAAACTGTTTTTTTTTATTTACTACCTTGTCAGTCACAACCTCCCACATTAAACAAATAAACAATGATTTGGAAATGAGCATAGGGATCAGCTGCTCCACAATCTCAGTCATTTCTTTTTCCTCGAAAAGGTCCTCTCAGTAATTCATCTGAAGGAGTGTGTGTGTGTTTGTGTACATGTGCATGTGTACTTCAGTCTGTGTCTCTCCTTACATTTTATCAGAGAAACTGTTTCTTTGTAAGTGGATTTTTAAAGTAATTTTTTGCACACAAAAGCTCTTTTCTGCCCCTTTCAGCAACCAAAGTGTTCACATAAAAAGGGCATAATGTTACATAAGCATTTATCATATAGTCTTATCTATTAAATAATGACATCTATTAAAAACATTTTTTTAAGTTTTTATGAATCAGTATTATATCTTGGTGATTGTGGGCAGCAGTTCATCTGAGGCAATGTGTTCTAGTTCATTACAATTTATTGGTTGAGTTCTCAAAGTACATTTTGAAGACTATATTTGTAGTATGAAGATTTGTCGTCTGTAAGTCCGTGAAAGAGAGCAAGCTTCTTTTGTATAATTCTAGCTACTAGCTCATATCTTGCTATTATTACTATTATTATTTAACATACCACCATCTTATACATACATGTTCATTGGCTATATAATTATTTGACTTTTTATTGTTTTTATATTTGTGTAAAGTGAAAAAAATTTGTGAGCAGATGAAATAGTTGTCAACGGAGACAGAGGATTGTTATAACAACATATCAATATTATGGTTCCTAAAGGCTCTAGTAATCAGGTAGCTATTCAAGCAGTTCCCTTGAACCAAATGTGGTCCACTTGATCCTTGGATGTAGCCATTTTTAATGTATTTAACTAGTACACACTAACTATTAGAGTGTAACTACCTGGCTGATTCTTCTATTATGTAACTGAGTGCTGGTAGGTGTCATGTTGGCAAGCTTTTAAAGATGCATAATTGTGGAGGCAACCTGATGTAGGGGAAAAAACTCTTGATTTTAGTCAGAGTATCTGTGTTCAAATCCCAGATCTGTTGCTTGTTATCTATGTAACTTTGGGCAAATCATTGAGCTTCTTTTGTCTTCAGTTTCTTCATTTGTAAAATGAAGGGTTGGATTAGATGGCCTCTAAGGTTCAGTGCAATTCTTTAATAATAGTAATAATAATAATGACAGTTATCATTTATATAGCACTTTAAATTTTGCAAAGTGGTATATGTACATACATGTACAATATGTGTGTGTTTGTGTGTGTGTGTGTGTGTGTGTGTGTGTGTGTGTGTGTATGAGTGTATATAGCATCTCCTTGGATTCTCACAGCAATCCTGTAAGGTAGGTGCTATTATTATCCCCATTTTTACAGATAAGGAAACAGGTCGAGGGAGAGGTTTAAATGACTTGCCCAGGGTCACATAAATAATTATCTGAGATAAGATTTGAACTCAGGTCTTACTGAATCCAGCATTCTGTATACTATGTCACCTGGCTGCCTCACTTACGATAGATTTCTGATTATTCGGCCTACTGAAAGCAACTTGGATGCCCCTGCTTTACCATATTTTGATTTGATTGGAGAACAATAATTACCTACAAAAACCCTTTCATTTGGAAGGGACCCCAGTGATCAGCTAACATTTTCTGAGATTATTAGAAACATTAATAATAGTAACTTATATTTTTATAGCACTTTGATTTTGCAAGTGCTTTACATATATTTGAATCCTACAAAGACCTTATGATGGAAGCACTATATATTTTATCCTCATATTATAGATGAGGAAAATAGGGCTCAGAGAAGTTAAAAGATTTGCTATGATACTTTGCTTTGTTATAACACTGTCTTATGATTAATATTAATCAATATTAACATGATTAGTAATTAATAATTATGACTAATAGGTTCTGAGAATGGTATTTTATCAAGGCTTTAATCTGTCGGGGGGTCTAGCATGGGGCATAGGAGGCAAAGGAAACCAAGCCCAGAGAGATGGAGAGACTTACCAAATGTTCCACTAATGGTAAATGTAAGAAATCGAATTCAAACCCATGCCTTCCCTTCAAATCCAGGGAACCTTCTATGGCATTTCATTGCCCTCTCCTTTGAATAATGATGTGTCGTGAAAAGAACATAGGACCTAGAGCCAGGAAACCTGGGTATTTGCCCTGATCTTGCCACCAACAAGTTGTCTGATTTTGAGCCAATCACTTATACTATGAGACAATCTTAAGAGCCCAGGATTTGTTGTTGTTCGTCCTTCGTTTTCAAAGAGTACCAAGACAACATGAGTGATGTCTTGACTTGAGCATGAATTGAATTTAAGTGATAAATCTAATCCAGAAAGGGTTAGATTTAAGTGCAGAGCTACACAAAGTTGTCAGCCTTACTCTCTTTTCCTGTATTACCAAAATCTGGTGGCAAGTCAAAAGTCAAGACAACTGGTGATGGCCTATGATGCAGTGGATGAACTTGGCATCTTTGATGTCTGACCAAGTTCTACGCACTCCACAGCTCCTCCTTTAGCCTCCTTCATGGTTGTTGGAACAAATTGTTCCCATCCACCCATTCTACCCAGGGAAGTCTTTACATGCTTGGGGTAGACATCCCCCTAACTTACTGACAGATTTGAGGTCCCTGGGCTACCCTCAACCTGGTTTAGCCCTTCTGCTGAGACAATTTATCAGGGTGTGGCTGCTGTAGATGCTATAGCCACAGGTCAGAGTTGGGTAACAGGTAGACACCAAAGGTATATGGGTAGCCCTGAAAAGGGTTTGATAAGCCCTCACACCAGAGGTGCTAATACTCCCTAAACATCCCATATATAGCAAGGTTAACAGCACAATGCAGAATCAAGGGTTAAAATTGTCAATTTAAGAACTTCTTTTACTTCTAAAACTTGTTATCTGTTGAAACACCACTAATAGGACTTGTATAAAGTGTATTACATAAAATTATCAATATTTATTTTATTTGCAAGAATGACTCATATTAGTAGTACAGAGGACCATGAAAACATCATAACATGGAAGTAGTTATAAGCAAGACTGATTAATTAGATTGTTCCCTCTTGTGTCCTATATGCTTCTGTCCCAGTTCTTGGAAAAGTGACCTTACTCTTAGACCCAGTGTGTCAGTATTTCCTCTTCTTGTTTTTGACTCAATGTCAATGATTTCCTCTAAACCAATAACATCTCTATGTTGATTGTTAAACTTTAATTCTTTCAGGAGAACCATAATAACTTTTCCCCTGATTTCTCTACTGTTTTTCTCAAGATGCAGGATTCAGGGGAAAAAAAACAACAATAACAACAGAAAATTACCAAGAAATGCTGGCAAAAAAATTCTCATATGAAAACACTACTATCTAAAGATAAATAGGGACATTAAATTTTGCTGAAGATGTTGCAGTTTGAGAGGTTGAGACCCCTCAAAGACCTAAGTACAAGATGAGGTCGTCTGGAATGAATTCACAAACTCAAGCAATCTTTAAGTCAAGTTGCAAAAAGTTTATTATTACACTTTTCAGCAGGCAAGGATTCTTAAGGAACCTGCGAGAGACTGAGGATAGAGCTAGGGTTTATATGGAAAAGGGCATGGGAAAGGAATGCCAGGAACACTGATGAGGTAATCTGAAGTTCCAGGTGTCTTTGGGAGCTATGGATGAGAAAGTACAGGGAGTATACCGGGCAGGGAGGAAGACGACAGAGGTATGGATCTTTGGAGTCTGGCAGGAGGAAGAGTCCTTGAGCTGACCAAGGACATAACTCCTTGGGCTGGGCAAGGCACCCCTCTCCCTCTGTCTTGATGAGAGAATGCTCTGCAAAAAGGGAAAGTTTTCTCACAAGACAGGAACTTACTAAGAAATTGGGAGGCTTCCAAAGACATGATCTGAGGGCTGGGGCCTGAGCAGCCCAGCACTCTCTCACCCAGCTTTGTGTAGCTGCACCAGGGAGAGAGATAAGGGTCATGCTGGGGCTCACACATGAATAATTGCTAGGCACAGTGTCTTTGGGCTAGGGAGTGGTTGTCAGAGACAGTGTTTCTGAGGCTAGGAAGAAAATTGGGGTCCAAGTACGAACACAAACACCCAAGCACCCCATCAAGAGGAACCATAGACAACAAACCAGTATCATTGTTAAACTTATATGCTTCAAATGCTTTAGCATCTAAAGTCAATAAGGAAAAATTAACTGAATTATAAGAAGACACTAAAACAATAATAGTAGGGTTACTTTAAAGTTCTCTTAGTTTTTGACAAATCTAACAAAAAGATAAACAAAAATGGATAATATATAATTGAACAAACTGCTGGAGAAAATAGATTTAAAAGATTTATGGTATGTTCTCAATGTGATTGCTAAAGAATATAAATAATTCTGAACACCACACGGAATTTTTACTAAAATTTACTATGTATTAGGGCACAGATATGGCCAAAAAAAAAGTCGAAAGACAGAAATAGTAAACACATCTTTTACAGACCATAACACAATAAAAATAGAAATCTGTTCAAAGAACACAAACAAAAGATACTGAAATGGAGTCTTAAAATCTGAAATGATGAAATAATCTGAAATCTGAAATAATGAATGTTTCGAAGAATAAATCATACAAACAATTAATACTTATATGATAGAAAATGATAATGATGAAATAGCATACCAAAATTTCTGGGATGCAACTAAAGCATTAGGGAAAAGATTATATCCCTAAAAGCATACATTAACAAAACAGGAAAGGAGAGGGTTAATGAACTGAACATATATTTAAAAATTAGAAATTCAACAAATAAACAAACCTAAAAATAAGCACTACAGAGGAAATACTGAAAATTTGAGGAGAAATTGATAGGTAAATTGGAAAAAAGTTTTGCGTAGAGAATCTCTTTAATGTGCCCCATCAATGTGAAGGGCCCATTATTTGCCCCAGAATAGGCCTCACATTAGCACATGCTCTGTAACTATTCTCCCAATTCTGACTTGCATTTATAGCATGGGTCCCCAGATCATGGCTACTTATTTCTTACCCTCAGGATTCTAGGGGTAATCTTAGTGGTTTGGAGTATTTACTCTAATATTGTTGCTCTGGAGCCCTGGCCCAATGTATTCTTTCATTATCATCCAGGTACCATCTCTTCAACAGCATCTAACTGGTTTATCATTCACCCAGTTATCTCTTTAACATCCTTGATAACCAATTATCATCAATTACCTTTTACGAAGGGATATTTACTGAGAAAATATAGCAAGACCTGACGTACAAAAATATCTGAAACTAGGAGTGCATTTTTATCTACCATCATAGTCTTTGGTTGCTATACACATTTGTCCCACCAAGTTTACCTCTAAGTAGAGCATAGCCAATGGACAATTAAATCTCTTGCTTATAGAACCTGGTGTCTTGGTGACCAGGTAGGTTCACTGGTGGACTGCTCAAGCAGGTAACTCTTTGGGGCTGGCTACTCTTCAGGCTTGGTTGCTGCTGCTACTGGTGGACCTTGTTATGGACTCCAGTTGCTGTATGTCTAGTAGATATTCCAATTTTTTTAGAACTAGCTCATCTGGTCTCCCTCTGTCCACATAGGGAGCACCTGTAGGTGCTCAGCCCAAATGAATAAAAATTTTGATCCCTGAAACCTAGCAAGATATCTTGGAATTTTTGGGCTAGATTTCTTTCTTAAGGACCATGCCTTAAACCCAAAACACTCTGGCTCTCATTGATTGGCAAACTCACAGTGAGTTTAACTAGCAATTGTTTCTGTTTTGTCCAGAAACCCTGAGGGTCTTCCCCTCCCAGATTTTATTTATTTATTCATTTATTTTGACTAGGTAAAACAGGCCATTTTGGCCTCATTTTTACCTAACCTTAATCATTGAATGGGTCTTGTCTCCGACAAACAGACTTGGGAAAGACTTTAACTCAAAAAGTCCACAGCCTTCCACTACATCCGGGGCTATTTCCAGTCTCCTGATATGTATCTTGCCACTGGACCCAGATGGCTCTGGAGGAGAGAGTGACGTTAGTGACTTTGCACAGCCCTTGCTCACTTAAATCCAATTCACTTGTAAGTCATGATATCTCCTTCCTGATGTCATGGTTCTCTTGAAGAATGAAGGACAAACAACAACAATATTTATCTAAGATTAGGAAAGAATAAACACAAACAGGCAAAGAAACAGTGGAGCAATATGTTCACAAATAAAGAGCAACTAGATTCAGAGAGAGAGTCTGAGGCCCCTTCCTGACCTGGAGGTCCCAGCACTTCTTCTTCCTCCTCTCTTGAAATCTATAAGGAAGCCAGGCATGGTGGCTCATGCCTGTAATCCCAGCTGCTAGGCTGGTGAATCGCTTGAGTTCAAGAGTTCTGAATTGCAGTAGGGCTAAAATGACTGGACGCCCACTCGAAGTCTGGCATCTGTATCGAGAACTCCCAGGATCAGGGAGCTGCTAGGTTGTCTAGGTAGGGGGCAACTGATCCTTGTTGGAAATGGAGCAAGTTGAAGCTTCTGTGCCAACCAGTAGTGGGATGGTGTACTTCTAGTCTGGCTGAGATAGGCAGAATCAGTCTCTCAAAAAAAAAAAAAAAAAAAGGAAAGAAAAAAGAAGGGAACAAAAGCCACACAGTCCTGGCTCAGCATCCAGTTAGAAAACTTTTCATCAACACCCTATAAACCAACTGGAAAATCATAGAATAACTGAACATGCTCTGAATTTTTGAGTAAGACCCTTCTATTACATGTCATCACATATTTATGGAAGTAGGCTCTCCAAGTTTTCATGTGGATATACATACATATATACAAATATACAGAAATACACACCTATCTTTATCTCTCTTTCTCTATATATCAGGCAAAGAACATTGCATGTCCTTCAAGGACTGAGCCTCATTGACAGGTTCCCCTGTCATATCTAATAGGATTTAAAAGCTTACTGCAATTTTACTCAGAGTTTGCTACTAACAGTTAGGTAGATTCTATTATAATCAAAACAGCTTTGTGTAGTGGAAAAGAGCACTGAATTTGGAACCAAGAGGTGATGGGTGCAGATCCAATCTCTATGACTTCCTTTGAGTGACCTTGGGCAAATCACTTAACTTCTCTGGGTCTTAGTTGCCTCATCCTAAAATGAGGGGGTGGGACTGGTTGTTCCCTAGGGTTTCTTCCAGCTTTAAATCTCTGATCTAATGAAACCAATTGCATTCTAAGGCTTGAAAACACCTAAAAAATGGGTAAATATCTATTAAAGCCCATACAACACTGTCTTTATTTTGTTTTTATTGTTCAGTTGTTTCAGTCACGTCCAACTCTTCTTGACCCCACTTGGGGTTTTCTTGGCAAAGATGCTTGGAGCGGTTTGACATTTCCTCCTCCAGCTCATTTTACAGATGAGGAAACTGAAGCAAACAGGGTTAAGAGACCTGCCCAGGGTCACACAGCTAGTAAGTGTCTGAGGCTGGATTTGAACTCCATTCTTCCTGACTCCAGGCCTAGTGTTCTATCCACTGTGCCACCTCTGTTTATTTAGCATTTTTTTTTAAAAAGGTATAATATAAGCTCAGAGAATAACTACTACATAGATTTACATAACGACATTTTTGACCTACTTTTTCCAGCTTTATTTCACATTGCTCTTCTCCACAGGCCAAATAGGACCATTATTAAATAATAATCTTCATAAAATTAATTAATTAATTAAAATGAATTAAATATTGAATGTCCATGAATTTTCACAGACTAAGCTCCAAGGCTGGAACATATTTTTCTCTTCACCTTCACCTTTCAGAATTGCTTCCTTCAAGGTTTTGAGGTTTATTTCAGATGGCATCTCCTCCTTGCAGTCTCTTTGGATTCCCTAATCACACCCAGATGAAAGTTTTCTCTTTCCTCCCCAAATATTCCTAAATACTTTGGATATTTTTATTGTCCTTATCATTACTTAGCTTGTATTATACTTATCTGTATCCTGTCATATCCCTCCTACTTGGTCCCTACCACCTCCCCTCTGGTCCTAGGAGAATATAAGCTTCTTGAGATCAGGGATTGCCATTTTTTATCTTTGTGTGCTTTACATTTAGAACTGTTTCTTGCACGTAGTTGGCAATTAATAATTGTTTGTAGAATTGAATTGAAGATAAAGCATCAGAAAATGGCTAGTCACAGAGAAAGGAAACTTGATAGAATATATTTGACCACTGGGTGTCAATCTTGACCCATGTTTAAAGATAGTGAACGCAGACAATTTTAGAAAATAAAAGCAGTGACTTAGCTTCTTGATAATTATCTCTGCAGAGAGTTTGGGGAGCAATCTCATTTAATAATGAACATAATAACACATCGTCTCCTTTGAAGTCTCTGTGATTACTCTTTCACCACTGCAGAACTTAATCTTCCCTTCGGAAAGTGCAAGGAGAAAAATAAAGATGGAGCAAATGAAGCAAGGCTTTATTTAGTTAAAAAAAGTTTAGCATCATTTGGACTTTATTTATTAACTTTCTTCTGCTAAGCTGCACTCTTTGTCAGAGATGACTAGTTTGATTTCCTTTCTGGATGATGCCCTAATTATTTATGCTGATTGATTTTTCAGATTCCCCTTTGTAAGTCATATCTAGGTGATTTATTGGCCCTGAAACATAGCTTTCCTTGTGGGGGCTGAAGTGTCTTTAAGATTCAGTGTATTTCAAGAAATAATAGCAACAAATGTCCTGAGGTTCTTATCTCTTAGGATTTCAAAAAGGAAGCAGCACCAAAAGGCAAGAATTTGGCCAGACCTGCCAATCCAGATTAGAAGAAATGGAAAGCAGATATGTATGAAAGGACTCACCTCTAGTGGTCTGCAAGTCTTTGATCTGCCCCTGCCCCTTTGTTTCCCCCTACCCCAAGGTCCAAACACTCATCAACCTCAAGCATACATCTAACTTCTGTTTATTTTATAAGACCTGGAATAAATCTCCTTAAGAACACAACTTCAGGAACAGCGTGGCAAGAATACCGATGGTAGGGTACTAGATATGGTTCCAAATAACATGCAGATTCTCCCCTAAATGAATTAGATACAGCCAGCTATTTCCAAATGGAATGAAATTGTTCTATTGAATTAATGTGATTTGACTATTTGTCGATTATTTCTGAACTGCCCAAATTTAGCATGTTTCCAAAATTCCAGATTAGTATTTCAAGGCTTATATCTGTCAGTCCAAAGCTAGTTTGCTCAAATAAATCTCACAAATTGCTCCATACAGTTGCCTCCTCAAATTCACCCTTCTATTATGTTCAACATACTTGGAAACTAGTTTGGAAACTAATGCCAATAATCTGTCTAAAACTGATGTAATTGTTACCTGTTGATGTACATACAATGCAAGCCTCAATATAGAAGGTAATACTTGAGCTGAGTTTTGAAGGACACTGGGTGTTGATGTTCTGTAACCCGCTGTGTAACCCACTGATACCCAGACTTTTGGGGGGCTGCCTTTGGATTTTGCAGCATTCTCTTCCCTCTCCTTACTTCCTCCGTTCCACTTTCTACCCCAGGATCTATAGAAAGCTCAGTGATATTCTTTTTAAAATGAATTATTATGCCCTGAATTTTAAACATCTACAAAACCAATTCAACATACTTTGTAGCTATTTGCATTTCGTAGACTTGGAATTTAGGAAGATGGTCAAGGTCACTGGATTACAGATACATAGAGAAGAATAAGGTATAAAAAGACTAGAAAGGTAGGCAGGGGCCAAGTTTTGCAGGGGTTTGAGCACCAAACAGAATTTTATATTTAATCTTGGAAGTAATAGGGAGCCCATAGAATTTATTGAGTAGGGAGGTGGGACATGGCATGGTCAGACCTGTGCTTTGACAGCTAAGTGGAGGGTGGGCAGGAACAGAGAAAGACTTGAGTCAGAGAAAGACCCACCAGCAGATTATTGCAATGGTGGTTCTTTTTGAACCTGCATCGATTGCTTCAAGTCAAATAAGGCAAACAGCAGACATAGTGTTACAGAGTATTAGAACTGGAAGGAGCTTTCAGGAAACAGTTAGACCAACCCTTTCTTTTTTGAGATGAAGGAACTGAGGTGAGATATTGCCTTTTTTGCCTCCCTTTCTGAGTGGTTTGAAGGTACCTAGGTGGTGCAGAAGATAGAATGTTGGGCCTAGAGTCAGGAAGACTCATCTTCCTGTGTTCAAATCTGGCTTCAGATACTAGCTGTGTGACCCTGGGCAAGTCTCTTAATCTTGGATGCCTCAGTTCCCTCATCTGTAAAATGAGTTAGAGAAGGAAATGGCAAATCTTTGCCAAGAAAACCCTAAATGGGGTCATGAAGAGTCAGACATGACTGAACAACAACAACCACAAACAACAACAACTGACTGGTTTTGTCTTTGGATGTTTTTTTTGCCAACTTTATAAATATCATAGACTTCCTACTCTGTTCTGTTGTTCTACAATTCTCTTAACATACCATATCTCCCTTTATACCTAGTTGTTGCCTGAAATTTCTTTGGTACAGATTTATTCTGAAATTTCTTCTTCAATGAATTCTTAAAAAAACCAAGGTCTTAATTTGGGATCTATTAACTTTTTCTTAAAATTTTTTTTATATCTGTTATTTCAATTAACTTAGTTTCTTTTGTAATCCTATGTATTTTGTTTTATGCACTTAAAAATGTAATTTTGAAGAGTCTATAAGTGTCACCAGACCGCCAGAAGAGTCCACCACCTCCAAAAGGTGAAGAAACATTGTCAGTCACAGCTCAGTGTGAATAGGATGAAATAAATCTTTCCTCTGTGAACAGATTTTCATATCTGGGAAGAAACAAGTAGTGAACATAATGGACATCCGAGGTAAGAGTGGTGTGGGATGGGGAAATGGAGTAAAGAGGAGAAAAGGAGTGAATTTTGCTTATAATTGTCAGAGTCATCCTACTAAGGACTACTTTCCCCAAGAATCTTTTCCTCTTAGGATTCAGCTCTCCTTTTCAGCCAAGATATATTATTCTGTGGTTGTAATTAGAATCTTGCTTAGGGTTTTGCAAACACATTCTCTCTACTTCCTAAGCCATTAATTCACTTATCCCTTTGCCTACACTAAAAGTAAAGTAATTCATGTATTTGTGGTACAAGTGGATAGAGTGCTGGGCCGAGAGTCAGGAAGACCTGAGTTCAAATCTTGCCTAAGATACTTATTTAGATGAATGTTTAAAAAAGACTTTTGAGGAGTTGGTGATGAACCTATATAATTTATCCACTGACTTTTTATTTGTAGCCCAACTCAGTTAGAGAAGTTCAACACACCTATAGATGGAAATAGGACAATGAGACAGGTATTCGGGTTTTGCTCTTCAACACATTGCCGTCTAAATTTCATATTCTTGCCAGCACTTAGTAAAGTGCTCTTGACATAGTATCCATTTAACAAATGTTTGTGAATTTGATTTGTAATTTGTTCAGCTATTTCTGTTGTGTCTGACTCTTCATCACCCCATTTGGGGTTTTCTTGGCAAAGATACTGGAGTGGTTTGCCATTTCCTTCTCCTCATTTTACAGATGAGGAAATTGAGGCACATAGGGTTAAGTAATTTGCTCAAGGTCACACAGCTAGTAAGTGTCTAAGGCCAGATTTGAGCTCAGGAAGATGAGTCTTCCTGACTTCAGGCCCAGAACTCTATTCACTTCACCATCTACTTGCTTTGATTTGGTAATTAGGAAGTGCATAGTTAAGGCCAAACTTTAAATCTTCCACATGGAAACAATGGATGGCAAAATCAATTTAAAGAAATTTTGATAACGCATCCAACTAAGCAAAGTTGTCTCAAGGGTATTCAAGGACGAAAATGGAAGGACTATATACAGAAGGAGAAATTCACAGAATTCGTGACAACAAATGGGTTTCTCCACCCAGGTCAGAGGAACCAGCAAAGCTGAGTCATAATATCACTGCTCCAGGGGCGCGTGTGGAGAGGGTAGAAACGACACTAAGGAAAACTGAGATAAAAAAAGCAGCCAAATCAGACTAAGTGAATATAGAGATCTGTGCTGGAGACAAAAAACAAAAACAAAAACAAAAACAAAAAAAAACCAAAGAAGAGGAAAGAATCTAAAAATGTATGTAATGTTCCACAACTGTGGACCTCCCACCTCTGCAAAAGGGTGGGATACGGTGTCTTCTCCTACTTCTTCTCTGGAGCCATGCTTGTTCTTTGTAATTTCACAACATTTTTGATTGTTTCATGGTGGTTGTTCTTTCCATTTGCATTGTTGTAGTCATCATGGATATTGTTGTCTTGGCTTTGCTTATTTCACTCAGAATCAATTTATGTCTTTCCCAGATTCTCTGAATTCATTATTTTGGCCATTCTTACAGTATAATGATACCACTGTAACATGATTTGTTTAGCTATTTCCCCAATTGATGGGCAACTACAAAAAGTACTGCTTTAAATATTTTGGTATATATAGGGATTTTCTTTTTATCGGTGACCTCCTAGTAGTGGAGTCTCTGGGTCAAAGAGTATGGATATTTTATTCACTTTATTGTAAAAATATAAACTATTTTCCAAAATGGTTATATTGATTCACAACTCCACTTTCCTATAATTCCTCCAACACTGGCATTTCCTATCTTTTGTCATCTTTGCCAATTTTCTGGGTGTGAAGTGAAACCTCAGTATTGTTTCGGTTGGCATTTTTCTTAGTAATTTGAAGCATTCTTTCATAAAGTTGTTAATAGTTTGTAATTCTTCTTTTGAGAATTGTTTACATCCTTTAACTGCTTATCTATTGCAGAATGATTTTTGGCTGTATATATAAATATATATGTACATATATATTTGCATATATATCCCTACATGTACACTCATTATATATATGTTAGTTGTCTATTTATTTTGGATACCAAGTTCTTCACAGAGAAATTTATTACAAAGGTTTTTTCCCCTTTTCAACCACTTAAGTGTCCATTTTGTTTATGCAGAAGCTTTTCAGCCTCATGAAATCAATATTAGCTCTTTTATCTTTTATAATTGCTTCTATCTGATATTTTGTTAAGAATGTATCTTCTTCCCACAGATGTGAAAGGTATATGGTCTGCTTCTCTTTTATTTTATTTTTTTTAGTATGACCTTTACTATTAAGGTCATGCATAAGATTTGGCTCTAAGTCCAATTTCTTCCAGATTGTTTTTCAGTTTTTCAGCAGGTTTTTTAAAAAATCAAATAGAGAGTCCTTGCCTTAGAAATTTATATTTTTAAGTTTGTCAAACATTGGGTTTTATTGAGTTCCATTATTTTTGGTTCTCTCTTTAAAAAATTAATCTTTAATTTTTTGTTACATTTTAATTTCTGAACTGTCTCTCTCCCTCCCTACCCTGTAGTAGAGAAGGCCATCATTTGACACAGATATATAAATATATGTAAAACCACACTATGCATCCTTCTATTTATCACTTCTTTCTCTGGAGGTAAATAGTGTTTTCCTTCATTGGTCTTTTATATTTGATTTGAGTATTAATAATACTCTGAATAACTTGGATGTACACAGTTGTTCTTCAAACAATATTGCGGTTACTACATATAATGTTCTCTTGGTTCTGTTCATTTCATTTCATTATTTCATGCAAGTCTTTCCATATTTTTCTAAAATCAACTGGTTCATCATTTCTAACAGCACAGTATATAAATATGCCATTACATTCATGTACCACAACTTGTTCAGCCATCCCCCAATTGATGGGCATCCCCTCAACTTCCAGTTCCTTGCCACCATAGCATGGTGCTATAAATACTTAGAACATATTGGAATCTTTTCCTTTTTCTCTGATCACCTTGGGAAAGAGACCTAATAGTGGTATTACTGGGTCAAAGAGTATACACAGTTTTATAACTCTTTGGGCGTAATTCCAGATTGCTTTCCAAAATGTTTGGATCAATTCATAGTTCCATCAACGTGTATTAGCGTCCCAATTTTTCCATATCCTTTCCAACTTTTGTCATTTTCCTCTTCTGTAATTTTGGCCAATCTGATAGGTGTGAGATGATATCTCAAAGTTGTTTTAATTTGCATTTCTCTAATCAATAATGGTTTAGAGAATTTTTTTCATATGACTATATGTATTTTTGATTCCTTCATTGAAAAACTGCCTGTTTGTATCCTTTGACCAATTATCAAGTGGAGAATGACTCATATTCTTACAAAATTGACAAAGTTCTCCATATATTTGAAATATGAGACCTTTATCTGAGAAACTGTCTGTAAAGATTCCCCCCCACCCCAATTTTCTGCTTTCCTTCTAATCTTGGCTACATTGGTTTCATTTGTATAAATCTTTTCAATTTAATGCAATAAAAATTGTCCATTTTACATGTCACAATACTCTCTATCTCTTGTTTATTCATAAATTCTTTTCTTATCCACAAGTCTGATAGATAATGTTTCATGTTCTAGTTTTCTTATATTTCCTTTCATATCTAGGTTCACATTTCCATTTTGACCTTATTTTGGTAAATGGTGTCTATACCCAATTTCTGCCAGACTGCTTTCTAATTTACCCAACAATTTTGACCAAATCATGAATTCTTATCTCAAAAGTGTAAATCTTTACATTTATCAAACACAAAGTTATTACAATCATTTACTATTGCGTATTGTGTGTCTATTCTATTCCATTGATCCAGTCTGGTTCTCTCTTGTCTGGTCTGTTCCATTGATATACTTCTCTGTTTTTTAACCAATACCAAATGTTTTGAGGGATGATGTATTATAAAATCATTTTATGTCTGGAAATGCTATTCCCCTTCATCCCTACATTTTTCATTATTTTCCTTAATTATCTAGATCTTTTTGTTTCTCCAAATGAATTCTGTTTTTTTTTTTAGGTTCTGTAAAATCTCCCTGTGATAGTTTGATTGGTATAGCATTAAAAATATAAATTAACTTTGGCAACATTGTGATTTTTATCATATTGACTTGATCCATCCATGAGCACTGACTATTTTTCCAGTTATTTAAGTTGTTCTTTATTTCTTTAAGGAATGTTTTACAACTGAATCTATATAAATATTTTCTGTGTTTTGATAGACTGATCCCCAAATATTTTATGCATTTTGTAGTTATTTTGAATGAGATTTCCCTTTCCATTGTTGCATTTTGGATTTTGTTATTATCATTATATATAAATTCTGTTGACTTTTGGGGCTTGTTTCAACTTTGCTCAATCTATTGTCTCAATTTTTGTTCTGTCTTTGCTGATTCCCTAGGATGTTCTAAGTAAATCATTATGTCATCAGCAAATAGAGGTAGTTTCATCTTTTCTTTGCCTATCTTTATGGCTTCAATTTCTTTTTCTTGTCTTACTCTTATTTCTAGCATTCTTAGTACTATAACAAATGGTAGTTCAAAGAGAAGGCATCGTTGTTTTACTCCTGTATATAAAAAACATCTTACTGAGAGTCATTTGTCCACAAATTTAAGGCAATCTTGATGAGAGTTTAATAGAGAACAAGCAGGCTTTCATAATCAAAATTCAATAATAGCAACAATAGATCATATTTTTCCCATTTGAAAATTAATCGAAAGATAATAGAGAATATAAGATCCTATCGTGCTTATTTTTGTTGATTACCAAAAAAACCCCACAATTTCATAAAATGAAATTCTGACTTACAGACTCTTTTACAACAAAATATCTTCCATCCATCCATCCATCCATCCATCCAAATCATTCAAGATTCCCTGGAATATGGAACAACAGAAATAATACTGTTCAATGGCCCATTGATAATAGACATCTGGAGAGGGATAAAACAAAGGATATATCTGCTTGTCAAAGATATTCACACTGTGTTGGAGGAGATTCAAGGAAGAGTCCAGGCAGATGAAGAGTTTCCTGAGGATGAGTCCTCCAGACCCCTCTGTTTGTACATGACATTGTGGTGATTGCATCAAACCTCATATCATTACAGGGCTTCCTGGAAGAGATCTGTAATCACTCAAAAGAGTTTGGCTGGTCTGTCTACACAGGAAAGACCAAGTGGATTGATTGGTATAACATAACTGTAAAATAACTTCGGCAATGTTGTAATTTTTGTTACATTAGCATTGCCCAGTCATGAACACTGAATATTCCTCCAGCTATTTAAATGAATCTATGTAAGCATTTTCTGGGTTTTGGTAGATTTCTGCCCAAATGTTTTCTGCATTTTGTCCTAATTTTGCTCTGGTTTCAAGATGAATATGGATGGACACCATGATTTGGGCCCAGAGTTGAACTGGAGGTAGTGAGTGGGTTGGATTGCCTTCAGGAAATTACAAAGCACCTTTACTCACCACAAGATTCTTGTGAAAGCAAAGGTCCATCTTTTTAATACTAACATTCTACAAGTGTTTTTATATGGCATTGAGACATGGAATACAAGGATGAGGGCAGTTAAGAGACAAATGGTGAATATGAACAAGTTGGAATATATGACCTATGGACTCTAAAGATTAACAGGAGTAAAAGATGCCATTGAAGAATAGTATGATAGGAAAAGAAAGATGACCTGGGCATGTGGCAAGAATGTAGTATGGAAGGTGGATGACTGGAGTGTTGATCTAGTCAGGAGAAAGTAAGGAAGGCTTCAAGCACATTGGGCGTACCTGATGTGGTGATCTTAGGGGAGGACATGAAAGAGGCTCAAACAAGAAGACTAAGCCTGGATGGGTTGTGATCTGTATGTACCACCGCAGAGAACTCCTGAATTGATGAGATCACAGATAGTCATTATGAATAATAAAGGTTGCTCTTTAAATCTTCCACTTTCCTTTCAAGTCTCATTCTTTCAAAAGATACTTACTTTTAAAAAATGTAGTTAATAAAAATATGGTTTTGCAACCATTTGCAAAACATGCTTGGAGATGCAGGGATACAATCAAATACAGCTCTGGGTTAGCCTCTGTGTTTCCTGTTTGATTGTTTTATAAGCTTTTCCTCTGTTAGTTTTCCCCTGCTGTTCAGTGGGACTAATCATACCTATTCTGTACCTTGCGGGGATGTCGTAGATTGATAGAAAGTTGAAAGCACTCATTGAGATACACGGATGCCAGATATGTGCAAGGCAAAGCAGAGCTGTTTCTTTACTGATTGACTTTTAGCAAGATTATATGGTCTTGCTCCTGTTAGACTGAAAGGCATGCACAAGGCAGGTCCAAGCATATTTTTCCTGCAATGAATGTTACAGCAGAAGGGAGTAGGAATTAATGGGTTTTTATCAAGGAAAAGGAGGAGGAGGAGGAGGCTGAATGCTATTGATGTGGAACTGACCAAAGCCTGCCACCCATTTTTCATTTGTTTGATCTTCTGCCATGATTTTCACCTTTGCAAGTTTTAATTAAGGGCTTCCCTTAAGAAAATATGGCAACACTATGGGCCCACCAGAGCAAATACAGCACCTGAAATGCAACTTTTATAGCATGATCAGTAATAGTACCTAGCATCCACCCTTTAGGAATTAATAGAGTTGTACACATTTAAAAAATCTGAATTAATCATATGCAAATGTAGTTGCACAAAAAGATCAGTTTTTCAGTAGTACAACCGTATTTGTATCAGGGGACTATATTTCCTGTTTATTTAAAAAAACTTGACAGAACCTATTAGAAAACTATTTCTAACATCCCAAATTATTCAAAATTTCTGCTCCCCCATAGTGGAAATCCTATCAATTTCAATCTCTGATTTCCCTTCAGAGAAAGAGAAGTTTTGTGTTTTTTAACATCTGATAGCTGCCCATTTCTTGTATATGACACAATGTGTTCATGTTTGGAATATATAGGTCAGTTTAAGGAAGGGATGAATCTTCTGACTTGCTTTAAGCTCTGAGAAACTGAAATGTCCCTTGTCAGCGTTTCTTGGTTCATGTAATTATTCACTACCCCTTTGCTCCCTATTTAAGGTATGTGGAGGCTCTTGGATTCTGGCTGCATGGATCACAGAGCCAGGAACCAGATCAAAGGCACCTATGAGTAAATGAAACCAGACAGAAATTTAAAGAGGGTTCATCAGGGGGGATAATCAAGGAGGGCAGATCTGCAAAGAAAGAAAGGGTACAGAAGGGTCACATTTTGCCCAAAGTAAGGTTTATCAGAACACTAAGCCTATATTTTGATTTCATTTTTTCTTTTGATATTCATACTGATTTTAAAACTTTTATTCAGTTCAACAAATATGTAACTATTAACCTGGGTTCTAGTCCTTGATTTGACACTAACTTGCTGTGTAATTTTGGGTAAGTCATTCAATACCTTTCTGACCTGCTCTTTTCACATCTTTAACATGAGGGAGTTAGAGTAAATGATCTCTAAGATCTCTTCTAACTCTAAATCCTATGAGCCTCTGAACCTTTGACTTTGTGACCAGTTTCGTTTTAGGGACTGTAAAAAAGTTGTTTCTTCAAAATACCAATTGGATGGAGATAAACTCTCTCATCTTTTGAATATAATTGTCATACTAGACATAACCACTCACAGAAAATGTGCGTCCATATTATATTGCATTGTATAGCCTCAGTGTTATAAGTTATGGTTAGCTGAAAGAAAAAAAAATAACCAATGTGAATGGTTGATCCAAATGGAATGTAGCCATGAGCTTCACTTAGGTACTAAAATATGAGGCCCAGAGAGCAGATGTACTTTTCATTGACTGATGTTGGGAAATTCGCTCAAAAAAATTTGTTGCCTCTGAACTGTCCATTGAACAGATTTTTTGCTAACAGTCCACTACAATCTTCATCCACATTCCAGTCCTATCTCCAGCATAGAGATCTGAGAGCTGAAGTAGAGGGAGATTTCATAAAATAGGAATTTCTACTCTTCGCAGTAATTCAACTTGAGGATTTTTCTTTTAAAGTTGCCATTCTTGGGGGAGGGAGGGAACAGAATTCCCCCCCAAAGTGACATTCTTCAAAAAACTCATTATTCTACTCTACTAACTGCATACAAGAAAGCTTTTAGCAGAAAGGAGTGAGTTGATATGGCTTTTTTAACTTAGAATTGCTCTAGGGACATGTTTGTTAACTCTTGTTTTCATAAATTTATTTTAAACCTTGCAAGGAAACCTTGAAAGAAGTCATCTCCATATGAAAAATGAGAATACCTTCAGACTTTCTTTTTTTTAAACAAGATAGTGTTTTTATTTGGGTCATGGACTATTGATTTAAACTCAACTTCGATGAATGAAGTTGGACTGATAGAGTGAAGGAGGTTAAACACTGTGAATGAATTATAGGTAGTTAGTATTTCTTAGGTTGCAGAGTCTTGGAATTTTTTGACTTTTTTTTGACAAGAGATGATTATACTTTGCCCTAGAAAATAATGATTGCTTTCCCATCTGATTTTACAAAGACAAAATAAATGTAAAGTAAATATTTGCTGAATGAGTGAATTAAGGATAGACTATTTTTTTTTCTAATTTTTTTAGTTGTATGCCCAATTCACTGGTCTCCTCTTTTTCTATTTTATTTATGTAAGCATTTAGAGATATAAAACCTCCCCTAAGAACTGCTTTCACCGCATCCCATAAGTTTTGGTACGTTGTCTCATTATTGTCATTCTCTTGAATGAAGTTATTGATTGTTTCTATGATTTGTTGCTTGATCCAATCATTTTTTAGGATTAGATTATTAGTTTCCAATTATTTTATAGTCTATCTTTCCATGGCCCTTTATTACATATAATTTTTATTGCATCATGATCTGAAAAGGATGCATTTAATATTTCTGCCTTTCTGCATTGGATTGTGAGGTTTTTATGCCCTAGTACATGGTCAATTTTTGTGTATGTGCTCTGTACTGCCGAGAAAAAAGTATGTTCCTTTCTATCCCCATTCAGTTTTCTCCAGTGGTCTATCACACCTAACTTTTCTAATATTCGATTCACCTCCTTAACTTCTTTCTTGTTTATTTTGTGGTTAGATTTATCTAGTTCAGAGAGGGGGAGGTTGAGGTCCCCGACTAGTATAGTTTTGCTGTCTATTTCTTCCTGTAACTCCCTGAACTTCTCCTCTAAGAATTTGGATGCTATACCATTTGGTGCATATATGTTTAATAATGATATTACTTCATTGTCTATGGTGCCTTTTAGCAGTATGTAGTTTCCTTCCTTATCTCTTTTGATAAGATCTATTTTTGCTTTTGCTTTGTCTGAGATCAGGATTGCTACCCCTTCTTTTTTTACTTCAGCTGAAGCATAATATATTCTGCTCCAGCCTTTTACCTTTACCCTGTATGTGTCACTCTTTTTCCAATGTGTTTCCTGTAAACAACATATTGTAGGATTATGGTTTTTAATACATTCTGCTATCTGCTTCCGTCTTATGGGAGAGTTCATCCCACTCACATTCACTTTCTCTTTCTCTTTCTTTTTGTCTTTGTCTTTCTTTGTCTTTCTCTCCATCCTTCCCCCCCAAGCCCTGTTTATGCTTTCCTTTCTCCTTTCTCCTTTTCCCTCCTCACTAGTGTTTTGCTTTTGACCACTGCCTCCCTCAGTCCCTCCTCCCTTCTATTAGCCCCTTCCCTTTTCTTCCCCTTTTCCCTCCTACTGCCTATAGGGCAAGTTAGATTTCTATACATAACTGATTATGTTATTCCCTTCTTGAGCCAAATCTGATGACAGTAAGGTTCAAACAATGCTCATCTCCCTCCCTTCTTTCCCTCTGCTGTAATAGGTTTTTGTGTGTTTTCCTGTAATGCAATTTGCCCTTGTCTGCCTCCTCCTTTCTCAGTACAATTTCTTAGAGAAGATTAATCCACTTACTTGGCTCCATTTAACCCACTTGATTAGATTTTTTTATCATTACATCAGAGTCAACTTATATCCACCCCCTTTACGTATACTCCTTTAACATGGTGTAATAACAATACAGTTCTCAAGAATTAGTATCATCTTCCCTTGTAGGGATGTAAACAATTTGCCCTCATTAACAACATATTGTATCTTTCTGTCCCATTTACCTTTTTATGTCTCCCTTGAGTCTTGTATTTAAAGATAAAATTTTCTGTTGAGTTCTGGTCTTTTTATCGGGAAGGTTTGGAAGTCCCTTATTTTGTTGAATATCCATCTCCTCCCCTGAAAGATCATGCTCATTTTCGCTGGGTAGTTGATTCTTGTTTGTAATCCAAGCTCCTTTGCCTTACGGAATATCATATTCCATGACCTACAGTCTTTTAATGTAGAAACTGCAAGGTCATGTGTAATACTGACTGTGGTTAAATTGTTTCTTTCTGGCTGCTTGCAGTATTTTCTCTTTGACCTGGCAATTTTGGAATTTGGCTACTATATTCCTTGGTGTTTTCAATTTGGGATCTCTTTCAGGAGGTGATTGGTGGACTCTTCTATGGCTATTTTACCCTCTTGTTCTAGGACCTCAGGGCAGTTTTCCTTTATGATTTCCTGAAAGATACTGTGCAGGCTCTTTTTTTCATCGTGATTTTCAAGTAGACCAATAATTTTTATATTGTCCCTCCTGGATTGATTTTCCAGGTCAGTTGTTTTACCAATGAAGTATTTTATATTTTCATCTATTTTTTAATTTTTTTGTTTCTATTTGACTGATTCTTGCTCTCTCATAGAGTCATTAGCTTCCATTTGTCTAATTCTAATTTTTAACAAATTATTTTCTTCTATTAGATTTTGTACCTCCTTCCCCATTTGGCCAATTGTATTTTTTAGGGACTTCTTTCCTTCAGTTTACTTTTTTTCCAGTTGGCCAATTGTATTTTTTAAGGATTCTTCTATCTTCGTCATTCGACTTTTAAAATCCTTCTTGAGCTCTTCTAAGAAGGCTTTTTGGACTTCAGACCAGTTCATTTTCCCTTTTGAGGTTCCAGATATGGATTTGTTGACAATGTTGTCCTCTTCAGAATTTCTGCCTTGATCTTCACTGTTCTCATAGTATGAATCTATGATACATTTCTTTTTACTCATGATGTTTGCTTATTTCCTGGCCTTTGAAGAGATTGACTTCTCCTGCTTGGGAGCAGAGGGCACTGATCCAAGCTTCTTGTGTTGGGAGCTTTGGGTTTGGTCACTGTCTTTGTGTACTGGGGCCCCCGATGTTGGCAGTTAGAGGCTGTAAGGTTCTGGCAGATTACCTGGTGTTGGGCTGGAATCAGCAACACTGGAACTCTAGGGGTGGGATTGTGTAGTCTGGCTCCTGGATGTTGCCTGCTTTTCCTTTCCTTTCACTTTCTTCAGCTCCTTTCAGATGGATGTTACAGGATGTTTATCCACCTGGGGTCCCTTGGAGTACTTCACAGATTTTTGCTGAGGCACTGGGAGACTGCTGTAGAATGCTGAGGCACCCGGTGATTTTCTGAGCTGGTTTCCACCAGTTGCCCCACCTTCACTGAGGCACTCAGAGGTCCAGGTGTTGGTGCTTGCCTGCTCCATCACCTGAGTTTCAGGATCTCCTCTTGGTATACTAAAGTAGGCCTTTCTGCTAGCTTGCTGGGATGCCTCCTGTTCCATATTGCTCCTTTTCCCCCCAGGGCAAGAGGGGCCTTTCCCATTAAACCCTCAAGCTACCTGGGCTACTGGACTGCTGCTCCCCCTCTTTCTTCTGGTTCAGCTGTTCCAGGATTTTTCCTGGAGTGATATTTTCTGGACTTTCAGAGGTTGAGAGGGGAGGGTAAGAGCGACTATCTTTTTACTCTGCCATGAAGCGAAAGCCCACAGTAATGGACTATTCTTGTTCTACCCAAATCATGCTATCTAGAATGATTTAAAACATTTGTCTTTTCATATTATAAACAGGTGTTTCCCTCTTCTAATATATTTTAGGACCATATACTTTCTGCCATGATTTAAAAATAAGTAAACAACTTTTTGTCTACTTCATTTGAGCTATGATCATTTTCTTATTAAATTTCTTTTATTACTACTTAAAAGGCTATGTTGGGAAGAGTTTGGTTCATACTTTATGGAAGACTGTATACACAGCAGCACTGAATGTCTCTTGGCCAAGAAACTGGTTAATCTCTCAAATGATGCATAGGTAAGAGAGACGGACTTGGAGTTAGGAATAATGATAATAATAATAATATCTAGCATCCATATAGAGCTTTAAAGTTTACAAAGAACTTTATTTGTGTTAACTTATTTGATCCTCATAACAAACTTGTGAGGGAGGTGCTGTTATTATCTGCATTTTACACATGAGGAAACAAACACAGACAGACTAAAGGACCTTGTCCTGGTCACATAGCTATTAAGTGTCTGAGGCCAAGAATCTTTCAGCTCTGATGCACTATACATGGTGTGGCTTAGCTGCCTCAGGAAGACCTGAATTCAAATCAGAACCACTGTTTGCCTTAGTTTCCTTATCTGTAAAATGAGGATAATTAGAGTACTTACTTCACAGGGTTGTTGTGAAGATCAAATGAGATAATATTTGTAAAGTGCTTAGCGCAGTGCCTGGTAGGTAGTAGGTGCTATGTAAACGCTTATTTATAAGTTTTTTTCCCTGCCTTTCCTTTCCCTCCCTCTCCCTCACCTTCCTTTTCCTCCCTTTCCTTTCTATAACTTCAGATGTTCACATATCTACGTTTTCTTGAAGCAGAGCACATCAGCACAAAAGCTAACATTTTAAAAGATTCTAGTGCCTCTGGTGTTTATCTAATTCGAAGAATATCATTACAAATATGCAAAACTCAACCTAGTGAGGGTTGAATAGGAGTCTGGATCCTACTTAGTATTTCAAGTCCAAGTGGAGTATTTTGAATAATTATAGTTACAAATGTTGATTTAATTCCCACCCAGTGCATTATATCCCAAACAACCAGGGACCCAACATCAAATAGCAAGGCTTTTAATTAGGACAAAATAACAAAGTAGATAACAAGCGGAAATATCTCCCATACACAAAGGGGCATTGTCTCCCGTAGGGTCTCAAGCTGCTGATGGGAGAGGAAACACTCTCTGGGTAACTCATATTCTTAGCACTGAATCCTAGTTGGAATGTGTCTCATGGCTCCATCTCTCAGCCATCAGCTGAGCTCCATTGAGCTTCTCTGTGACTCCAAAACTGCTGTTTGTGGTTCCTCTTCCTAGCTGTTGCTGACGTCTTTGTCACGCAGGTTTTTTTGATCTCCGAGTCATTTTTGATTTTTACCTTTCCCTGACACTCCAAATCTAGTCAAATGTCAAGGCTTGCTGACTCTCTCTCCATCACATTTCTCACCTCATTCATAGTCACCACTGTGGTTCAACTCCTCATTGTCTCTCATCTGGACTATTACAATAGTCCCCTAATTGGTCTTCCTGTTTCCAGTTTCTCTTCCCTCTGATGGAGCCTGTTTATAGATGACAAAATCTTCTGAATTTCTCCTACATCATTATTTGTTGAAGGACTATGTATCTGGAGAATAATACAAATCATAGGATCATAAATCTAAGTTGGAAGACCTCAGAGATTGTCTAGTCCTCATTTTACAGATGAGAAACCTGAGGTCCAGGGAGGTTTAGACTTACCCAAGTTCACATAGGTGGTAAACATAAGAAGCAGGATTTGAACTCAAGTCTTTTAACCCTGGAGCCAGTATATTTTCCCGCGTATCTAATCTTGGGCCATTGAACTTGCTTTTCAAAATACTTCTTCTTTATGGGCAGCTAGGTGGTGCAGTGGATAGAGCACTAGCTCTGGAGTCAGGAAGACCTGAGTTCGAATTCCGCCTCAGATATTTATTAGCTGTGTGACCCGAGGCATGTTATTTAACCCTGATCGCTTAAAAAAAAACCCCAAAACTTGCTATTTAAAATACCTAAAATAACTATTTCATTATAATTGATTTCTTTTTTAATCTTATGTATTTTATTTTATGCTTTTAAAACCATTATTCTGAGAAGTGGTGTGTAGGAGTCATCAAACTGCCAAAAGGGTCTAGGACACAAAAAATGTTAAGAACCCTTGTTCAGCAAATGGATATACCTGTTTCTAGAATTTCCTTTAATTATTATCTGAAAGGTTTCAATCTATGCAGTTATGTATTAAGTAATTCAAGTCTGACATGTCAAATTTGTAGAGCTTGACTTATTAAAACACCAACCATCAACACAATCCTTTCATGAGAATCACAGTTGTAGCTTTCCATCTGAATAATGTTTGCTGAGCTGTTTTAGTGATTTTTTTTTTTTGCCTTTCAAAGGAAACACACTAGTTCCTATAATTTCAGGGGTCATTGCTAGAGTTGGTAACCAGGGAAATAAGGTTGAAAGCCACAGGAAAGGATTAGGCTTCACTTTTCTCTGCATGAAGACAGCAGAGAGGGTTAAAGCAATTCATTTGCCCTGAACTGACTGGAAAATGAGCTCAAGGACCCCTAGAGTCTTTCTCAGCAGTGTATTTCACAAATTAAACTCATAAAGGAGTTAACAGGACTCTTACTTTAAAAATAACAGCAACTTTACAGGTTTGAGATACTCCTTCAAATGGTTGTTACAGTTACAATGGGTACCCAATGTCACCTTAGTATCCTAAACATTCCTAGGGCATACCTCCTCATTTTCCCCTTGGACACGATTGGCCCAAAGTGGTGGAAAACAAAGAATGAGAAGGAAGGGCATTCTTATATCTTTTTGGGGGGGGGAGGGTTAAATGTGTTCATTTTAATTTCTTAAAATTTTAAAAAATATTTTGAACTTAAACACCACATGAAATTTTTATTGTTCTTCAATCATGTCTGACTCTTCATGAACCCATTTGGGGTTTTCTTGTCAATGATACTAGAGTGGTTTGCCATTTCCTTCTCCAGCTCATTTTACAAATGAGGAAACTGAGGCCAACAGGGTTAAGTGACTTGCTTATGGTCACATAGCTAGTAAGTGTCTGAGGCCATATTTAAACTCAGAAAGATAAGCTTTCCTAACTCCAGACCCAGTACTCTATCCACTACTCCCAGACCAAATAAAATAGGCATTTCCATATCCATAGTAGAATAGAAAAAGATTGTGTATGAATCTGTGAATATCTCTTATGTACGGCTTACTTTAAAAAACAATAAACTCAATCTATAACCTTTGTTTCTTTCTAGTCTTCTTTCGGTTCTCTTCTATACATTTAAAAATGCTTCAAAGTTCATTATAATTTCATGGCATTAAGCTTCTATTGTTTTGTTCTTTTTTCTCTTTTTTTGTTCTTTCCAGTCACATTGCTTCCTTCATTACGTCTATAAAGTTCACATAAATCTTATGTTCATATGGATCACATAGGTGACAGTGAAGTTGGTCACACATTTAATGATGTACAAAGGCAGCAGCAGCAATTTAAGGTTTCTTATTCTAATCTCCTTCGTGGTTGACTGAATAGAATAGTTACTTTAATAATCTCAGAGTCCAAGGTCTGCAGATTTGTTATTTCCTCAGAGGTGGTTTTCTGTGAAGATTTTTAACCAAGCAAACAACTTCCTAGAAGGGTAAAAAATTGACTACTTACTGAATATCAAGCCTGGGGCAGATGACCTTTGGATTACTAACATAGTTCATCTACCTAGTCAGTCACAAAGGATTATGGGGAATCAGGGCAGTTTCATTAAATATCTTTCAAACTACTTGACAGGCAATCCCAGTGAAAATTTGAAGCCCTATAGCAAAAAAGAAGCTCTGGCTGCCTTTAGTGATAGAGTAATCTATTGGGAGAATAAAATCACACATTTATCTTATACCCACTTTATCCAGGTCATCTGTATAGTGAGGTTTCTTCTTTCTATAGCTTCTTTAGTGTCTTTCAATACTGGCTAATCTAAGGTGCCTCACTACTCTTAACATTGGGTAAAATTTAATTAAGGCAACTTGGGAAACTTTTGGAACACATGGCTCAAATTGCTGACAAAAATTAAACCATTCCCATATTTTACATTTCACAGCTTTGGAGCTGAGATGCATGTATTTGTATGCTCTGATTCTCTCCACTTTCTCTGGCTGCACAAATCAGAATTGTAGTCTGCCAGTCATCCCATAATACTTCCCAACATGTACTACCCCTCACCTTCAAGTTACTCTGGACTCTTTGCTGCTCTCTTCTTTGTTAATTATTAAAAATACTACCCATCTTTCAAGGACCACATCACAGAATCTCAAAATCTCTGACCTCGGAGGGGTTTCAGAGGTCACTTAGTTCAACCATTCTTAAACATTGTTAATGAGCATCTAGCCTCTGACTGAAGGCCTTAAAAACTAGGAATCTCACTAATAATAACTAGCATTTATATAGTATTTTGAGTTTTGCAAAGCTTTCTACAAATATTAACTCATTTGGTCTTTGAGTCAACCGTGGGAGGGTAGATGCTATTATTATTATCATTCCCATTTTACAGGTAAGGAAACTGAGACAGACAAAGGTTAAATGACATGCTCCAAGCCACATAGCTAGTAAATCTGAGGTCAGATTTGAATTCAGGCCTTACTAATTCTGGGTTCAGTACTCTATTCCTTTTACCATTTAGCTACTAACTCAAGGCAGCCCACTCAACTATTTGAGTTAATTGTCAAGAAGTTCATTCTTTATTAGGCTGAAAACTGCCTCCCTGTAATTTCCTCCTGGTGTTCCTAGTTCTGTCCTCTGGGATCAAGCAGAATAACTTCAATTCCCTTCAATGAGATAGCCCTTCAGATATTGGGAGACAGAATTAAGTTTGCACTCTCTTCTTTTCTCCAGCTAAATATTCTTATTTCATGGAAAGATCACTGTATGACATGGCCCCTAGCCCTTTCATCATTCCATACATATGCCTTTGTCAGGATATGCTCAAGTTTGTCAGTGAACTTTTTATAACATGCCACCAGTAGTAGTTTCCAGTTAACAGTAATACAATCCTCCCAATGTGGTCTGGCCAGGGTAGAGGACAATGGGGCTAACATGTCTCTTGCTTTGGATGGTCTATTTCTATCAGTGCAGATTGTCATCACTGCATCTTCTATAATGCCTTTCCAATTTCCCTGATTATCCATCCTAGTCAGAAGTTATTTCTCCTCATCTATAGTCTTAGAGCACTTATTTAAGCACTGAATCAGTTAATGATGGCTTTGCATTGCATTGCATTTATAGTTTATCTTTTCTAATAATTTCTTGTTGAGGGAGGAGACCTTGCCATGTGTAACTTTGTACCTGACACAGCCATTATTACTATGGTGCCTTGTATATAGTGGGTACTAAAAAAATTGTTAGATGAATATTGTTAGATGGGGAAATATATTTTTGTGCCTTCAAAACATATAACCTTAGGATTTGTGATCATCTGAGTCATCTTCTCCAGTCTTTCATATTGTCTGAAGAATAAGCAGGATGATTTGGATTATAAAAACATCTTAAGGGGCAGCTAGGTGGTGTAAGGGATAGAGCACTGGCCCTGAAATCAGGAGTACCTGAATTCAATTCCGGCCTCAGACGAAACACTTGACACTTTCTAGCTGTGTGACCCTGGGCAAGTCATTTAACCCCAATTGTCTTAAAAAAAATCTTAACACATATGCCTATGATGTGTATATGAATATAAGACTTCTGTGAAATTATGCAAAATTAGCAGAATCAGAAAAGAAACAATATCCACAATGATTGAAGAAATGTAAATGGAAAACAGCAACAACAATAACAATAATTGAAACTGAATGCCGTGAAAATAATAATCAAGTTTGGCTCTAAATAAAAGATATGGGAATATACCAAATTTTCTTCTTGGCAGGCATAGGGAACTATGAGTATGGAACACAACATACATAACATCACACTTGGCTGATATGTTGGTTAGTTTTACTGAATGGTTTTTTTCCTTGTTTTATTTTGGTTATAAGGGATGACTAAGTGGGAGAGGAGGGGAGATATATAACAGAAAATGAAAATCATGTAAAAGCAAAAAACAAATAACCATTTAAAAAAAAGAAAGGTTGGAGAATGAAAAAAGGTAGATTATGATTGAGAGATTCCAAAGGATTAAAGACAACTCATCAAAAGGAATTTCTACTTAAAGAAAGTAATGAGTAACATGTCAATCACTTGATGAATTGTGATCACTATTTTAGCAGGACACAAAGAAAAGATCATAAATCCTTGCTTCCCACTGGAGAATATTTTAAAGGTTAAGAAGTCATGGGGTTTTTTTGTTGCTGTGAAAGAATCGATATAATATTTTACGAAAATCCCAACAGACTTTTTTTACTAAAGAAATACATTGTTCACACACACACACACACACACACATATATATTTAAAGAAGACATAAGTGTTTGTACTAGTTTCTAGGAAAACAGTTTAACCAATAGTGAATGATGGAGCTAGACCAATAAATGGAAATTCTAGGTCCCCAATCAAAAAAAAAAAAACAACAAACAAATGAGAAAAGAGTCCCCCTGACCTTTGTTAACTGCTAAATAGTTTACCGGCTCTCATTTCAAGCATGATATCTAGATATCTTCTGGAGAGAGAAAAAAGAATGAATAAAACCATTTGAAAAATTAACCCAGATTTTAGAATTATAGATTTAGAATGGAAAGAGACTTTAGAGATCATCCAGTCCACTATCTCATTTTACAGTTTGGTAAAATGAGGCCTAGGGAGCTTAATTGATTTGTCCAAGGCAATACAATTAATAAGCAGTAGAGCTAGAATTGGAAATCAGTTTCTCTTCTTTAAACCCAGGGCTTCTGTTCCATTATGTTCTCAATCTTCTACCTCAAGTACATTTTATTTTCTATCCCCAGTGCTTAGCATAGTGCCTGGTACATGTTAAATGCTCGGTAATCGCTTGTTGGCCGACTGACTTTCTTTGCCCATTCCAAGACTACTGGACTGAGAGTGAGAAGACCTGGATTTTTGTCCTTGCCCTTCTACTAACCAGTTATGTTGCCTTGGGAAAGTCCCTTCAACTTCCTGGGCCTGTTTTCTTGACTGTGAAAAGAGGAGCTTAGACCAGGTGATCTCTCCGTCTCCTCTAGATATAAAAGTCCAGATTCCTCTTTCTTTTTTGAATCAAAGTCTAGTTTAAAATGATGGGTCTTGCAGTTAACAGTGGTGGTGTGAGGTGGTACTCTTCTCTGTTGATGAGTGGTTGTTGTTCTCTCTCACTCAGCCTGACTCCTGTTGGTAGGCTACTCCTTCCTCATTATTCACTTTGCCCTTCCTTTTAGGCATAACTTTCTCTTTAGCCATTCCCTCTGCTCTTCTCCTCTGGAGGGATGCTTTTCCTTTCAAATCAGGCTAAGGAAAACAACAACAACAAAAAACCAAAACAAAACACTGATGGTCCCTACCTCCCACTACTAGCCAAATAATCTTCTGCCAATTCCTAATAATCCAATAAGTCAAACAACTTATTAATTGCTTAGTGTTTCATAACCTTGGCGTCATCTCAACTCATCACTCCCACTCCATGTATCCAAATCGGTTGTCATTCTCCTTAGCTTTTATCTCAATAACATTTCTCATCTCCATCTCTGTCTACCCTTATTTCTTTTCACCAGGACAATAGCCCCCTAATAGATCTACTTGCCTCATCTAATTTTTCATGTAATCCATCACCCACAAAACTGCCAAAATTATTTTTCTAAAGCACAGATACAGGTTTTAAAATATATATCAACTATATATTCATGGTGATCAATAAAGGCATGATCAGAGACAAAAGCCTAGAGTAGGAGGAAGGAATATTTGTACTGCTCAAGGCCAGGGTTTAAATCTCACTTCTAATGCCAGTGTTATGATTATGAACAAATTGTTTAGTCTTTCTTAAGCCTCAGTGTTAGCATCTTTTAAAATGGGGATAATATATTAGGCCTTATGGACCTATCTCTTAGCTATGGTGAGGAGAGAATGAGATAGTATATGTAAAATGCTTTGCAAAGTTTAAAGAGCTTTGCAAATATCACAAGCACTATTATTATTATTAATTGTTGCTATTTGTCTTAATCTCTTTTATTAACATATAAGCCCCTTGAAAATAGGGACTGGGCCTTATATTTCATTATTTCACCCTCAGTAACATGGTAGTACAATTAATTAGTAAAAAATTAATACTTTGCATTGATTAAATGCCAAAATATTTTTTGAATGATTAGATAAATGAATGAGAGGGAAGGAAACAGAAATGAAAAAAGATTAAGTCAGAAGCAGATGAGAAGAAGATAAGGTAGGGGGAAAGGAGTAGAGAGAAAGGGATCCAGATATTGGGAAAGAGATCCAGGTATGAAGAAAGAGAGAGCAGAATGGAGACTCAATAGGGTTAATAAATTATTCTTATGTCATGTATTTTTCAGTGAAATAGATGAGCTTGAGGGTACTGAGGTCCCATTATTACTTATTGACCACTGAAATTCCATTTAGTATGTAGACACCTTGAAGATAGACTAAGCTGTTTTTCATCTTTCTATACTCAGCACCTGGCTGGGTTCCTTATACAGAGAAGGAACTTAATAAATGCTTGCTGAATTCAAATAATTAATCAATTTAATCATTGTTCATCACAAAGCCTTTAGAGATGGATTCTCTTAAGATAGCCATCATAGCCAACCAAAGTGTTAATAAACCTCATTCCATGCATATGTAGTTTACTTATTATACATATTCCTCTTTTGACCTTGGAAATAGTGCATCTTGATATAGTGTACCTGACAAATCATGCCTTCCTGAAAGCAGCAGTGTATAGTTATTAAACATACAATACTTCCCAAGTTTGGCAGAGATACATCACAGGGTACAGAATGAATGAGGCACCTATTATCAGTAGTTTTTGAAAATAATGAAGAAACAGGAGAGGTGCTATTGGACTAAAGCAGGCAACATCTGTCCCAATTTTCAAAAGGGAAAAGAAGATATGCTTCAAACCATAGGCCAGTGACCATGATATTTATTCTTGAAACAATTTCAGAATGTACTCTAAACAAAATATTCTGAAAGTATTTAAAAAAGGTAGGGAGGCATCACTCCGAAATAGAGCAGATTCAAGAAGTTACAGTATATGAATGTGATGGAAAATTATTGTGCTGTAAAAAATGAGGAAATATATGATTGCAAAGAGACATGGAAAAGCTTGTGTATACTGATGCAGAGTGAAACAAGCAGAACCACAAGGGGAATTTAAACTATAACATCAATTATTGTAAAAAGAAATAATATTGAAGACTTTTATAAACGTATGAAGAAAGAAATGAGCAGAAGCAGAACTTACACAACAACATTGTAAAACCAAACAACTTTTAAAGCTGTAAGAATTAAATAATGACTATGATTCCAGAGGCCCAAAGATGACTCATACTGTCCAGTTCTTCACAGAGAGATGATAGATTTAGGACCTAGTACACACACATACATACACACAAATCCGTACATACAGTATTTAAAAGATTGTCATATAGAAGAGGGATTATACCTGTTCTGCTTACACCCAGGGGATAAAACTAAGTGAAAGCTGCAGAGACATATTTCAGTTTCACAAAAGGAAAATTTTCCTAACAATTAGAGGTGTCCAAAGTGAAATCAGCTGTTTTAGGAGGCTGTAGTTTCTCCTTCACTATTAGTCTTGAAGCAAACTTTGAGGGTCTTCCCCTCCCAGATTGATATCTTTGTGATGGTAAATTGAGCTGTCTTTTGTTTTAACTCTTAACCAGTTCTCAGTCATTGAATGAACTTGACCTCAGACAAACTGAGACCTGGGAAAGACCTTAATTTAGAAAGGTCAAGGTCACCCACTGCATCCTGGGCCATTGCCAATTGTCTTGACCTTTGTTTGCCACTGGACTTTGATGACTCTGAAGGAGAGAGTCAGGCTGATTACTTTGTTCAGCTGCACCCCACTCATATCCACTTGACATGCATGTCAAGACCTGGGATGTCATTGGTCCTCTTCAAGAATGAAAGACGAACAACAACAATGAGGATGAGCACTAGTAAGGCATGCTGGAGACATGCTTCATGCTATAAGTAAGGGGTTGGAAGAGAACTATGAGGTTTCTTTGTGATTCTAAGTATAACCAACTATTGGGGGAAATTCCAGCTTGGAGTATAATGTTGTACTAGATATTTCTTTAATCTACTTCTAAGATCTCATGATTTTATATAGAGAATTATTTATTAATTTCTTTGGTGAAAATTTTTTTCTAAACATAAACATGCAAATAATTATAAAAATGGGAGATTAGCTTAGACAGATAATTACTCTGCATGGGGAATTACTTTAATAAATACACCAGTAATGTACAGCTCAATTATACAGAGAAGGCATGTATTTAGATGAGAAAGAGACAGAGAAAGAGATAGGAGAAAGGGCATTCTTAGGAGAATGGGGAATCAATTCTTTTGGAAGGGATGTAAGGGACTACAGCTAATAGCTAATAATAGTTAACATTTATATAGCATCTACTTTATGCCAGATACTGTGCTAAATGCTTTACAAGTATTATCTAATTTAATCCTCACAACAACCCTGGAAAGTAGGTGAAATTATTATCTCCATTTTACAGATGAGGAAACTGAAGCAAACAGGGGTTGAGTGACTTGTCCATGTCACAGAGCTAGTAAGTATCTGAAGCTAGATTTGAACTCATCTTCCTAACTGCTGGCTGAGCACTCTATCCACTGTGCCACCTAGCTGCACTTTATCTGCTGATCACAGGTATAAAATATTGAATAGATTGTAAAATATAGTTATTAAGTCAGTTGTTATAGTGGATAGAGAGCTAGCCTCAGACCCTAGCCTCAGAGTTGGGTTCAAATCCCGCCTTTGATACATACTGGTTGTGTGACGTGGGGCAAATCACTTAAGATCTCAGTGTTCTAGGTAACTCTCTAAGAATATAAGCTGCAGGAATGGTTCTGACTTGCATTTGTGAAAGATCCCTCACTACTATCTTTCTGAACCAATGAAAACATAAGCCCATTCCTAATCCCTATCCTTTATTATAGGAGAGGTCTCATTTCATAATGTTGGTGGTGGGGTATATCTGGAAATGACTATGATACAATAACAAAAGTTGTCCATAAACTTATTTGACAATAAATAAAATAATTTCTAAAAGAAAAGTGGGAAAAGAAGCAGAAGTTACAACTTTCAGGGAATGTGGCTCTAAGATGATAGGACAGTGAGATTAGCCAGGATGGCAGAGTAGGAGGAAACAATACATCACAATTCCTTCTCAAAACCACTTCACAAAGACCTGCACCTGACTGAGGGAAATAGAATTTTAAAATTGTAATGAGTCATTTCACCAGCCCAGATTGGCATATGGTGATAGAAAGGTCTGTAGACACTGGGGACTGGGTCTAGCCAGAGGGTGCTTTCTTCCAGCTCTGGAGAAGAACATGGTGCAAAGAGCAGGGACAGATGTCAGGTGGCAGCTCTGTTGCTTATACCTCAGAGCTGAGTAACAGATCCAGTGCATACTGAGGAGGCAACACATAGGAGGGGTGGTCCAGGGCAGAACAGAAGCCTAAGGCTATATAGTAGGTGTGGAGAAGGAACAGAAGGAGTAGTAGCTATGTGGCCCTGTTGCAGGAGCAGACTGGGATGTCAGATATAGTTCCCAGTCCATATTTCATTGAAACCTGCAATGAAATAACAGGGACAGGGAGCTTAGACAAAAGGGAAGCCTGTAGTTTTATCATCCTGAACCTATAGACCAAGGGTGGGGAACCTGTGGCCTCGAGGCCACATGTGGTCCTCTAGGTCCTCAAGTGTGGCCCTTTGACTGAATCCAAGCTTCATTGAAGTGTACAGGACCCCAGCCTGAAATGAACCTGAGATCCTTGGAAAAATATAGACACTCAATATCCAGAGAAAGCAGCAACAGGACCAGAGAGAACACAAAACAGGTTCAAGTATTATCCAGATATTCCCTCCAGAAGTGCAGAGCCTGGCCCTAATACATGTATAAAGTCAGAAATTAAGGCTAGAGGAATGAGCAAACAAACAGATCCCCACTATAAAGTTATTTTAGTGACAGGTATGTCAAAAACACAAACCCAGGAAAAGAGAATGACTCTAAACCACCTACAAGTAATACTTCAAGGCAAAAGATAACTTGGGCACAAGATCAACTAGGATTCTAGAAGAAATGAAGTAATAGTTTTAAAAAGAGTTAAAAATGATTTTATAAGTGAAATGAGAAGTTAGAGGAAAGAATTAGAAAAGAAAGAATTTAGCTGTGTGATCCTGGGCAAGTCACTTAACCCTGATTGCCTCACAAAAAAAAAGAAAAGAAAGGAAAAGAAAAGAGAGAGTTGCGGAGAAAAGAATTGCAAAGAGAATTAACAGCTTAGCGCAACAAGACCAGAACCTTACCCTAAGGAATAAACTCCTTGAAAATTAGAATGTACCAAATAGAAGTTAATTACTCCATTGGACAACAATAAATGTTAAAACAAAGTCAAAAGACTAAAAAAAAGGAAGAAAATGTAAGGCATCTCATGTCAAAAAATAACCAACCTGGAAAACAGTTCAATGAGTTATAATTTAAGAATCACTGAACTATCTTAAAACTATGACCAAAAAAGAGCCTAAATATCATATTTTAAGAAATTATAAAAGAAAATTGTCCAGATCTCTTAAGAGAAAAGTAAAAATAGAAAGAATCCTATTTGACTCCTAAAAGAAAGCCCCAAATAAAAGCTCTTGGGATCTCATAACTAAAATCCAGAGCTTTATTTCATTCAAATAAAAACATTGCAAACAGCCAGAGAGAAAGTATTCAAATATCGAGGAAGCACAGTCAAGATTTCACACAAGATTTGACATTCACAACTATAATGGAGTGGAGATCTAGGAATATGATGTTCTATAAGGTAAAAGATATGGGTTTCCAACTAAGAATAACTTACCTAGAAAAACAGAGCATAATTTTCCAAGGGAAAAATAATATCTTAATGAAATAAAGGTCTTCCAAACATTCCTGATGAAAGGATCAAAGATGAGTAGAAACTTTGAAATATGAACACAACAGTAAAGAGAAATATTAAAAAGATAAGTATAAGCAAGCAATAATAAGGGACTAAAGAAGGATGAAATGTTTACATTCTAGTAGAAGGAGATTATGTAAATGCTACTTTAGAACCCTAGTATTATCAGGGGTAGAAGAGAGAGCCAAACAAGACAGAATTAGGAGCAGTGATGCTCTTCTAAATTTTTTTAAAAAAAATTTATTCATTTTTCTTAATTTTTTTTCTTTTTAGTGATGCTTTTAAAAGAAGAAAGGAAAGGAAGAGTAAAAAAATACAATGGGGTAGGATGAAAGAGGAGAGGAAGAGTTAGGAAAATGATTTTACATAATTGGGGTATAAAAGTAGAAGATTATACAAACAAGGAGAAAGAAGTTAGGGAGAGAATTGTACTAGAACATTCCTTTCATTTGAACTCCTCAAAAGAGGGAAGAATACAGAACAGAGTTGGGTGCAGAAATACATTTGACTCAACAGGAAAACAGGAGGGAGGAGGAGAAAGAAGTAATAAAGAATAATAGGGATCATAGATTCAAGGTCGGATTAGTTATAAACAAACATAAACAAACACTAATCACCAAGGGCAGATGAGGAAGATCAGTTTAAAAGGAGAGAAAAGATAAGAACCTGTGACTGGAGTCTGGATTGAAGGAAAGAGAAGAGGAGAAGGGGAGCAGAATCAGATTAATTAGTCCTAGACACTTCTTTTAGCTTACCACTCCCTTCATTATAAATAGTTTGTGGGAAACAAAGAGAGGGAGAAAATATGAGAGAATAGGGTGGAGGGAAATGTACAATTAGCAATCATAATTGGGAATGTGAATGAGATCAACTCACCAATAAAGTGGAAGAGGATAGCAGAATGGATTAGAAAGCAGAATTGAACAATGTGTCATTTGCAATAAACACACTTGAAACAAAGATTTGCACAGAGTTAAAATAAGAGGCTAAAGAAATATTATATTTCAACTGAATTCGATAAATGCAGGGATAACAATCTTGATTGTAGACAACAAAATAATAAAAATGAAATTGATTAAAGGAGATAAAAAAGAAAACTATATTATGCTAAAAGGTACCATAGATAATGAATTAATGTTAATAGGAAACATATGCACAAAATGGCATAGTGTCTAAACACTTTAAGGAAAAATTAAATAAGTTAAAGGAAAAAATGAACAGCTCCTCCCAGACAATCTCAGTGTACCCATTTCAAATCAAGACAAATTTAAACTCCCACCCCCAAAAAAAGAAACAAGAAAGTAATTAAGGAACTGAATAGAATTTTTAGGAAAGTTAGATATGATAGATCTCTGGTAATTATTGAATATGAATAAAAAGGAGTATAGATATTTATTAGTTGTGCATGACATCTTTACAAAAATTGGCCCTATATTAGTTCATAAAACCTCACAAATTCAGAAAACCAAATATTAAATATATAGTGGATCACACTGCAATAAAATTATATTCAATAAAGAGCCACTGAAGAAAGGATTAAAAATTAATGTTAGACTAATATATTGGAAAGTCAATGACTTAATCCTAAAGCGTAGGTAGGTCATAAAAGAAATAGTAGAAACAAAAATTTCACTAAAATAATGTTAATAATGTAACAACATAACAAAAATTTTGTTATGACATCAAAGCAGTTCTTTGAGGAAAACTTACTTATCCAAACAAACACTTTAATCAACAAAAAGGAGAAAAAAAATATCAACAAACTAGGCTTGCAACTATAAAATCATAGAAAACTAACAAATTGAAAAATCTCCAGTCAAACACCAAAATAGAAATATTGAAAATCAAAGAAGAGGTGAATAAAATTGAAAGCAAAAAACCCAATGAATTAATATATAAAAATAGCACCTATTGAAAAACAAAACAAAACAAACCATTAGCTAATTGGATAAAAAAACAAAGAGGAAAAGCAAATTACCAGTTTTAGACATGAAAAGCATAAATTCACAACAAATGAAGAAATAAAAAAAATCAGAAATGTTTTTGCCCAATTATATACCAATAAAACTGACACCTAAATGAAATGAATTAAAATGGGTAAACAAAAATAAAAATGAAATAGATTTAAAGAAATATAAAATACCCAGATTAACAGATCAAAAATAGAAGACTTAAATATAACAATCCCAGGAAAAGAAAGTGAAAATCATAAATGAGCTCCCAAAGGAAAAGAAAATGAACAAACCCGAGACCAGACAGATTTGTAAGTTGAATTCTATCAAACATTTAAAGAACAATTAATTCCAATAATACACAAGCTGTTAAAAATAATAGGAAAATTATATTTATGCTATAAACATGGTCCTGATAACTACAACAGGTGAGTCAAAACGGAGAAAGGAAATATAGATTAATATCCTTAATGCATATTGATGTAAAATTTTAAAATAAAACATTATCAAGGAAACTGTAGCAACATATTACAAAGATGATGTGCTATTACCAGATTGGATTCATAGTAGGAATGAAGGATTGGTTCAATATCAGGAAAACTATTAACATACTCGATCGTAGCAATAATAAGAAAAACAAAAAAAACATGATTATATCAATAGATGCAGAGAAAGCTTTTGACAAGATACAACAAGTATTTCTGTTAAAAATATTAGAAAACCTAGAAATAAATAGATTATTTCTTAATATGATAAGTAGTATCTATCTAAAAATCAGAGTAACTGTTTTGTGTAATGAGGATAAACTAGAGAGGCCTTTTTAATAAGAACAGGGATAAAGCAAGGATATCTATTATTGCCATCACTATTTGATACAGTACTGGAAATGCTTGCTATTGTGATGATGAAAAAAATTTAGGGCATAGGCATAGGCAAAGAGAACTAACTAAAATTTTTATTAGAGTAACAACTTAACAAGGTTGTAGGATATAATAAACTCACAAATAATCAGCATATCTGTGTATCACTAACAAAGCTCTGTAGAAGAGATAGAAAGAAAAATTCCATTTAAAAAACAGAAAAGGTATAAAATACTTGGGACTTTATTTGCCAAGACATATACAGGAACTACTTGAATATAACTACAAAAGGCTCTTTACGCAAATAAAGACAGATCTAAATAACTGAAAAAACATTAATTGCTCAAAGGTAGACTGAACAAATATAATAAAACTACAATACTGACTAAATGAATTTACTTATTCAGTGCCATACCAATCAAACTACCAGAGGATTACTTTATAGGGCTAGAAAAATTACAATAAGGGGCAGCTAGGTGGCGCAGTGGATAGAGCACTGGCCCTGAAGTCAGGAGGACCTGAGTTCAAATCCAGCCTCAGATCAAACACTTGGCACTTACTAGCTGTGTGACCCTGGGCAAGTCACTTAACTTTTGCCAAAAAAAAAAATTACAATAAAATGCAGCTAGAAGAACTAAAGGTCAACAATATCAGGAGAAATAATGAAAAACAGTGGGAAAGAAGGGAGTTTAACAATACAGATCTCAAACTCTACTGCAAAGCAGTAATCACTGAAGTGATTTGGTGCTAGTTAAGAAATAGAGAGAAATCAGATTAAATACACAACATACAGAAGAAAGCAAGAACGTTAACCTAATGTTTGATCAACTCAAAGTTTCTAGCAATTGGGGTAGAAACTCAATATTAGACCAAAATTGCTAAGGAAACTGGTAAGTGGTCTAGCAGAACCTAGGTATAGACCAACATCTCATACCACAAACCAAGGTACATTCCAAATGGGTCCATGACTTGGATATAAAGGGTAACATAATAAACAAATTAGAGATGCAGGGGAAAAATACTTTTCAGTTGTGTGGAAAGTATAAGAATTTATAACTGAACAAAAGATAGAGAGGATCATAGAAGATAATCACAAAAGTTAAAATGGAAAATTTTGATTATATAAAATTAATAAGTTTTTGCACAAAAAAAACCCAATGCAGCTAAAATTAGAAGTAAAGTAGATAACTGGGGGAAATATCTCTTCAGCATGTTTCTTTGACGTAGATATATAGGGAACTGATTCAAAATTATAGGAATGAGAGTCATTCCTCAATTGATAAATGACTGAAGAATATTAACAGGCTGTTTTGTTTCTTTTTTTTCTTTATTGTACTCCTTCCTTTTGTTTATTTATTTTTAAATTAAATTAATTTTTTTTAATAAACAGAAAACTGTCTTCTCTTCCTCACACACAGTTCCTTTCCACCCTCTCCTCCACCACTGAGAAAGAAAGAAAACAAAGTCCCTGTTACAAACATGTACAGTCAAGGAAAACAAATTACCTCATTGGCCATGTTAAAAGAAAAAGTCTCATTCTGCACTGAATCTGTCACCTCTCTAGCAGGAAGTGGTTAGCACGGGGGTGGGGAACTTGCAGCCTTGAGGCCACATGTGGTCCTCTAGGGCCTCAAGTGTGGCCCTTTCACTGAATCCAAACTTCACAGAACAAATCCTCTTAATAAAAGATTGATTTATTAATTATATTAATTATGTTATAATTAATTATAATATATAATAATGTTAATCATAGTATATTTATATAAATTGTATATTATATATAATTTATATAAATTGTATATTATATTAATTATAATTATATTATATATTATATAAATCCCCTTAATAAAAGGATTGATTATTGATTGTGCCAATTATATTATAATTAATATCAATAAATAATTATATAATTATTATATAATATTTATATAATGTAATATATAATTATTATGATATATAATCAACATACACAATTTAGAAAATATTATAATTAAATATAATTATATTATAATTAATTATAATATATAATGTGTAATTAATTATAATACATTATGCATAATATATTATAATATAATCAATAAAGCAATCCTTTTATTAAGGGAATTTGTTCTATGAAGTTTGGATTCAGTCAAAGGGCCACACTTGAGGACCTAGAGGGCCACATGTGGCCTCAAGGACGCAAGTTCCCCACCCTGGGGTAAGCATGTTTCATTATGCGTCCTCTGGAATCATGGTTGGTCATGGCATTGATCAGAGTTTTTAAGGCTTTTAAAGCTGCTTGTTTTTATAATATTGTTGTTATTGTACAAATTATTCTCCTGGTTCTACTCTGTTCACTTTGTATTAATTCATGCAAATCTTCCCAGGTTTTTCTGAAACTATCCCCCTCATCATTTCTTATATCATAATAGGATTCCATTACCTTCTATGCCATAATTTGCTCTTTTTTGCTTGGCACATCTTCAGTTTCTAGTTCTCTGCCTTCTCAAAAAGAGCTGTGATAAATATTTTTGTAAATGTGTGTTCTTTTCCTCTTTCTTTGATCTTTTGGGGTATAGACCTAGTAGTAGTGTTGATGGGCTAAAGGGCTTTTTGGGCAGAGTTCCTGTTTGCTTTCTAGAATGACCGGACTAGTCAAGCGTTCCACCAAGAGTGCATTAATATAACTTTTTCCCACCACAGCTCCTCTGGTAGTTACCATTTTCCTTTTCTTTGGTCAACTTGGCCAATCTGATGAGTGTGAAATAGAACTTCAGAGTTGCTTTAATATGCATTTCACTGATTAGTAATTTGGAGGATTTTTCCCCATGTATCTATCAATAACTTGGATTTCTTCCTCTGAAAACTGCTGAACAGACATAGTTACAAAATATTTATAGCAGCTTTTTGTGGTGGCAAAGAATTGGAAACTGAGGGTATGCTTATCTATTGGGGAATGGCTGAATAAGTTATGGTATATGAAGGTGACGGCTTACTAGTGCACTGTAAGAGATGATGAAGGGGATGACTTCACAGAAACCTAGGAAGAATGATGATAAACTGATGTGGAGTGAAATGAGCAGAACCAGGAGAAGAGTTTATATAATAATAACATTTTTAAGATAATGAAAGATGTAAGAATTCTGAACAATCCAATAACCAACCATGAGTCCAGAGTGCTCATGATGAAATGTGCTACCCACATACCTCTTAACATAGAGGTGCTAGACTCAAGGTGTGGACTGATATACACATATGCATATGTGTACATATATATTACATATATGACATAGCCAATGTAGGAACTTGTTTTGTTTGACTATACATATTTGTTACAATGATTTTGTTTTTCTTTCTTTTTCAATGGGGGGAATGTGGGAGGGAGAGAAACTAGATTTTTTTAATTAAAAAAATTAATTAAAAAAATCATAGGACAGAATAGGAGTGATATTTTTCCCAGGATCCTAGTATGGTGAAACTTCTGGTTAGGCTGAGGGAGAGAGAGTAAAGTCTCTGATAATCTGAATACATAGAAAGTCACGAACTCACACATACATACACATATGCACTGTAGGTTGGATTAAAACCTGTCCATGCCCCATCATGCTTGAGTGGAATTGAGAAAGAATCTGATCTCTTAGAAACTACCAATCAACCAATTAATTAACAAATATTTATTAAGTATCCACTCTATCAGAGAGATAAAGCCAGCCTTCAGGGGAACTTGGAACTTATAAGTCAGCCAGATCTATATTTACTTTCTAGTTTCACATTCTCTTTCCATATATGTATTATTATTGACATCCTTCCTTTTCCATGAAAATAATGTCTATGTAAAGTGTCCTTTGTTATATTGGTTATCTCTATGCTCATGCTCCTCCACCTGTCCTTGCAAATATTTGTTTCTTTTTCTATATTAAAAAGTTAGCTAGCTGTGAACAAAAGATCATTGTAGAGTAGCTGCATGTCTTATTCAAGGACCTGCATTTACTATGGAAAAGAGAGATGAAATCTTTGGGGACACAATAGACTGTGTTCTCCTGACTCTGGCGTTAAAAAAATGACCTTACTGTTTTGCTGGGTCTCATTTCTTTGATTCAGATTTGAGTTTTGTCCTAGAAAACCCATATTGTTTTCAAGCTTGCTCATTTTGCTCTTCAATTCAATTCAACAAACATTTATTAAGTGCCTAATGTACAGAAGGGACTGTCTTAGACACTGGGGATACAAAGACAAAAATAAAATGCATTTTCTATGCATGAGGAGCTCACTACATTTTATTGAGAGGGATGAGATAGATAAGCATAATACAAGTTAGGGATTAATGGAGGCTAAGATGAGGTCTAAACAAAGTACTCCAGGAATATTTAAGGAGAGAGAACATTTTTAGTTGAGGAAATAAGGAAAAAGGACATGGAGCTGTTATTTGAACTGAGTCTTGAAGGAAGATAAAGATTCTGAAGGCAGAGATGAGGAAGGAGTTTCAGGCATGGGAGTTTAGGGACAGGTAGTAATCTAGTTTTGTTGGAGCATCAAATGTGTTAAAGGAAGTAATATGGAGTAAAAATAGAAAAAAAAAAGATAAATTGAAGGTAGATTATGGAGGCCCTTGAATGCCAGGGTAGGAAATTTGTCATGGAAGCAGTAGGGAGTCAATGAAGGCTTCTAAGTTGGGGAGTACACTGGCCATTTTCAGTGCCCATTCTTTAACATTATTTTTGAAGGTTTATGTGTGTGCAGGTTTATCTGGAAAAGATAGAGAGAGGTAGCTGAGAGACCAATTAATTACAGTATTTTTGTGTTCCGTGGCTTCCCTGACTTCCTTCTACAAGAAACCTTTCCTGGTCCTCCTCAATCTTGGTGTCTTTTCTCTGAGGTTATCTGCAATTTATCCTTTTTTGTAGCCTATTTGAGCATGGTTGTTTACATGTTGTTTCCCCCATTAGACTGTGAGCTTCTTGAAAGCAGGACCCTATTTTTCTTGGCTTTCCTTCGTATTCCTAGAGCTTAGCATAGTAATGGTATGTAGCAGGGACTTAATAAATGTTTGCACTGAATTTGGTCATACCTGGAATGTACCCTCTTAAAATCACCTTGTATAGATTTTGTATCTATGGACACATTTTCTTCCCTGGCTTCACTGTAGACTACTTAGATCTTCTGAAGATAGAGTCTGCAGGGCTTGGTGACAGATTAGATATGGAAGGGGTGAATGAGAATGAAGAGTCAAAGATGACTGAGGTCATTCTGACCTTTATGGAATCTTTGACAGCATTCACCCCAACCTCCATCTCTACCTCGATAGTGTCTCCCCAGTCAGTCAGTAACTCAATAAGCATTTATTAAGTGTTTATTATATTCCTGGTCCTGTGCTAAGTGCTGGGCAAGAAAGGCAAGTCCCTGCCCTCCAGGAGCTCACAGTCTAATGGAAGAGACAACAAGCAAACAAATATGTACACTCTACATACAGGAAAAACAGTAAATAATTAAAAGAGGGAAGATACTAGAATTAAGAGACATTGGGAAAGCCTTCTTGTAGAAGGTGGGGTTTTAGCTGGGACTTGAAAGAAACCAGGGAAGCCAGGAGGCAGAGATAAGGAGGGAGACCTTTCTTAGCATGGGGGCAGTCAGTGAAAACACTGAGAACTGAGAGACGGAATATCTTGTTCATGGAACAGCCAGGTGGCCAGTGTCACTGGACTGAAGACTACATGACGCAATGTAAGGTGTAAGAAGACTGGAAAGGCTGAGAAGGGGCTAGGTTTTAAAGGGCTTTGAATGTCAAGCAGAGGATTTTGTATTTGATCCTGGGGGAGTTAGAGAACCACTAGAGTTTATTGAATGTGGAGGTGACATAGTTTGACTGGTACTTTAGGAAAATAATTTCTGAGTCTGAAAGGAGGATCTACTGGAAATAGGGAGAGACTTGTGGCTGGCAGATCAACAGTCAGGTTGCCGCAATACTCTGCGTGTGAGACAATAAGAACCTGCACCAGGGTGGTGGTAGTATCAGAGGAGAGAAGGAGGTGTAGCTGAGAGATGTTGCAAAGGATGAAATAAACAGATCTTGGCAACAGATTGGATAAAAGCATTGAGGGGTAGTGAGTCAGAGGGACTTGCAGTATGCCGATGTCCTTGACAGCAATAGGGAAGTTTGGAAGAGGGGCAGGGCTTAGGGGAAAGATAACGACTTCAGTTTTGGACATGTTGAGTTTAAGATGTCAATTGGACATCCATGTCTGAAAAGCAATTGGAAATATGAGACTGGAGGTCAGCACAGAGGTAGATTTGAAAATCATCGGCATAGAGATGACAATTACATCCATATGAGTTGATAAGACCACCAAGTGAAGCAGTAAAGAGGCAGGAGGGAAGAGGGCCCAGGACAGAGCCCTGTGGGAATCCCATGGTTGGTGTGCATGACCTAGATGAGTATCTAGCAAAGGAGACTGAGAAGGAGTGGTCAGATAGATAGGAGGAGAACCCAGCAAGTCCTGAAAACCTAGAGAGAAGAGAATATCAAGGAGACGTGGTGATTGTAGAGTCAATGTTGTAGAAAGATCAAGAAGAATGATGATTGAGAAAAGGTTATTGAATTTGACAATTAGGAGATTTTTGGTAACTTTGGAGAGAGCAGCTTCATTTGAATAATGAGTTTGGAAGCCAGATTTTAGGTAGTTAAGAGAAGAATGGCAAGAGATGAGGTGGGGGCATCTATTGTGGATGATCTTCTCAAGGAATTTAGCCACAAAGGGCAGAAGAGATATAGGATGATAGTTAGTGGGTTTAAGGTTCTAGTGAGGGTTTTTTGAGGATGAAGGAGCCATAAAAATGTGCATAGGCAGTAAGGAAGGAAACTGGAGAGGGAAAAATTGAAGATAAGTGAGAGAGTAGGGATGACAGAGGGGGCAATCTGTTGGAGAAGAGAGAATGGAACAGGATTGCTTGTGTAGGTAGATGGGTTTGCTTGGCAAGGAATAGGGCCACTTTTTCATGTGAGACAGGGTTTAAGGAGGAGATAATAGCAGAAGGCATCTGGACAATGTAAGGTAGAGGGGAGAAGAGAGAGATCTTGGTGAATGACCTTAATTTTTTCAGTAGAATATGAGGCAACTTTCTCAGCTCATAGGGTGGGGGGAGTAGGGTCTGTGGGAGGTTTGAAGAGGAATGAAAAGGTGAGGAAGTGCCTCTGTGAAGAATGCAATAGAAAGTTAATAATAGAGGTGAAGAAAGATTGCCTAGCAACACTGAGGGCCCAGTTGAGGTTCTGTAACAATTTTTTACTGGACAGGGTCAGAACGATTATGTGATTTTCTCCTCCTTTATTTAGCAGCATGTGTGTAGGAGTAAAGGGAGCAGATAGAGGGAATGATCCAAGGCTGAGGCTTTGCAGGGCACAACATATGATAAGGGGGCCAGGGACTCAAGAGAAGAGGACAGTGTAGAATTGAACCAGTTCACCAGGGAGTAAAGATAGGGAGAGTAGGAGAGAGTGGCTAGTGCAGGGATGATGGCCAGGGAGATAACTCAGGGATTGAGGGATTGGAGATAAGAGTGTGGATGAAGAGTAGTATTTGGTATGGGAAGGTAGAGGGAGAGGTAGAAAGCCAATAGACTGTGATCAGATAAAGGCATTTCAGAGTTCTTGAACATGGAGATGGTGTATTTGTAGGTGATGGTAAGGTTAAGGATATGATCATCTTTTTGTGGTAATGAAGGAGGGTGGAAGAGTTGGTCATGGGAAGTGAATAGGTTGAGGACTTAGGTGGTTAGGTTGTTTGAGGCAGTGTCATTACATATGTTTAACTCCCCTAGTATGAGGGCAAGAGTTGGGAAAGAGAGAAAGATTGTCAGCTAGGTACTGAACTCATTGAGGAAAGAAGGAGTGTCCTGGAGGTTTGTAGACAATAGTTACCAGCATTTTGGAAGGGTGGAAGATGTGGATTGTGCCTTTCCTACCTTTACTCACATGATGTTGCTGTCTCCTGGTTATCTATTTCACTATTCCTTCTCATTCTCCTTTCCTGGATTATCATCCATGCATTAATAATCTATTAATAAATGCTTGTTGATTGATTGATTGATGTCCCACCCCCAGGGCTTTTGCCTGCGCCCTCTTATTTTCACTTTTGATCAACCCCTATGGATTTAATTAGTATCTCTAGTCAGATGACTCTAAGATCTACATATCTTTCATTAGTTTCTCTCTTGAGCTCTAGTCCTGAATCACCAACAGGCAGTTGACTCTACCGGGATGTCCCATAGGTATCACATACAATATGTCCAAAATGGAAATCAGTATCTCCTCCCTCCCCTATCCCAACCCACTCTTCTTCCAAGTTTCCTTAGTTCTATGTAGAGCACCATCACCCTTCCAGTTACCCAGGTTTACAACCCAAGAGTCATTCTTGACCTTCCTCTTTGCTCTCCCTCCATATCTTATTTGTTACTAAATCTTGTTGATTGTATCTCCACAAAATCTCTTTAACCATTCCCTTCTCTCAGTCAATACAATCACGAACTTAGTTCAGGTCATCATTGCCTCTTGCCTGAACTATCTGCAATAATCTCCTAACTGATCTCCCAGGCATTCAAGGCTGCTTCAGTTCAAGGCTCTGAAAAATCTGGCTCCAGCTTATCTGACCAACCTTATCTCCTATCATTCCCCTTCATGTACTCTGTGCTCTTGTTGTACTATTCCTTGGTTCATGTTCTTGACCTATTCTTATCTCCCTACTTTTGTTCATACAGTCCCCAATACCTGGAAAGGAATCTACCTCCTTCTGTCAGATTCCTTAGTTTGATGGGTTTCATAGTTGCATAGTTGGAAGGGACTTTGGAGATCATCTGTTCCAATTTCCTCCTTTTATAGTTGAGGAAACTGAAGATTTAAGAATTAAAATAACTGCCCAAGGCATGAGGTACCTAGTATCTGTTTTGTTTCTTCACACATACATACACATACATACATCTATATATATATATATATTACACATATGTGCATCCATATATATATGTATGTATGTATGTATGTGTCATCTTTAAAGGAAGGACTTCACTTCTCTCCAGGCTGTATCCTGAACCCTTCTCTAACTGCCCCAGAAAATTCTTCATCCTGGAATCTCACTCTAGTCCTGGAATTCAGACGTTGGAAGTAAGTACCCTCTGCCCCTGTGGTCTCTCCCTCTGATTGGATGGCTTCTCCCAAAACCTCCATTTAAGAAGGACATCAAGGACAAAGAGGGCAGCTAGGTGGATAGAGGGCTGGGCCTGAAGTCAAGAAGACTTATCTTCCCAAGTTCAAATCTGTCCTCAGTCACTTAATAGCTGTGTGATACTGAGCAAGTCACTTAAGCCTCTTTGCCTCAGTTTTCTTATCTGTGAAATGAACTGGAAAAGGAAATGGCAAACCACTTCAGTATCTTTGCCAAGAAAACTCCAAATGGGGACACAAAGAAATGATTCAATAACAACAACCACCCAAGATATCCACTTAACTTTCCAGGCTGCAAGCTGAGCTATCATGCCCCCCATAACGGGCACTTTTGTACCTATACCCTCCCTCCCTTCCTTTCTCCATTAGAGCTCACATTTTAATGTAAGCTCCCCCAGGGCAGGAACTATCTTTCTTTCTGTCAGTATTTGTATTTCCACCACTTAGCACAGTGCCAGGCTCATAGTAAGCACTTAATAAAATTTTGTTAAAGTCTCTATTTGGGTGCCTCAAGGATCTGTGCTTACTGTTTAACATTTTGTATTAATAATTTGAATAAACATAATTAGCACATTTATCAGATTTGCAGTTGACTCAAAACTGGGAGAAATGACAGAGCCAGGATTCAAAAATATCTTGACAAGCTAAAACATTGGACCAAATCTAATAAGACGAAACAGTGGGGATAAACGTCAGGCTGTACACTGAGGTTAAAAACTCCAGCATCAGAAATAAAAAGTTATAGAAGTGCTGCTAGATAGAAGTTCATCTGAGAACCATTCAGCAGATTTCATGAGATGACTCTGGAGGAGAGAGTGAGGCTGATGACTTTGCACAGCCCCACCTCACTTAAATCCAATTTACTTGCAAGTCAAGACATCACACACATCACCCCCTCCCCCCATGTCATTGGTTCTCTTCGAGAATGGAGGACAAACAACAACAGTTGGTAGATTTAGTGGACTGCACACTCATCATGAAGCAACAGTGGGACACGGCAGCCAAAAAAGCTAGTGCAGTCTCAGGTTTTGTTGAGCGGCACAGCGTACTGATAATTCCACTGTACTTTGCCTTGATCAGACCACAACCAGAATGTTTTCTTCAGTTTGAGGAGTCCCGTTTTTGTAATGTCCATGATAAGCTGGAGAACTTCTAGGGTATGGTGACCAGATGGGTGAAGGGCCTTCAGATTATGTCATATGAAGATAAAGTGAAGAAACTGGTGATAGCTAGCTTGAAGATGTGATTGCTGTGTTTCAGGGCATCGTATAGAAGAGCAATTTGACTCGTTCTGCTCAGCTTCAGAGTAAAGAACCAGGAACAATGTGTGTGGGGTGGTCCCCAAGAGGCACATTTTTAGCCCTATGTAGTGAAAAACTTGCTAACAATCAAAGTTGTATACAAATGCAGTGGATGCCTCCGGAGCTGGTAGAGTCCCTCTCACTAGATATCTTCAAGTAGACTTGATAACCATTTGATAGGTATTTCATAAAATGGATTCCTTTTCAGGTATAGGTTGAAGCAGATGTTTTCTGATATCCTTTCGAACTAAATTTGGTTGATTTTGCGTTTGTTAACAGTTCTAATCTTATTGGTGATGAAGGAAGGGAGGATGGTGTATTTGTATCTCCATCATCACAGAATAGGTGCTTAATGGGTGATTGCTGATTGATGGTGAAACTTTTAGGTTAAAGTGAAATTGGGGCTGGAGGGGCTGTAATTATGGATTTCAGTTACTTATTTCCTTCAATGTGTATCATTAAAGGAGAGTGGCTTGTATAAGAAGATCAGGAAGAAAAGCAAAACCCAAAACAGAACAGCCATGCTTCCTATGGGGTTCAGTTCCAGGGTCATAAAGTAATTGGATATGTTAGACCTGGGATAGTCCTGGAATGAAATGGGTGGTGGAAGTTAAGTTACATGGTCTTGAATATCCTACCTGACATGGAAAGTCTGTCCTCGTTTATGCAAGTGGGTAAGAAACCCAATGCCAGGAGTCTTACGGGTTTTTCAAACTCTCTCAAAAGGCTTTGCATGGATAGGCCAGGTCATCCAAGGAGATCATCTGCATGGATTGGCCAGGTCATCCAAGGAGATCATCAGGACTTGAAACTCCTTCTGACTGGAACTTTGAGCTTCAGTAGAGAGCTGATTCTATACTTCCTGGCCCTTTCACCCCTCCTTCAATTGTTAACTCTTGTCCAATGCACTCAGTTGATGGATAAGCCTGACCAGCTCCACTGCTCTAAGCTAAACTCATTGTAGAGAGCTTTCCTGCTTGGTGCTAAATAAACATTTTCAACAAGTGTTCTCAAAGAAAATGAGAGTCTGGGAAGAAGTTTTACCTCTGGTGATTCTGCTCTGTGTTCTCTGGGAAATTTAGGCTGGGCAGTAATTATACCAGCAGAAGTAGAGATACAAAAACCAGTTTATAGAATTGAGATTTGGAAGAGACCTTAGTCTCTTAGTCTCACCTAGTCATAGAGCCACCTTAGAGAGTTGGAAGGGACCTTAGAGGTCATCTGGCTTCAACCCATCTTTGTAGACTGATCATGCTTCTCTCCCCTTTACAAATTAATTCTAACTGAACTGGCCCACTTACCTTTCACTGTCCATCACATTCCATTTCCCTCCCAGGGGCTTTTGCTCAGGCTATCCACCATGTCTTGAATGTTCTTCCTCACCTCTACCTCATAGTATCACTAATTTCCTTCCAAGCATGGCTCAGCTGCCACCTCTTATGAGGAAGTCTTTCCTGATCTTCTCCCTCTCCAGTTGACAATACTATCTGTGGATCTGTTTCTAATAGAATATAAGCTCTTTGAGGGTAAAGGCTATCTCATTTTTGTTTTTGTATTGGAGGCACCCAGTATAGCACTTGGCACACAGCAGGTGCTCAATAAATGCTTCTTGGATTAATTATAGATGAGGCAACTGAATCCCAGAGAGGTTAAGTGACTTGCCCAAATGGTTAATTGAACTGCATTTGAACAAATGTCCTCTGACTCCAAATACGGTATTTTCCCCCCATCGTACCCCACTGTCTTCCTTTCAGCATTTCATTTTACAGATAAGGAAACAAACCTAGAGTGCTTGCATTACTCACCCAGGTGGCAAAGCTAGTAAGTGGCAGTCAGGATTGACTCTGTCTACTGTATCACACTGCTTCTCAGTCCAAGGTCAGTTTTTCCAAAGCATTTTAGTAATCTGTTTCCATCTGGACAACAAGACCAAACCATCTTTGGAGAGGGAAGCACAAACCAAATGGAAAGATACAAGGCATCTTATCCCTCTGGAGCTTTTCTGATTACAGCACTCCTCTTCGCATGATGTGTTTCACAATTTTCATTAATTTCATATTAATGCTAACTAAGTTCTTCAAGGAAGAAAAGGAACAGATGACATGCAAAAAAACTTTCGAAGTATTTTGCCATGATGAAACAGTATTACAACAAAGCCAAAAATGCATCGAAGAAGCCAATTTACAAAAACAAAAAGAAAAACATAACTCTTCCATTCTCCTTGCTCTTTGCTCCTCCCCTTTTCTTTATCTGTCAACTATGCAAATCCAAAGGACCAACAAGAATGTGGAAAATAGAAATGTCCCATTTTTAGCATTATAGGGTTAACTAAGTTCTATTTGAACTAGGTTGGGACTCAGGAAATAGGGGACCCTAGTTTATTCATCCCAAATACCAATTGTGTGATTTGTAGAAAAAACAAACTATGTTTTGTTTTGTTTTTTAATTTCTTCAAGTGATCACTGGCCTTTATAAAATACGCATAGGGGTGCACACACACAGTGACTATTGAAATTAACAACGAGACTGAATTGAAGGAGAAGAATGAGAGAGAATGTATTTTTAAATATGTGCCTTTAGAAGAAAGATATGCTTCTCTCCTTTACTGATCTCTCTACCCCTCTACCCTCCTTACTCCAACTCCTTCCTTCGATGCTTCCCCTCACCCGAGTTATTTGGGATTAAAGGCAGCATCGGCCCCATACACAAACGCAGCTGGTTCCGTTTGGTCGGCCTGAGCCCTGCTGTGAAACTACGACAGGAATTCCACTAAGTTGGCAACACCGCAACACAAAGAAAACAACAATAGGGAAAGCCCTTCCGTGCAGAAAGGAATGTTTCGAGCACCGTTCTCCTACAGTGAAAGGAGACAGACATAGAGGAGAACGCGCTCGCTCGCTCACACGCACAAACACACACACACACACACACACACACACACACACGCGGTCGCGCGCGCGCGCGCACACACATACACACAGGGACAGAGGCACCCCCCCACCACAAACTCCCAAACATACACCCGAAGAGGAGAGATTTGTAGGCAGCAGGTTTTTCTTTTTCCCTCCCCCTCTGTCTCTTCGCAGCTCTGCATCTTGTGATGGAGGACAACCTTATCCCCTCTTTGTAATTCCGTGGTGCCTGGGACGCTGATTGACTATTCTGATTTGCCCCAGTGTTTCTTGTGGCTTGACTCCGGTGCTGTGTAGTACCACCACAGCAAGGCCCCTCGAACCCGCATAAACCACATCTCTCTCTCTCTCTCATCAAACTTCTTTCCCTTCTCTCTGTCCTCTTCTCTTTCCTCTGGTTATTTGATTTTCCAATTGAGCAATTTTATTCCACTCTTCTCCGCAACCCTAGATTTCACTCCATTTGCGCAACAACTGTGGACCCTTTGCAAGAGGGAAAGTTTCTAGAGACTTGGAAGATTGTAACATTCTAGCTTTGCTGGGAGAAAAGTGTGTGTGTGTGTGTTTATGTACGGGTGTGTGCGTGTGTTTTAAACTAAACTACTAAGCATCTCCGTGCCATTTCCATAACTAAGCCGTTATTCTACTGGAATCAAAACAATACAAAAAACACTACCAACAATCAAAACGCCAGAGAAGTTTCAGCCCAGGCTGCTAAAGGTCAGTAAAAGACCCAGACGTTAGATACAATTCAATAGGCACCAGGAAGAAAAAAAGAGTGCAGAATTCCTGCCGGGAAAGTGAGCCTTGGCTAGAAGCTGCTTTTCGACAAAGTTTAAGGTCAGATTCTCATATATGGGGATAAAAGATATCCCAGAATACTGCCTAGGTTGAGGAGTCACCTGAGTTATTATGCCAAACTGGCCTTTAAAAATGTAATTAAGTTTGTAGTTCTGAATACACAAACTTGTGACTTTCTCTCAGGGGTTGCTCTTTTCTGTCCTTACTGTAGAAGTTGGGTGAACTACACATTGTCTCCACTAAACTCATCCCAAGAATGCACCAGAATTACATCCTGGGGAGGAAAAATCACAATTTTGCAGAGAAACGAAGATGATTGAAATCATAGGTGCCACTTAAATCTTGAAAACCAGGATTGCATTTATTTATCCCAGGCTTCTCTTTTTTTCTCTCTCTCAATCCCTTTTAGTCCTTCCTCTCCACTATGGACTAGGGGAAAACCCTTTGTTTTTAAGGTTTGTAGAGTTGCATTGTGTTGGAAAAGATGCCTAAGTGTTTATAGAGAAGACCTGCTTGTATTGCTGGGGCGGGAGGGGGGTAACTTTCACACCTGGGTTTTTCCACTTCTCCTCCAATAATATTTAAAATTATTGGGAGAGTCGCTTGTAATGTTCCCAGTGAGGTTCTGTAAGCGCTTAGTTTTTCTCTTGGAGGTTACAGAAGAGCTGGAGACAGAAAATTAGTATTCCCTTTTAAGCATCAACATGAAAGTGAAATGATAGCCAAAGAAAGAATTTTAACAGGAGTGAGCTGGTCAAAATACTAGATGAATTACTTAAAAGAAACAAGACAATGCGCTTTTAAAAAGTTCCTTTCTCTAAATTCAGGGACCCTTTTTTAATGGAATCTCATCAGCGTGGGCCCTATCATTGGCAACGCTCTCCTGTGAAGCCTGGAGATTTCAGATAAGGGAATGAAGCGTATCTCTCCAGCAGGACTTTTTCTTTTCATTTTCTTTCATTTCCAAGACAATTTGTAGATTGCAAATTACGGCTGGTCAGATCAGCCGCTTAGTGTGCTAACTCGGCGCTGCGGTGTGTAAAGTCAGTGAGAATAGAGAGTGCAGGCAATGGGGGGGGGCGGGGGAGAAGAGAGAGAGAGAGAGAGAGTATGAACATCCCCGCTACTTTCAAAGCTACAAAGTAGAAGAGGGAGGGGCAGGCGACAGGGGGCCTGTCCCATTGGATTCCCTCATGCTAGTTCCGGGGCGGCTGACTATAAATGGCTTTATGCAATGTCTGGAGGGTGGAGAGTTGATTAGGAAACACTATGTCTCCACTGTAGAACGCGCTTTTCTGCCACAACTAGCGGAATAAGGCGAAAAAGCCGAAGAAGGAGCAAGAAAAGAGGCAAAAAGCCACGTGGTATCAAGGTCTGCTGCTGGAGCCCCTCCTGGGCTCCCCAGCTCTCCACGCTGCTGCACTAGCATCCTACGGTACCAATGGGACTTCGCTGCCGTCGTTCCAGGATGGACGGAGGGACAGCCGCTGCCTGCATACTGCTGATACTACTCATTGCCTGCACAACGCAGGTCCACTGCCAGGGTGAGTTACTGCAGGCCGGGTGCCCGGCGCCCTAGGGCTCCTTCGGAGCGCCTGTCCGAAGGCGGGGGAGGCTCCCTGGCCCCCGGGGAGCGAGCGGGCTTTCAAGTTCTCTCGCTGTCCCTGGGGCAGTTCAGGTTGCAGACCTTTAGAGAACAAGCAGGGAGCTCCCCTTTCCCGGCCTTTTCCCTAAGGGAGGAGTGAAGCCGGACAGACAGACTTTTGAAAGAGTAGCCGGGTAAGTTTCACTGACAGTTTACCTCATATTCACTCAGGGCTTTGTTCCTCCAGGGATTCCATCCCCTGCCCCAAGTCTCTTTCTTTCCAACTTGAAAATAGAATCTTCTTCCTCACCCTATTAGTCTTTCCCTGACCTGGATCATAGCAGACTTTGCAAAGATGGAGAAAGTAGTTCTGAAACTTGAGATTGATTTCCCAACTCATTTTCTGATTTGCCATTGATTGATTTTTATCAGAGGCTATTCATTCATTTTGAAACCCTCTGACTTTTTTTTCCCTCCCGCTTGTACTTCTGTTGCAAAGGGAGTCCTCTCCAAGAGTCCTAGTGTGTGATTTCCGCCCCCCCCCCACTCTCTAAGAAGCACCTGCAAAACTTTGCCACTTGTAAATCCAAAGAAACAGAATCACGTAATGCTCACGTCGTCTGGGGACCAATCGTAGCCAGAGGGGAAGTCTGGGAACTGGCTGGTGCAAAGGGGACGTGATGGTGCTTGGAGCATGACTTTTCTTTTTTCCTTGTGAAAATGTGGTTTGTAGGGCTTCTCTTGAGTGTGTGCGTGCGCGCGTGCGTGTCCGCTCACCATTCTGAAGAATATAATACAGACGAAATTGTTTGGTCTGAGGCTCTTTAAACTTCTTTCAAGCAGATGCAGACCCAGGAATTTGGAGCGGGGCGGAGGAGAAGGAGTAAAGAGATGGAGGATTGAATGGAAAGGGGAGAAAGGAAGAAAGAAGGGGAAATTGGGAGATAGAAAGGAGAAAAGGGAAGAAAAGGACCAAGAAGGAAAGTTAAGGAAGCGAGAGACACACAAGAATGGGGGATGGAGAGAAGAAAGAGAAAAGGTGAAAAAGTGGGAGCAAGGGAGCAAGGACAAATATGGGTGAGGAGAGAAAGAGAGAGTGAGGGGGGAGAAAGAGAAGGGAGAAAGAGGGAGAGGGGGAGAGAGAAGAGAGATAGAAGGGAGAGAAAGGGAGAGAGAGAGAGAGAGAGAGAGAGAGAGAGAGAGAGAGAGAGAGAGAGAGAGAGAGAGAGAGAGAGAGAGAGAGAGAGAGAGAGAGAGAGAGAGAGAGAGAGAGAGAGAAGAAAGCAAGGGAAGGAAGGGAGAAGAAAGTAAGGGAGAAGAAATGAACTGGAGAATGAGAGAACTTTTTCCTTGGGCTTTGCTGTTGCTAGGTAGCTGCTGAGAGCAGCATGTGACCAACAGACAGAGCTCTGCTCGGTGTAGGCTGCCGCTTGCCACTGGTACTAATCTGACTGTGAGAGTGGAAGAGTCTCCCTTCTTAGCTCCCTCTCTTTCCTCCGTCTTCGACAACTTAATTACCCTACAATGAATATGAAGCCCTTATTGTTGAAGGATTAGCAGAAGTAATATATTGATTCCCCTGAGCTGCATATTGGGGTGGGGGTGGTGATTCTGGAAGGCCCCCATTGATGGGAGAAAGGAGGTGGTGGGTAAACTGGGGGGGGGGGCAAATTCAAATGGTTAATCTGCTTTCTTTGCTCAACTCTTAGTGTAAGCTCCTTAGAGGGAATCAAGTAAGTATTTATACAGCAGCTCCTGCTAACAGAACCCATTTCAGACCTGGGAAGAAATCTGGAGAGGGTCAACAAACTTCATTAGTCATGGAAAACCCATGTGAAGGGAGTCAGATGGGGTAGATAGATAATAATTCCTTTGTGTCTCTTCCTCGATATTGAAAATGCACAGAAGTGTAAACTTGCTTTATTCTGAAGGGTCTCAGAGTCCGAGATGAAGTGTTCTTCTTTTGTAAATAGGGCCATAGGATTGATTAGATGCTCCCAGCAAAAGCCTGGTGAGGGGAAATCTTGACTTCACTCATCTGAGAGCAGAAAGTTCCCTTTCTTCTCTCCATCCCCCATTCTTGTGTGTCTCTTGCCTCCTTAACTTTCCTTCTTGGTCCTTTTCTTCCCTTTTCTCCTTTCTATCTCCCAATTTCCCCTTCTTTCTTCCTTTCTCCCCTTTCCATTCAATCCTCCATCCCTTTACTCCTTCCCCTCCACCCCGCTCCAAATTCCTGGGTCTACATCTGCTTGAAAGAAGTTTAAAGAGCCTCAGACCAAACAATTTCGTCTGTACTATATTCTTCAGAATGGTGAGCGGACACGCACGCGCGCACGCACACACTCAAGAGAAGCCCTACAAACCACATTTTCACAAGGAAAAAAGAAAAGTCATGCTCCACGCACCATCACGTCCCCTTTGCACCAGCCAGTTCCCAGACTTCCCCTCTGGCTACGATTGGTCCCCAGACGATGTGAGCATTACGTGATTCTGTTTCTTTGGATTTACAAGTGGCAAAGTTTTGCAGGTGCTTCTTAGAGAATGGGGGGGGGGCGGAAATCACACACTAGGACTCTTGGAGGGGACTCCCTTTGCAACAGAAGCACAAGTGGGAGGAAAAAAAAAGTCAGAGGGTTTCAAAATGAATGTTTTACAGTTACATGAATGATAAGACTAATAATTTGGACAACTAATAAATGAGTTTATCTGTATGTAGTCACTGAATGCTGAATGATTACTGGTTTTAATATTTTACCCACACACTGTGCTATACTTATCTGTCTGTCGTCTATCTGGCATCTGTCATCTTTTGAATTAGAGGATGTAGCTCAAGGTGATACTCTCCATGTACCACCTTCTACAGGAAGTCTTTCTTGGTCCCTTCAACTGCTAGTTGTAACTAGTTGGTGCAGTGTTTAGTGTTCTGGGCTTACAGTTAGGAGGACCTGAGTTCAAATTCAACCTCGGACAGCTGCTAGCTGTGTGACCTTTGGCATATCACTTAACTTCTGTCTGCTTCAGCTTTCTCGTCTATAAGACAGGGATAATAATAGCATCTACCTCCCATGGTTGTTATAAAAATAGAATGAGGTATTTGTAAAGTTCTCTGTGAACCTATAAGCCCTATAAAAATGTTTATTATTAGTGGACTCTTTCAATCCACCTTGTATTTCACTACTTTCTATTTATTGTTATTTACAATTCTCCTATAGATGCTTATGTACACTTTTTGTCTCCTCTGTTAGAATGTAAGCTTCTTGGGAATAGAGATTAAGTCACGTGCTCTTATCCAGGTGCTTAATAAATACTTGTTGATTGATCTAAGTGTGTCCGAGAAGCCTGAGTTATATTAGCTGTTCTCTCCATACAAGGTAAAATCTGCTTGCTGTTAGTTGATGTTATCACTTCCCTCCTTCCCTGAATCTGTTGCTGTTTGTAGGCTGTGCCTCTTCCTTTGTGAAGTTTTGTTCATTGAGCTTGCTTAAAATGAGGCACTCCTTTTCTGATGGCCAAATCTTGCTACTTTTCCATAGTAGTTGATATTTGTTTTACTCCTTAAGATTGCACAGGTCATCTCAGTAGGGCTTCTTTGCTTTTTTCCCTTTGGTTATGTGCAGTTTTTATTATAGAATCATAGAATATTGGGGCTGAAAGGGACTTTATAGGTCATCCAGTCCAACCTTTTCATTCTGAAGATGAGGGAACTGAGAGTGTTGAGATAACTTACTCAATGTCACCTGACTGATTAAGGTCAAAACCAAGACTTTGTCTTTCTGCTGCAATATGAACACATCTTTGACTAGCCCAGTGGATCTGGCAGAGTTCTAGAAACCAGTTATTCCCAACTCTCTTTTACATTCTGAGGCTAAATTTTATGTAGATGACCATGGTTAACTAACCCAAGACACTGTTCTGTGTAGTAGGTCTAAGTCTTGCCATGTAATGAATTAGATATAATCAATACCTTGAAGACCTTAAGCTTGGTCTAAGATTTGACAGCATTTCAATACCACACCTAGTGGTATATCAATTTAGTCTCCCGAAGTTGTGTTGGCCTTGTTGATCCATTTTTCTAATTCTTGGGCTATCAGGGCACATTCCTGAAGATCTTTGGCTGTGAGTAGGGTTTCCCTAGTGCAAGCTGCTACTTCATTAGATTTTCAAGCCCTCAAATTACTTGTTAGGTCATAGTTTTTCACTAACCCCTCATAGGGGTTCATGATTTGCTGCATACTTTCAAGACACTTTTAATGCATTTTGAAAGTAGTGTCATTAGCAGTGGAGAACTGTTGCTGAAATATCCAAATTTCTTAATGACTTTCACAAGCTATCAACCTAGAAGAGTTTTCCGGGGAAATATAATAATAATAATAATAATAATAATAATAATAATAATAATAGCCAATAATAGCTAACATCTATATAGCAACTGCTATATGCTAGGTACTATGTTAAGCACTTTACAATTATTCTCTCATTTTATCTTCACAACAACTGTGGGGGGTAGGTGTTATTATTATCCCTATTTTACAAATGAGGGAACTGAGACAGAGATTGAATGAATTGCCCAGGGTCATGCAGCTAAGTAATAGTCTGAGTCTGGATTTGAACTCAGGTCTTCCTGACTCCAGACTCAGCCCTTGGAACAGAAATATATTCTAGCACTTTCTTCAGGATTTATTACGGGTATAAACCACACTATTAAAAGTAGACTTATTTTAAGTAGTATAATACCAGTAGCCTTGAGTCATTTCTTGTAGAATAGCTCTGATTTGGTGCCCATGGGCACCTGGTTGGCCAACCATCATGCAGTTAGGATACTCACGTAAGATCTTGAGAATTTTTTTTAACCATTCATACCTAAAACTTGCAAAGTCTGGGGCTGCTGCTGCTGCTTACCATTTTGTAAGGGTTCCTTCTTGAGGTCAGGGATCAGGTTGTATTACACAGGGAATTCCAAAAGTTTTAGTGCAATTTTAAGTTTTAATAACTCCATAATATCTAGCATAGCACTAGCCATATGGTAGATACTATACTTTGTTGAAATCTAACAAAATAGAGGTTTTGATGGTGGCTAAGTTTCTCCTGTGTAAGCCAGGTTTCAAAGTATGTCTTCTCTGCCTGTCTTGAGTTGCACTTAAGTCAGTATTTAGCAATTGAACTTTTTAGAGTCCTATATAGCTGTCAGTCTCAAAGAATTTAGGCCAGGACATTGCCAATAGTTGAGTGAACCAGATGGTGTCTATAATTGCTAGCAGTTAGACCTTTTGAACATGCTAATTTTGGTGACATTTTCAAAATCCTAGGTCACGTGTTTAGTCTTCATACTAACCCTTCATACTAACTAAATGCTATGTCTATAGGAATTTCCTTCCTTCTTGAAAATTGTGGGTGGGATATGAAAGGCAGTATGGTGTTATGGAAAGAGCCTTGGACAGGTGTCAGGAGACTAGACAATCCCAGCTTTTACTCTCAGGTCAATTTCCCTTTTTGAGGGTCAATTTTCTCTTCTGTAAAATGGAGCATTTTGACTAGATTATCTTTAAGGTTCCTTCTGGCTCCAGTCTAATACACTAAATTCAGAAACTCTGCTATTCTTTGTGTCCCCAAACTTTTCTCCCCAAACTTGGGATCATGCACATACCATACCATTTTAGCATGTTCTCTAAATTCAAAATACCCTTGAGATGGCCTTGTCTGTGAATGACACACCTGCCAGTTATTCCTCTGCATAAAGAGTGCCTTTCATTACTTCAATTTCCATTCTTATTACTTTCTGGTACCATGCCATACACCCTATGTGGACCTGGTGAATGCACATTGATGACTGTTGAACGCATCTATTTAACTTTTAACATTTTGAAGTACTTAAAATTTTTAAAAAATATTAGCTCTATCAGTATTATGAGAGAACCTTGCATTGTTATTTTCATTTTTACATAAAGAAATATGGGTAGAAAAGTTAAGGGACTGTCAGAGTTACTGAGGGAGAACAAATCACCCAACACGAACCAGAGAGGGGATTCTTTGTGTTTCCTTGAAGTTTTCTCCCCTTACTACTTGGTCTAACCCAACAGTTTTCACTGATTCATTCTCATTTGACTCCCAGAGGAGTTGATTTGTCTCCAGAGCAGTTTCTAGAGAGTGAAGTGTGAAAGCAGCACCCAGGGAAGTTTTAAATTCTCAATACTTGTCCTATTCCCACCAACCCCAATCCTTTCCTGTCATTCCTAGTACTTAGTTCCTATTCCAGGCACCAGTCCCTTACCTCTGAGGCTGTATGAAGGGCAAGAATTAAAAAGAGTGGCTTAGAAATGTATTAAAATGCTTTCTATTGAGCAAATGACAAATCAGAAACCACGCCTATGTGCATTTCAAAAGTCTCTAAAATTTAACTTAGAGCTCTAACTCTAATGACATGCCCTTGGCACTGTAAGAGACTTCATGCTCAGCAGGGAGAAAGCAGGGGACCTTCTCACTGCGTTTGTCTCAGAGACATTGAGATCAATTGCTAATCTCAGATCTCTATGTGCCACATGGTGATCTTGTCCTGAGGCTAATTAACTGGGACTTTGTTTCTGGTTTATGTCTCATGGTGGGGACTGGAAGATTGAAAAGCTAGTGCTTTCATTTCAGAAGCAAGATTATGAGGTTTTAGCTTGGGGAAGTTCTCCTCCCTCTCCCTTCCCATTATTGACAAAAATAACACAGCAAAACCATATTTCAAATTACAGATGAGAAAATTTGAAGGTTTATATTGAAGTCCTTCATGCCTTTGGCCATTAACCATCAAAATGCCCTGACACCAAGGTTATTATTGCTGGGTTTTTTAAATTTTTGAGTATTTTTTTCTTTCTTTTTTGTTATTGCTGTTTTAAAAAGGGAAATAATAAGAGAAGGAGTTGAGCCACTTGCTACCCTGTACACAATGTTCTGTTTATTGCCCTGGGAAGGGGTCCTTGTAGAAGACGGAATTTTAGTCAAAAAGCCAAAGAAGCCCGGGGTGGAGGTGAAGAAGAACATTCTAGATATGGGCAATAGTCAGTGCAATTGTCCAGAGTCTCAACATGGGAGTATTTTGTTTGAGGAACAACAAGGAGGCTGGTGTCACTGGTTTGAAAAGTATGTGTGGTGGTGGAAGATGTAAGAAGGCTGCATGGTGCACATGTGTACATGTGCATGTGTGTGTATGTGTGTGTGTGTGTGTGTGTGTGTGTGTAGGGACTCAGATTATGAAGGTCTTTGTCAAGCAGAAGATTAATATTTGATCCTGCAGATGATAGGGAGCCACTGGAGATTATTGAGGGGCACAGTAGGAAGATCACTTTGACAACTGTATGGAAGATGGACTGGAGTGGGGAGAGACTTGTGGCAAGGAGCTCAACCAGTAGGGTATTCCAATAGTTTAGGCTTGAAGGAATGAGGGCCTGCTGAAGAGTGGTGACCACTGTGGTGAGTGGGATAATGAATTAATTGGGGAGGTTAAAAAAAAGATTGCCTTGTAGCAGTGAGGGCCTAGTTGAAGTTACATAATAGAAATCTGTGTAGACTTAGAGATTCCTTGAAAATAAGTACCTGTTCATTGACTCAGGAGAAGTTATAGTTTCTATTGGATGAATAAAAATGAATATTGATTCATCAAATCTAATAAATTTTTGTTGTGCTCAAAAGTTAGCACATTACATTTTAAGGTCTGCAAAGCACTTAACATCTGTTATCTCATTTGATCTTTACAACAGCCCGGAGAGTTTAGTTGCTGTTATTATCCCATTTTATAGATGTGGAAACTGAGGCAGACAGATTAAGCTACGTGCCCAGGGTCACACAGCTAGTAAGTATCTGAGGCAGGATTCAAACTCAGGTATTCCTGATTCTAGACCCAGAACTCTATACATTTTGTTACCCAGCTCTCTATGCTGTGTACTATCTTAGTTTGTTATGAATTCTGATTGCATTCATTTTATCATTCGTGTACTTTTTGGAAGGAGGTGGCAGGGACATCTGTGGACAATCTAAGCAACACTAATCAATAAATTAACAAGCATTTCATCAGTGCCTTTATCTGGTGTGGTTAGAAAGTGTTTTACGCAATGTAATTTGTAGTGAAAACAACCCTCCGAAATAGCAGAAGTGGCAGTGAGGTATGATATATTATAATTATGCTAGACTTGGATTAACAAAGATTCAATTTTAAACCCATCTCTGAAACTAAGGGAGTGTCCAAGTGTAAGTTTCTTACCCCTTCTAAGCCTCAGCTTCCTCATCTGGTAATATGGGGACAGTAATATTTATACTTATTACCCACTCACAATGTTTGTGGGGAAAAGCTTCTTAAATCTTAAAGTGTCCTATATGTGAGTTGGTATTAACAAAACTCTAACCTCACTTCTCTTTTTTATCTTTCTAAGATGCATTTTTCAATCATCCTTCTCAGAGCATCCAGGACATAATTTATTCCTATGATTCAGGTTCATCGTTATAAACATCAGTTGTTGTATGTACTGAGCTGTAATATGGTGATATCCTTAGTGACTGTTGAAGTGCATAGGACAGCTTGTCCCAGAATAACCAGAGACAAATGTGCTTTTTGAATCTTCATTCTTGCTTTTTAGCATTTCTGTCTTTTTTCTTGCTAGATTGTCAACCATTATTACTTACTATCCTCAGTATGCCTGTCTCAAACAACCTGTTTATCCTTATAATTTGATGTTTCTAGTGTGCTGTGGGTTAGGAAACGAAGTAACCAAGATAGTTACAATTGTGTATAAAGAAAGAGTTAATAGGTTCTGATCAAGTGCTGGGTACATTCTGGGTATATTGAAGGAATAAAGGAGATGGATTACTCAGAGGTCTTTTTTGGGGGCCTCTCTCTAGGTTTTCAGTTGTGTCCTGCATTGTTGAGGTTATCAGATAGGTAAAGTGTTGCCAAAGCCATAAGTAAGGTAGAATGACTGGAGCTTTTCCCCCGGGCATCATAATGGAGAGACATTCTTCTTCCCCGTGGCCTCTCTTTGGTCTGCCACTCCTATGTCTTGAGTATTTTGTCAACCCTATATCCTGCTCCTTTTCTTGGTATGTTTTGTGCCATAAGAGTCCCACTTCTCTCTCCCTCTGCTACTGAGCCCTCTGCCTGTTCTTGACTATGAATTCCTCTGAAAGTATTTCCAAAGTCTGTGACGATAACGTAAGTCTAAATTCTGGATCCATGAGAAAGACCTTTGCAAAGAAACCTCTCTTCCACCTTTTTGCCTGCAGTGCCTGCTTTCCGTGGGCATTAATTTTCTGCCATTGCCTTCATAGGGACACAGATTTTTTCAGATGAAGTCATCACATTTTTCCCCCTCAGCTGTCCCCTCCCTTGACCAGGCCTGTCATCAGAGCATGGGTCTGGATATGCTTTGCTAACTGTTCTGGGCAGCTAGGTGGTACAGAAGATAGAGTGCTGGGTCTGGAGTCAGGAAGACAGTTCAAATCTGGCCTCAAACACTCCACTAGGACAAGTCACTTAACCCTGTTTGCTTTAGTTTCCTTATCTGTAAAATGAACTGGAGAAGGAAATGGCAGATCACTCCAGTATCTTTGCCAAGAGAACCCCAAAAAGGGGTTGTGACGAGTCAGACACAACTGAAAACAATTAAACAGCAAAACTGTTCTGGGAGCTTTTCTTCATTTGCAGGTTTTCTTCCTCTCTTCTTAGGTGGGATTTATCTTCTGTTCTGTCTTTTGTGATACCAAGATTATAATGAGGTAACATAAACTAAGGAGAGATTAAAAAGGGGCTAACGCTCTGTTAAAGCAGAATTGTAATCAAATATCCTCAGTTTTCCCTAGAAAAATGCCCAGGCATCTAATATAGAAGATGTGTAAGAGAGATGACTACATCATCTTGAGCCCAGTTCTTTTTGTCCAGGTTAATAAAGTCTTACTGAAGATAAAAAAGTTTTCCTGGGTGAGAGTTAGAAAATCAGGCCCATTATGAACTTTGGAAGATAGTACCAAAATGATGCCAAATTCTGGAATGAAAATCAAACTTTTCATTTGAATATAGCTACTTTTGATCCATGTTGCCATCCCACAGAGGAGGAGGAAAAGGAAGAAGGGGCAAGAGTCAAAGACTTCCTCTCTTTTTTATTTATTGAGGTTGACTCTCTTCATTCAAAATAGAATTTCTACCTTGATAAACTTATGTAAGCATGATGCTTTAAAAAAAATTCTGGCTACAAGCCATGTGCCTTTATCTTAATAACTTTGGATTGAACTATTTTTAAAGGACACTTATGATTGGGTTTTTAGACCTGGCTTTAGTCTGTCTGGGATGAATATCTAGGTGGCACAGTGGATAGAATGGTGGGCCTGAAATCAGAAAGTCCTGAGTTCAAATCTGGCCTTGGATAGTTTCCCTGAGCAAGTTACTTAACCTTGACTTGCCTTAGTTTTTCATCTGTAAAAAAGGGACACTAGTAACACCCATTTCTCAGGGTTGTTGTGAGGATCAAATGGGGTAGTAATTGTAAACCACTTAGCATGGTGCCTGGTACATTGTAGGTACTATATAAATGTTAGCTATTATTATTATATTTTTTATAAGTTATAGTAATGGTGGTGCCTTTTGCTTTTTACACCACAACTGTTTTTTGGTATATACTCTCTTATCACCACACACTATTGAATCTTTTCTTATAATAATGAAAAAACGATTAAGATTAATTAATCAATTAACAAGCATTTAATAAATGCCTACTATGTGAACATGTATGCCATATTTGCCTGTAGTCCCTCATGTCTCTGCTAAGAGGAAGAACTAAATACATTTCTTTCAGATGCTACTTTCACGGCCACTGAATGATATCAGAAAGTGAACCCCAAAGCCTTTTGCAACATTTCTTCTCTCTCTGTTTCTTAATTCCTTAATGTTGAGATCAACCAATCAACCAGCAAGTATTTAAGCATCTGTCATGTCTTATGCACAGACTCTAGCAGGAGAATCAAAGCTCTTGTGGTTCCATATAAGACCCTGACTAAGAAGGAAGGGAGATAGATTGACATAAGGACAGCGAAAAAAGAAAACTGCAACCTTCCTCAGAGCATACATAGCAACAATGTTGTTGATTTGCTGGCAGTCTCCTGTGTTACCACAGCTGCCCAGGACTTTCAGGGGGGTAGAGTACTTGAGCTGATTCAGTGTCAACCTTCCTCCTTCCACCCCAAACACTTGGTTCCCTGTGAAAATTCTCGGTATGTACAGAATGGGTCATTCTGCTATTTTTAGAACAAATTTGATACAGTAGCTTCCATGAAGAGATAAGATGAGGTTTTTAGACATTATGTTAGGGAACTGTCATTCTGTGTTTAAACAGAGCACAAAGGCAAGCTGTCTGAGGCTAAGGGTGCTGGGAACACAGCCTTAATTCAACCAAAGCCTGTCTTTAAAGAGGGGTGTGGTTTCCCAATAGGAGAGGAAATATGGCTCATAGTGAGAAAGTCACTACTGGTCTACTCAAGAAATTCGTAGATCTTCTTCTGTGTGGGACTGAAGAAAAATAGTGGGTGAAGTTAAAGGGGAACCTGGACTGTTGAAAAATCTTGTTTTCCTATCATTCAGGTCTATAAAGCAAATGCTTCCATCTTTCATCTTTGTCTTCCCAGAGCCTGGCACACAGTAGGCACCTAATAAATGCTTGCTGATTGATGATTCCTCATATTGACTGTGCTTCATTTAGTCACAGACTCCTCAGGGAGCCATAAGTAGGTTGATTAAAATAGGGGTAATAACATGGGATATTTGGAGTGGTGATTGAATACATCAAGATGGCTGAAGACATTTCAAAATTGTAACATGAGAATGATAAGTTGTCTCTGGCAAGGGGAAAGAGAATTCTTCATCTATAGGACATTAAATTGTACCCCTATTAGTGGATCTGCATGAAAAGATATCGACTTTTCAGCACAGGTACCGCTATCATACCATCCCCTATCATTATAGCCCCAAATCATCCTCTCTGGCTTTCTTCCTTTTCTGCTTAGCTTTCCCCTTTTCTTTTTTATCTACTTTTTAGATTCAGCTTCTAGTTCCCACACTATTCATTTGTCTGTAATATCCTCTCAGTCTCTGTCTACACCTCTTCCATCAATCTTCACTTAAATATCCATCAATGGAAAGTTCAACTGATATCATGTAAAGGACAAAATAGAAATAAAGCCTTTTAGTTTCTACTAACATAGCACATTTTCTAGAGACTCCAGCTGTGAACATTTGTTGGGTAATCTATTACTTCTCAGCTTGAAATAGGAAAATAATTATGGTAATCACTGACATTTAAAGATTTGCAAAGCACTTATCTCATTTGAACCTCACCACAATCTTGTGAAGTAGGTACTACTGGCATTTTTATCCTCACTTTACATATGAGGAAACTGAGGCCAAGAGAAGCTAAATGACTTTTCCCTGGTTATATAGCTAGTATGTTTCAAAGGTTGGATGTGAACATAGGTATAGCTGACTCCAAGTCTAGCACTCCGTTTTGTATACCACATGAACTGCTTAATAGTAAAATAAAATAAAGATGAATGAAACAGTTAATTTTCATGTATATGAATAATGGTTAAGCATTTGTAAAAAATTCATCATGACATTACTTTTTTAACCTCTTTACGAATATCTAGGGCAATGAACTGTTTCAAGAATTTGCTCAGTAATCACTGAAAACTAGAGAGAAAAACAAAATTCACGGTTAAAAATTGAAAGTACTAATGGAATGATATTTAGTTAAAGTTAGATTTTTCTTCACTGTCTGCTAGAATTGTAAATGATTAAGCTGTTGTTACCTAGACAAAGAAAGCATTAGAGAGCCCGTTAAGAAAGATGTTCAATGTGTTTAATATTCCCTATTTGTCCCCTCTAAGAAAAAAATATCAAACGGTCTTTCATATTTGGTGCTGACTAGAAATATGAGCAACGAAATCCCTTTTTAATCCAGATTTATTTTTCATGTGTTCTGCAGTAAATGAATGAAAGATTCATTTTAGGGGAAGTTGAATGAAGTTTCATTAAAGACCTTCCATTCTTTTCCCTTTGGGCTTCCAAGGATTGACTTGTCAGGCTGACCTGTGCTTTCCCCCAAATATGCGTTTTTGTACTGTTAGCTTATTGACAGATCAAAGACCACTAGCCTTTGTTTTTCTTTCAAAGAGGCAGCTGGCCTACTAGATAGAGTCCTGGACTATACAAGAAAACCTGCGAAATGTTCTTTCTGGTGCTGTCACTAACTAACTATGTAATTTTGTGGGGGGGGGAAGAGGAGGTTTCTAGTTTTTTCATCTGTAAAAAGTAAGAAAAATAAAACTTTACATTTTCTCAAGGGTGTGTTTAAGTATTTCCATGAGTTAGCACTTACATATTTTTGAGATCTTCAATTTAAAGGCTTAGTTCCTCAGAAGAAAAACATGCTTTTGCTATTCTTTGGCCATTTTTATTGAACAATTTCCCTGATATGTTTTTGAAATAATAACAAGAATGGATTGGTTCGAAAGTTAGTTATACTGTTATGTTAGACAGACAACTCTTTGGGAAAGTGAGACTTTTCCAATATATTGAAATGTGCATACATATATATTTTCTTCTAGATGTGTTCATATGTATACAAATATATACAATGCTTCCTGTGAAGGTTGGAATCTTAATAGATTAGAATCTTGGAAGAAAACATACTCTAGAAACTTCCATTGAAGAGGACAGAGGTTTACATTTTATTTATTGATTTTATACTTTTACTCCAGGAAAATGAACAGTTTGTATTTTCAAAGAAGATTAAGTTAGTATAGATAATTGAATGTGTAATTAGTCAACAGATCAATTAAACATTTTTTAATAGTTCTCACCCAATTTTGGTAAATAAATGGCCAAATTCTTCAAATGTACTTTTCAGATTAATGGGTTATTTCCCAATTTGTCTTATTGTTGAAAAGTTAGTTTTTTTCTCACCAGTCTTCATCTTTCTCCCCTTACTCATAAGAAATATCAATCCAGTTTTAGTTAATATGGATACTCTGAGGTAACTTATAATATAAAGTTTAAAGTTCATCTGTTTACTGAAAAGTCAGTGTCAGGAACTCTTTGCTCTTCCAGCTCAGCACATTTTTTAATGAGAATGGTTTAGAAAATGAAGTTTAATAGGTAATCGAGTACATATAAAAGTGGAGGTAGGACAGGGAAACAAGGAAAGAATGTAACTAATTTCCTTTCAAGGTTTTCCTTCCCCCTGTCCCTAAACTAAACTGAAAAACTGAATTAGAGTCCAGCTAATTTGAAGCAGGGATTGATTTATATTTTTGGGTTTAAAAATTGCCTTTAGTCTGTAACTAAATTTCCTAGTTTAAATATAACTTATTGAAGCCATTGTGAATACTTTTGGCTTGAGTCTTTGAGGCTTGATTGCTTATTCATTTTTTAAGCACATAGATACAACTGACCTCATTAAAAAGTACATTGAAAAAATTTTCGGCTTAGAAACTGTCTTAACTTAACAACAAATATTTTGATAGTGGTTTCCATTTTCACGGAATCACAGATTTTGAGAGTTAGGACACTGTCCACCTAGTCCAAGCCATACCAGGAAGAAATACCTATTTTAACGAAGTTTCCAAAGCACTTTCCACAGGTGATAATCTTGAGATGTAGGTAGTAGAAATGTTATTATCCCCGTTTTATAGATGAAAACTGTAAGATGGAAACAAAACCTCAGAGATATTAAGTAACGTACAGTTAGTAACTATTAGATTCAAGATTGGAAGTACTTCTTCTGTACCATATGAGGCTGAATAATAAATTGTAGATCTCAAAGATGCCATTGAATTTTCTATGGCTGAATTAATACATTGGGCAATTTTAATATTGCTTCATACATTGGGGCAAGTAGAACAGGTTTGTTTTGGATTTGAATGAATTTTTTCACATAAAATATTAACTTTTTTGGGTTGATCTTTTTGAACAAACTTTTTTTGTCATATTTTGATGTAGATTAGATATAGTGATATATTGAAATTACCAAAGTTTTGAAAAAGATAATAAAGAATACATTTCTATTATACATATGTAGTCTAACCTTGTGGAACTTAAATCTTATGAATGAGCTTATAAGCAAATCTCAAGTTCCTAAGTAAAATTTTACAAATGTATCCCCTTCTAACCTACCACTTTAGAAATTCTGGACCCATGTCCTTTTCCCTTCATGACCCCTGAGTACTGCAAGTGCTGTTCAGATGTTACCTATGCCTAAGGTAGAAATTTTATCTTGTAACCTGCAGGTTGTAAAGGAACCAGGTGACTTTTTCTGTGGTCTCAGAACACACTTGAAAAAAATTTCAGATTTTAATTTTTTAATCAAGTGAGTCTATGAGGGGTTAGAGGATAAAAGGGCAGCTAGTCTACAACCTTGGAGAGCTTCTCAGCACCCTCCCTATGTCTGTTACCTCTCTTCCAGCTTCACTGTGCTTATGTTTCCTGAGATAATGTCCAATCAGAGTGGAAAGAACACTGGACTAGGACATAATACCTGAAGTCTTTTGACATGACTCATTGTTAAAATTCCCAATTTAAGTGCAATTAATTATGTTTAATAATACATAATAGCTGTTTCATACTATGAATCCCTGTGGACATGAGTCATAATGCTCAGCCTAATGCATAGTCAAAGGTATCTGCAGTTCTTAGATTAAAGAGTGAAGGAAGAAGGGGCCAGGCTAGTGTCTGGCTCATTCTTTCATCTGCCAAAAGAGGGGCTTCCATTAGACATTCTGGAGATGAACTACTGGCTTCAATAGGGGTGCCAGGAAAAGCATTTGGGATTCTTCAATAATGCTATTCTATTTCATAAAGATATATGTCTTGGGGATCCATTAGCCTAAGTCAGTGAGGAAGAACTTAAAACTAGATCTGGTGGGGCATGATTTAGTGATCACAGTTAAGGATCTATCTTATGATTAATTTCAAAATGACACAATCCCATATATATCATGGAATATAAAGAAGCAGTGTGGCAGAGTGGACAGAGAGCTGGCCTTGGAGCCCCAAAGACAGGTTCAAAACCTACCTCTGATGCACCTTTTCGGAATCTAAGTTTCAGAGACTATACTGACCTTTGATAGTTGAGTGTTTCCTCATCTGAGAGTTCTCTGTAGCTATGGAATCACAGATCCAGTCTCCATCTATATCCCTATCTATAGTAGAGAAATATCTTTTTTTTTTTACTATTTTTATTGATCTTTTCAATATTCCCAGTTAACTTATTAAATTAAAACTTCATTCAATTTTCATTAAAATTTACCAGTATGTTTACTATACATGTCACATGTTTAAAAAATTAATTTTTAAAATTAATAAATTCTCAGTGTTGATGATGCTGTTCATTGACTTAAAGTATATGGAAGTTTTCTTTAAAAGAATAGCACCAGAAAAAATAAAAAAAATTAAAAAACACAAAATGTTTGTAATTGAGAGGGTGACATTTAAATATTGTAAAAGTGAGAAGAATTGAGGTCTGTGAAAATGTGTGCTTGGAGACAGGATGATCAATGTATGTGGACCAAGTTAACAGGAAACAAGAATAAAAGAAGAGTTCACCATGCTTAACATGGGGGAAATGCACTCTTCATTTTCTAGAAGGTAAAGGAGTTGCCTTAGAGATTGCCCCTCTTCCCTTCTCTCATGACAATGAAAACCTGCCACAGGGCACTTGCTGATAGTAGCCAGTTTTCATTTGCACAGAGCTGGGGCCTTTTTCCCAAAGAGACCCTGACTTTGGAATTTCCTTGCTTCTTCTAGTCTGACAAAGTTTTAGTTTATTGACCTTTAGGGCATGATGCAAGACTTGTCTCTTTTAGTATGGCCCTTCCTGGTTGATAGGGAGAGTTCTTCTGGCCAGGGAGGAATTACAATCTTGACTTAGGGGTTTTGTTTTGTTTTTTGGTTTTGTATTTTCTTTTGTGAACATGCTCAAAGCGACTGTCAGGGGCAAGTTTTGTAAATCTAATTAATTAACCAATAGTAAGAGGAAAAGGGTGATTAGGGAGAATAACATTTTCTATACACATTTAGTTTGCTTAATTCTGGAAATGTTTCTGTGCAAATAGCCCTATCTAGTCAATAGAGAGCTGGAGAAGCCTCATATCCTTAAAATATACAAAAATCTATAAATTTTCATGAATGTAAACATTTTTAAACACAACATGGTTTAAAAATAGTGTCAGAAGAGCTAACGTTAAGAATGAATTAAGGGTGGCAAGGAAAGCTTGCCAGAAATGTATTTTGTTTTTTTGCTTGCTTGTTTTTGCTATGTTGGAGGAAAGGAGAGGATCAAAGGAAGGGACAGGACTGCCAGTTGGTCTTGATGGAATAATGATAAGAGCTGATGGAGAAATAGTAGTTTTAATATGTTATTTCTGTTTTTTCTTCAAAGGAGACTGATCTTTGGATTAGAAAGAAAAAAATGGCTACTAGAAATTGATATCCAAGGTAGTAGATTTGAGGATCCTATGATTCCGTGACATTCAGTCTTGCCAGGTGAATCAAATTAGATTATAAATCAACATCTACATTTGTACCCCATTTCCCCTACTTAATGCAAGGTAGTAGGTAGGTAGTGAATGAGCACCTAGATTTCCTTGATGACTTTTAACTTACAGTTCCATAATGAACTCTGCCCATCCTTCAGTACTGAAAGCACTAGTGGAGGTGATTTCTGAGCAACTAACAGTGGTCTTTAAGATTTGCGGTAAAGACAAAAGCTATAAAAATGTATTAAAAATAAAGAAAGATCTTGGATAACAGTATTGGTATTAGAGAAGAGCAAATTTAATGATTTTCTCAAAAGGGAAGAGAATAAAACCTGCAACTATAGGCCAGTGAGCTTGACTTTGATTCCTGGCAAATTTCTAGGAGGTTTGTTTTGTCATAAGAGATTCTTGGGGAACATCTTGAAAAGGAAGTGATTACAAAGAGCTTCATCAAGAACAGGTCAAGTCAGATTAACCTTGTTTTCTTTTCTCTTTTTTTTTTTTTAAAGCAGGGTTATGAGACAGGGTTATGAGCAGATCAAGGGAATGCTGTAGTCATAGTTTAAACTTTGGCAAAGATCCCAAGATCTTTGCTATATTGGATCCCAAGAGCAGTTTGGTATGATGACAAGTTGGATGAAGGACTGTAGTAGAAAAATCCAGAGATCTGTGTTTGATCATGCATGGTTTAACTTTTTTTTTATCAGTGAATTGGATAAAGGCATAGATGGTATGCTTATCAAATTTGATGATATTATAAAAACTGGTAGGTATGGCTAGCACATTGCATAGTAAAGTCAGTCTGCAGAAGATCTTGACAAGTTAGAATGTTGGGCCAGATGTAATACAATGAAACTTAACAGGCATAAATGTTGTATCTTATGACTGAGTTCACAAAATCGGTTTCACAACTATAGGATAGGGTTTGCCATAAGCAAAGGCTTGCTCTTTGGCTGTTACAGAGGGGATTTTTGGTTATAGAGGTGTGGGTGGGATTAGATTAGATGGCATCTGAGGTACCTTCCCACTCAGAGATTTGAGGATCCTATGATTTTGTGACATTCATTCTTGCTGGGTGAATCAAATTAGATTATAAATCAACAACTCCATTTGTACCCCATTTTCCCTACTTAATGCAAGATTATGAAGGTGGCAGAGATTTTGAGATGCATCCTGTACTATCAGGAAGCTGGACAAAAAGAATTAGTTTCTTTGAATAACAGAAAAGTGAGTGGGAGTCTTGTGTGTCTTTCCTATATTTCCCCCATTACTTGTATCTATCTGTAGATAGTTTGATCATAAATAAGAGTTCAACAAAAATTGTCTTTTTTTCTTGCTGGAGTCTCTATTGTGTGATTCTCAGTTCCTGAAGAGGGTCTCAGGGAAAATTGCAGTTTCTTCACTCCATGCTATTGGGAGTGCCATAACTTTTTAAAGGGTAGCTTAGTTTTGAATTGAAAGCATTCTGCCTTGTTAATAATAACAGAAAGCTGTGTCTTAAATCTAGTCCTGGCCCAATGCTGAATTGCTTTTCAGTTTCTTTTCTGGTTCTGACTGGAGTGGGCAGAATGTGTGTGTTTGAGGCAGTTATTACAAACCCTTCTAAACAGCTATAGGTATCAATTGATAATTGTGAAATTAAAAACCTTATTTGAGATCTTGCCTATATGTAGAGGGGAGGGGTGGGGTTCAAGTTTCAGGCAGAATGAGATAAGCTTGGTGATCTCTTCCAGTTCTAACCTTCTTTGATTTTTTTTTTCTAAAATCAAACAATAGATTAAAGATTCAAGGGAAAATAAAGTTTAGTAGAACATACTTCATCGAAAAGTTACTCAGCTGTTTTTGGAATTCCTTCCCAATACAGCAGGATAACAAATATACAACAGTCTTCAGTTTGATCTTTTTTTTTTCCTTTTTCTAAATGTTTTGTTGGAGCTATTGGTTTTTAGGAGTGAGCTTGGATGGTTTCATTTTTTCCTTTGTATCTCCAGGGCCTAGGATAGTGCCTGGTTTGTAGTAGGTGCTTAATGCATTCTTGTTAATATATTAATAAAGGGCTGTGTTTGTCATCCCAGGACTAGCCCAGCTAAGTGCCTTTTTATTCATTACTCTTGCTGGGCTTCTTGTTGGTCTTCACACAGATCACTCCATGACCCTATGGTCAGACTGTCTACCAACCTTGGAAGACACTATTTTCTTACCTCTACCTATTAGAATCTCTAGTTTCTTTCAAAGCTCAGTTCAGACACCACTTTTTTACACATGGTCTTTCCTGATTACCCTTCATTGGAAGGGTTAAGAAAATTAGTAAGACTTGGGGCTCCAATTTAAGAAAAAGATGAGTGGAGCTAGAAAATGGAGGATATTACTAGAGACCAAGAATTATAGAATCATCCAATGTTGAGCTGGAAGGGGTGGTTATGAGATGGTTATGTCTCCCTCTCTAAGGCTACCATCCATCCCTCCACTCAATTTTGAGTTTACCAATTTACCTGTGTGTCCTCTCCCTAACTGGAAGATCAATTCCTTGAAGGCAGGGATTTCTTTTTCTTTGTATCCCCAGTACTTAGCACATAGGAAGAGCTTATAAAATGCTTTTTGACTGATTGGCTAATTTAAGATTATTGAAGAGGAATTGTTCTGGACCAGCCATGAATTCCATGATAAAGCATTTTATCCACATTTAGCAGGGTTTTTTGGGCATCTTTGTTGGGGTCATTGATATTAGAAGAGCTGGTTTTACTTGTAGGTGATGTATGCAGTCAGCTATATAGCATGATTTCAGGAAGACCCACAAGCATGAGCCTGTGTGATCTTTGATCCTATGATCCTTGGGGCAGCTGTACAGTTTATGCAGTGGATAAAGTGCTGGGCCTGGAGTCAAGAAGACTTAGTTCAAATCTGTGTGACCCTGGGCCAGTCTCTTAACCTCTATTTGCCTTAATTTCCTCAACTGTTAAATGGGGATGATAATAGCACCTATCTCTTAGGGTTTTTGTGAGGATCAAATGAAATAGTACTTGTAAAGCACTCAGCACAACTTAACACAGTGCCTGGCACACAGTAGGTACTTAATAAAAGCTTATTCCTTTTCCTCATTTCCCCCTTGTTGCCATGGGCAAAAGGCTAAGATATGTAAATTTTTTCCCGTAACTACTGCCCTGAACTTTCAACAGTGTACAGAGAAATGTTAGCCACCAATTCGTGTCCTGAGGAATTTCTAGAGGGCTCAGGTGGCTTTTTTTGCTTTAGTTTACTGTTGTTGTTCATTTGTTACAGTCATGTCCAACTCTTTGTGACCTCATTTGGGGGTTTCTTGGCAAAGATACTGGAGTGGTTTGCCATTCCTTCTCCAGTACAGTCTACTCTATTGTCACCTTTTCTACATTCTCACTTACTCCAAATCTGTCTTCCTTTTCACTGGGGTCTCCAGTCCCTTAGTTCCTCCATACTCCCTCAATGCATTGCTTCAATTCCTCTTTCACTTCTCTCCCTCCTTTCTCTCTCTTCACTACTTTAAGATTCCCTTACTCTCTTCTACCCTTGATTATCTCATACCCCTTAAATCTTTTACCTGCTCTGCTTAATCCTCTACCCTGGCTAACCCTCACTGTCCACTTTGACTCCAATTCCCAAGCTGCCAACTACTGTGGGAGGAAGCCATTGCCAGTTGAACAAACTCACAACAAACTGGGCCTTCACTGATATATGGAAATTTTCAAATTGATCTTATGGTCTTCATTATATTCTCCAAAACATCTGTTCTTCTCTATCTTCAAGACCCCAACTCCAATTCTACCTCTCTCCATTCTCAGAAGATGATCTCTTAATTTGCTAAAACCAAGGCCATACTACAGGAATACCTCAGAACTTCCAGATGTCATCACCCGTCTCATCCTTCTTCCCTCTGATGTCAGAGGTGCTGCTCATTTCTAAGGTTGTACCCTTAATCCCACTCACTTCTATATCTTCAAGGACCTTTCACCATTAATCAACTCCCCTCTTTTTATCATCTCCACCTCTTTCTTTTGCACCTTTAATTTCTTTAACTCTTCCCCATCTATCTACAAACATGCTTATGTTTATATGCTTAATTACAAATATTATTCAATTTCTATCATCCTCTTCACTGTACCACTTGCAGAAAGAATAGTTTACATGCATCTTCTTTCTTTCCTCACTATCCTGTCACTCCTCAACCTTTTACTAACTGATTTTTATTAACTGGACAAAAGATGTCAGAAGACCTGGCTTTTAAATTCTGACCCATTAACTAGCTATGTAAGCTTGGACAAATTACCTAACCTAACTAACTGGCTTTCAGCCCCACCCCACCATCCTCCCCTCAGCCCCCAATTTGACTTCTACTTCCTTCAATGTCACTACTGAATGACCTGATCACCAAATCCACTGATTTTTTTTTGCCTCCACATCTTTGATTTCTCTGAAATATTTGTGGAAACCAATGACTACCCCTTCCCAGTTGATATTCTCTTTTTCCTTGGCTTCTCTGACACCATACTCTCTTGTTTACCTCTCCAATCTGCTCTGCAGACTCATCTAAATGTGAGTATCCTTTTAAAAGTCTACCCTTGGGCTTCTTTTCTCTTTAAACTCTCTTGCTTGGTGGTCTCATCCAACCCCAATTCAATGATCACTTCCTTGCTCATGACTTCTAAACTTGAATCTTTAGCCCTATCTTCTCTCCTGAGCTCTAGTCCCTCATTTCCACCTGCTTATTAGACACACAAACCTGGATGGTCTCATTGTTAGATATAATGGAATTCATTGTTTTCTACCCAAAATATTCCCCTCCTTCTAATTCCCCAATTTTACTGACATCAACTTTTTTTTTTGTTGATTTTACCTCCATAAGATATCTCATATCTGTTTCCCTTCTTTCCACTCATTCATTTACCACCCCACTTCAGGCTTAATTTACCTCTCTCCTGGACTACAACTTCATAATTGGATCCTACACAGGTGCCAAAAGAATCTTCTTAAAGCACAAGCCTGACCATGTCATTCTCTTGCTTAAGAACTTTTAGTCCTCTTCCCACCTCCAACCCAAGACCAATTGCCTCTAAGACAAACAACAAACTCCTCAGCTCAATATCAAAAACCTTTTACATTCTGGCCCTGGCAAATTACTTTCACATTTTTACATTATGCATGCTCTGCATTCCATACAAAATGGTCCCTTGCTGTTCCCCTGACTTAGCATTCCTTCTCCCAGCTCTGTGACTTTGCACAGGCTGTGCCCAAAGCCTAGAATGCCACATTTCATCAGCCCTACCACCTAGTAACCCTTCCTTCATTCAAGTCTCAGCTCATGTGCCACTTTCTGTAGGTGGTCTTTCCTGATTACTCTAGTTCAGGGGATCTCAACTTGGGTTCTGTGAACTTAGAACAATTTTTTTGATAACTGTATTTCAATAGAATTGGCTTCTTTTGTAATCCAATGTCTTTTATTTTATGCATTTAAAAACATTATTTGGAGAAGAGGTCCACAGCTTCATCAGACTGCCAGAGGAGTCCATGACATGTAAAAAGTTAAGAACCCCTGCTATAGTTGTTAGTACTTTTTCTTTTTTCAAATTATTACATATCCTTATATGTTTTCATGGCACATCCATTTAGTAGGATGTAAGCTCCTTGAAGTAAGAGACAATTTTTCATTTTTCTTTCTATCCATTCTCAAATCTAGAAAAAAATGCCTTGTATATAGTAAGCATTGGGTGAGTGCTTATTGGGTCCTCCCAAATGCTTCTTGTTGAGACATTCAGGAAGTTAAGATAATTGCCTGAAGGTTCATATAAATCATATAAAGAGGAGACCAGATTCTAAAATGACAAACACGTAGTGAGTAATAGGTAGCTCCTGTACCTGTGATCTGATACCCATTTCCCTTTTTTCAGACACTGATAGCTTGTTGAGTTCTTGAGGGAGATTGGCTAGAAGACCAAATTCCACCAATACCATTCATTCCCTTCTTGGTAAACCTCGAAGTCTTCTTTGATTAGTCTTTTCCCTTCTCCACACTCCTTACTTCCAATCAGTTGCCAAATCTTGTCAACATCCAAGTATAATATGTATTAATGCTTTCTTTTCTATCCCACTGCCACCATCCAAATTTAGGCCTCTATAACTTCTCTGTACCTCACACTATCATAAAAGCTTTTAACGAATCCCCCTGCCTCTTGTCTCTCCTCTTTTTCGTCCATCCTTCATCAGGCTTTCAGGATAATCGTGTCAATACACAGCTCCCATCAGGCCTCTTCCCCCGTCAAGAAACTCTAGTGGTTCCCAATTACCTGTTATAAAACACAAACTCCTTATTGTGGCATTTAAGGTCCTTCACAAACTGGCCCCAAACTGCCTTTCCATTTTTACCTTACACTACCCTTCATGTACTTCAGATACATAATTTTGTCCTGCTCCCTCCTGCTTCTGTTCCTTTTTTGCTCATGGCATTCCCTAATCCTGGAATGAGCTCCCCGCCCCCCATTGTTGCCGTCCTTCAAAGTCTGGCTCATCATTGATCTTCTTTGAGAATGAAGGACAAATGACAACGACAATGATGACAACAACAACAGCAACTACTACTGTTACTCTTCCTCCTCCTCTTCCTCTTCCTCATCCTACCTCCACCATGGAGTGTGCCTAATCCCCAAGAAAGAATTGATTTCTCCTTGAATTTCTCATGGCATATGTTCTGATTGGTGGTATAGCTATTTGTGTATCCTCTTATCTTCCTCCTACCAGCTTGGGTAGGTAGGTGGCATAGTAGATAGAGTGTTGGAGCCAGAAAGACTTGGGTTCAAATCTTGTTTCAGACGCTTAATAATTGTGTGACCCTGAACAAGTCACTTAATATCCCTTAACATGTTTTTTCATCTGTAATGTGGGGATAACAATGCTACCTATTCCACAGGATTGCAATGAGGATCAAATGAATTAACATATATAAAGCACTTTGCAAACCTTAGTCTGTTATTAAATATGAATCTCAGTTGCTCGATTCAATTTAATAAGCATTTTTTAAGGACCTAATACATACCAGGCACTATAGATATTGGAGGAAGGAGACATGTCCTAATGGGTCTATGTAAGTCTACTCAGAGACTCAAGCTTAGCAGTTAGGAATTAATTGCTTGAAGTAAAAAATATTTTTCTTTAGAATGAAAAAAAACCTTGTTTTTAGTAATAAAGAATATGAAAAATAATTAGATTTGCATTTTCTTGTAATGCTATCTCCATCAAGTTGTTTTCATTTGTAGCATATTTTCGGCTAAAAGTTCCAAGGGAAAGTATTGAGTGAGGATTACAAATATCTTTAGTGGTTCTAGGAGGCATTTTTATTTTCTTTCCTTTGAACTTGAGAACTGCAGAAGTTTGGAACCTTTCTCTCCCTCCCGACCTCCTTTTTAAACAACAAACCTTTACAGTTTAGTTTCTCTTTGATTAAAACCTCAATTCTGTGGTTTATGTAGAAGATGAAGTAGGACTGGATGAAACCAACTTGAAGTCATTTTGCAATTACATAGAAAAAATTGGAGAGTCTCTTACTGTCAAATATCTTTATTGAAGTTAAAGATCTTCCTTTTTATCGTGCCAGCTAGATTTGGTGATGAAGCTATGCACTCACCTTCTTCCACATTATAGGTACACAGAGTGACTTGAAACAGAGACACTTAGGCAGTCATCTGAGGCCCCCTTTTAGGCCTTAGCCCTTGGGTTCTCTTGATCTGTAGTAATAGTGGTTGGTTATTTTAGGGGTAGAGGGGAGAACACTAACAACCAGTGGGGTCAGTAAAAAGATTTTGTATGAGGTGGCATTTGATCTGAGCCTTGAATATACCTAGAGATTCAAAGAAGTGAAGATGAGGGAAGATGAGCGTTGCAGGAATGATGTTCAGCCTAGGTAAAGGCACAGAGATGAGAGATGAAATGGAAGACATGGGGAGCAACAAGTAGGTCAGTTTGGCTTGATTATAGAGTAGATGATGGAGAGTAATGTGAAATAAGTCTGGAAAGACAGGTTGGAGTCATATTGTGAAGGGTTTTAAATACCAATCAGAGGAGTTTATATTTTATCCTAGAGGCAATAGGAAACCACTAGACCTTTTTGAAAAATTAATTAATTTATCTATCAGTTAATTCTTAGCAGGGAAGTGACATAATTAGAGTTGTACTTTAGAAATATCAATTTGATTCTCTGGATGACAGATTGAAAAGGGGAGAGACTGGAGGTAGAGATATCAATTAGGAGGCTAATGTGAGAGGTGATAATGGTCTGAGCTAGGAGAAGGCAACTGTGAGCAAAGTTGCGAATTGATAAGATTAACAACTGATTGGATATGGGGGGTGCAACCTTGGAAGACACATAGGAGGTAGGCCATCAATGTGATGATTCTGCAAAGGAGACTAAGATGGAGAGGTCAGACAGACAAGAGGAGGACCAGGAGAAAGTTAGTGTCAGGAAAATCCAGGGAAGAGACAATATTTAGGAGGAGGGGATGATCAATAGTGCCAAATACTTCAGGGCTTCAGAAGGATTGAATTTAGCAATTGTGAGATCATTGATAACTTTGGATTTAGCAATTTCAGTTTAGTAATGAGGTCAGAAGACAGATTGCAAGGGATTAAGATGTGAGAGGTGAGGGGATGGAAGCAAAAAAATATAGGTGGCTTTTTCTAGGAGCCTGTTTGTGAAAGGAAGATGATATATTGGATAAAGCTTGAGAGAATGGGGAATGGCAGGGTCACATGAAGATTTTATAGGAATGGGAAAGATGGGGACATGTTTGTATTCAGCAGAGAAAGAGCTGAACTCCTATAGTTTATTGACTATAAAAAGTGGTTGAAGGTGAGAGAGAGAGAGAGAGAGAGAGAGAGAGAGAGAGAGAGAGAGAGAGAGAGAGAGAGAATGGTTAGATTATTGAAGGGACAACATCCCTGAGGACCCAGGAGGGGATGCCATAGAAGACAAATAGAGGTATGTGTAGATCTAGGTAAGAAGAAAGGTCACCTCTTCCTATAAGAATAGAAGCAGGGTAGTAGTGAATGGAGGATGATATTAAGGAGTTTTGAAGTATAGAATTGGGGAGAAGAGACTGATGGCTTCAATTTTTTTTGAAAAGCACGAGATGAGGTCTTCTGTTGAGAGGAAGGGATTGTTTAAATGCTTTGAAGAAAGAAAAGAAGGTTTGGAACAGATGCTGTGGCAAGAATGATAGTCAAACAGAGAGGAGTAAAAGAATTATCACGCAATTGTGAAGGCACAATTGAGATAACAAATTTGTAGGGGATCCAGTTAACATGGTTGTGTGATTTTTCTCCAGCCATCAGTACTACGTAAGGAGTTGTGTGTATGGTAGGAGTTATACAGTATTGGGTATTTGAAAGGGATAAGTAGCAGTAAGACAAGGAACAAGGGATTTAAGGATAGCATTATTATTTTATAGGCGAGGAAAGTGAGGTTTAAGAAGGGAAAGTGACTTGACAGTCAGGACTAGACTCTAAGTATTAAAAACCAACCCAGTGCTGCTCCTGCTTCACCTTTTCATTTCAACTCTTAATGTTGAAAATCTCTCTAAAATCAGAGACTCTGAAGTCTAGATATTAGAAATAACACTTGTAACCCCAGAAGTGCCATATAAATCTGAGATTATTATTTTTTATATAGTTCAATCCCCCCTTTTTGACAGAGGAATAAATGGAAGGGAGAGTAGTTACATGTCTTGCACAAAGTCTCACATCTAATTTATTTTTAATAATCTGCTTTTCTGTCTTTTAAAATAAAAGTACTGAGGATAATTTAGTCATTATTTAATGTGGGTTTAGGATGTATAAACATGATTGTGATCTCTCCAAAACCAGAAAAGTTTTTTTTTTAAATAAAATAAATCTCTGATATCATCTCATTTTCTTGGGACTGCCTCTTTCTTCTAAAAGTATACATAAAAATGCCATTTAACAGATAATTTTGATTAGTTGTGTTCCAGTGAATAGAAATCCAATTTTCCTGCATGTAGTTTTTAGTATACTATAAAATTAGAATCATGGATCCCTTTTCATTTTTCCTGAAGTCACAGTTCTAGAAAATTATATTTCCATAGCTTGACCTAGTAGCATGTTTGTAAGTAGCATGACCTAGTAGCATGTAGTATGCTTGGAATAATGCTGTCTCTAAGTGTGAAATTGTTTTTTAGGTTCATTGTTGAGAATAGTTAAAACAAACAGACCAAACAAAACAAAAGGGAACATACCTTGGGTTGGTCCTTGGGTTACTGTTTCTGTAATCACCAGAGATAAACTTGGAAACAACTTGTGGGTCATTTTCATGTTGTGATATCACCTTTGTCACACCACTGTTGGAATCTCTGAAACCTTTTCACCCCAAATATGCATTGTTTAATGATGATAGAATGTTGACAAACTGTGTCCACATAGTGTTGTGTGGCCTCAGGTCATCATAATCACATTATAACACAAAGTGATGACATTTACAGGGCCTGGAAAGTGATTTGAAGACCTATAAATGCTGCCTAAGCCCAGGCATAACAAACCAGGGCCAAAGGGCTTCTGGTACAAGAGATAACCTGCTAGGGAGACCTGACCTCAATTTCTTTTTAGCTTATCCTCCAGGCTTGCTAAAAATTTGTATGATGAGAGAGATTATAGAGGTTCAGATTCATTTGCAAAAACATTGGATTTTACTATATGAAATTCCCAGGTTAACGTAATCAGCTGCTCACTTGAATCAGTATGAGAAAAGCGAAATCCATATATTTGTAATATGCAAATCATGTGAATGAAAATCCTGTTATTCACTTCGCGATCTTAGACCCCTTTCTTCCAAGCCTTATTTAACAACTTTTTAGTTATCTTGGTTCCTGTTCTCTGAAGGATCTCCAAATTATCTGAGCCTGTCTTTAGTTGTGGAATCCAGAACTGGATGTGCTCTCATTAAGAACTGACCAAAGCTGAGAAATGTGAGGGTGATTATTACTTTATGATGTCGATTCTGCTTATGCTTGTACAATCATGATATAAAAAATTGAATCTCTATGTATCTCTCTCTCTCTCTCACTCAACACTGGTGGCTCGAGGGGAACTGAAAGCAACCCATATGTAATTATCAGTTAATATGTCATGATTTGAGTACAAGAGGCAGCATGGTATAGTGAGTGACAAACCCTTTGTGTTAGGTGTCAAAAGACCTGACTTCTAGATTCTGACCCATCAACTAGCTATGTTGGACTTGGACAAATTACCTGGCCTTTCTATGACTCAGTTTCTTCATCTGTGAAATTGAGGTGGGGGAGCTTTGAAGGTCTCCAAGCTCCCCTGTAGCTCTAAAATTCAGTAATTTTAACAAAAGATCAAATACTCAAGTGATATTTCTAGGTGAAAATACTTATTTGCATGTAGACCTCCTTGATAGCTTCTATTGTTCAATTACATGTTTCATGTTAACCTTAAAATAGGTCAGAGATCTATTAAAATAACTTTTATACCTTACTATATCAGGGATGGGACCTAGATACCATCTGATTTAGCTCTTTGTTTTTTCTTGTGATAACTCTGAGGTAAGTATCAATGTTTTTATTTTACATGTGGGAGATGTGTACAGAGAGTGTGAAAATGCAGAAAAACTGAAAAGGGGGTTATTAGGAATTAGTGCGTGAATTAGAAAAGCAGAATAACTCAGATTTTTGAATTTGTATTGGTAAACAATTGGATACAGGCTATCAGGGGGATTAATTATTAGAATGTATTGCCCAATAAGAGTATTTTCTTCAGTTGGACAGTGAAGTCTCTTTGGTAGTTTTGCCAGAATGACTGTATTTCTAAACTGTTTGAGCAAATTCTCATTTTGCTTGCAGAATGAACATGTGCATATAGTGAAACCAACCAGTATTTTTGTCCTTTGACCACTGATTTAGAGCTTGAAAGAACCTTAGAGGTCATATATTTCAACCCCCTCATTATATGGAGGATAAAAACTGAGGCAGAGCTTAAGTGACTTGTCTGTTAGAATGGAAGCTCTTTGTGAGTAGAGACTCATTCATTCTTGTTATTTGTATCCCTCAGCATCCCAGCATAGTGAATAGCACATAGTAAGTGCTAAATAAATGTTTGCTGATTGATTGTCTTGGGTAACGCAAATAGTAAGCAGCAGAGGAAAGATTTGAATCCCAGGTCCTCTGATTTCCAAACCAGTGTACCATGTATCCATATCCACCATTTCCATTGTGATGGAACAGCTATTGGAAGGACAAAGAAAAGGCAAATAACAGCTAGGAGAGTCTCATCATCTTTATTTTCACCATCACAACCATCAATTATTCTCCTCTTCATCAAAGTTATTTAATAGTATTGAGGCCAAGTGCTAGTTGCTTGGATCTGAAGTCAGAGGAAGTAATTAAATCTGCTGTTAATTGCCTTGGTGACCTGTTACTTCATCACTCTGGATCTCTTATGTTTCTTTTCTCTGTAAATGAAGGGGTGGGTATAGTTGATCTCTAAGGTCTTTTCCAGTTCTGAATTGATGAACTTTAGTTCCCCTGTGCTGTGTAAAGTGATTTTCTAGACTTGATCACTAGTTTAGGAGCACTTGGTAGAGGGATTTCCTGGTGCAGGAATTGCTGAAAGTCTTCTTTGAGTTGTTCTGCCACTTATCTCTTAGACACCTCTTACAAATTTAAATCTATGATTCTATGAATTATGAATTTAAAACCATGTTTAGGTTTGCTTCATGCACATAGACATAACTTCAGGGTTATTTAAGAAGCTCATGTTGTTCATCTTTCCATTTTCTTTCTTTCTATATTCTTTCTTTCTGTCTTTCTTCATTCCTTTGTTCCTTTCTTTCTCCTCAATATCCTTTCTATTATTCTTATATGTATATTTCTTGATTGTTGAAGGCTCCTTGAGAGCAGGGACTTTTATTCATCATTATGTCCTCTTCTGTGGTTAACATGGTGCTTTGCACACAGTAGACACAATATATGTTTGTTGGATTGAATTAAATGAATTCAGCCTGAAGTAGGCAAAGTTCCCATTAAAGGTCAAGAGTACCATAGAAAACTTCAAAACTATTGTGAGGTAAGATAAAATATTCCTAAAATGTTAAAATATTACAGACCACCAGGGAAAGGGACACTTGTATGGATTTTTTTTAGAATGGGTTCAATGTTCCTGGTATGCAATTAGTGACTCATAAACTCTATCCAAGTAGCATGTGCTGGCCACATTTGGAGTTGGGCCGATGCTGAGTATGGATTAATTGCCAAGTTGTGCCATTCCTGAATAAGAAAGAAGGGAGGACTCTGATTTATGATCATATGGGAGTTAATGAGCACTAAATTTTAGTCTTCATGTGCCTTCAGTATTTCTATCTTACTCTTCATCTCTGCATTTTTCTTTCACATTCCTGCTACCTCTGACATTTCATAGTGTTATAGAAGCACAAATTTAGAGCTGGAAGAGACCTTAGAAGTCATCTAGTATAACCTTATCATTTCATAGATGAAGAAACTGAGGCACAGAGAGGTCAAGACTCACAACCAATAAGTATATGAGCCAGGATTTGAAGCTCTCCAACTCTAGTGCCCTATCTACTATGCCATGCTGCCTTGGGTTTATGATCTTGGGCAAGTAATCTAGCCCAAGCTTTAGTTTTCTCATCTATTAAATGAAGGTAGTACTATCTGTATTATTTTCCTTGTAGGACTATTGAGACAATGTAACAATGTACTTTGTGAAAAACATTAGAGTAATGTCAATAAATATGAACTATTGTTATTAATATTATTTTTATCTGTAGCTTAGTTTTGGGACCAGATCCTTTCAGGTCATAGAACATTTTCAGATTAGCTATAGGTACTTTTGGGAACTAGGGTCCAGACAGAGAAGTAGTATACTCTCACCTGGTGGAGATTTTATTGTGAGGCAAGAATTAAAATTCTCCCAAAGTAGGGGCTTTGGAAAGGAAATTTAATGAGTTGACCTGCAGTAGAGAGATATGAGGGAACTTTGATGGAGAAAGGCATCAATTCATTTTGAAAGGGACAATGAAAACCGTGTTGAAGATGAGCTTCTTCTGATCTAATAAATCCCTGGCTGACATTACCTAACTATTCTTCTCTTAGAGATAGCTGAAGCTGGTGAAATATTTTAACTCCTTACTTCATTGCTTTTATCTCTGCTTGCATAAAGCAGATATTTATTCCTAAGTTGTCTACTTATAATTTTTTATTTGATTCATATCTTCGAAAGTATTTTCCTTTTATGTAAAATCTGTGATGGGTCATAACTTACTTGTGATGTATATTTGTATATTGGTTATATACAGGGAGTACAAATGGAGGACCCCAATGACTAGCTGGAAATATACAGAGTTTAACCAGGTCAGAGGTTCAGATATTAGTTCCAAATGTTAGAGCTTTGTCCTAACTGAGGATTCCAGAGCTGTATGTGTGAGAGGATTTTATAATGATTTCTATTAATAACTTTTGTTTATAAGCTCCTAAAACAGTATATAGAGAGAGTCATGTGGTCCAGGACCAATTTGCCCTAGGCTAAAGAGTACTCTATTATTGTAATTATTGTAATTAGAGCCAGATACAAGTGTGTCCAAAAAATCTCCAAACTTCAAATTATGGGCTTGTTAGAGGCCAAGACTAAAGGGAAGGTCAAAGATTTGAAGTGGAATGAGAAAGGCACGGTCAGGAAAGCAGCTTCTCATCTCCTTTACTGATGGGAGGAAGGAGTTAAAAAAAAAGAGCATGTATCTAGCCAAACCTTGCTTTATAGCATGACTATGACACCTGTGGTTACATATCTATGTGACAACTACCCTAAACTAGAACAAAATAATGTGATGAGAAGCAGTAAGAATGTTGTTTTTTCTGAATACTCTGGGCCAATCAATAGGATGCTTGTGATTGTGTCAAAGTACTCTCATCAGTGGGCATAAACAATTTGGACAGGGTCTAGTTATGGGCATTAAATCTGCCATCTGGTGGCCAATTTTATTTTTTGTTTCCTTTGTCACTATAGTCATGTTATTTGTAGTTGAGTAGATTATATGTGATAAACCCATTCCATGTCAGATGTTCATGACCATTTGATAGATTGTCTAGCTTTTAAAATTAATGAATCAGTCAACCATGGACTTGATTTTACATATTCAGTTCAATTTCACAAGCATTGTTTAAATATCCACTCTATACAAGGCATTAGCTAGGCATAGGGGAGACAAAAACAAAACAAAACAAAAAAACCCACGCCCTTCCCTCCAGGAGCATGCATTCAACAGGAAGAATATAACATTTAATTAGATAAATAAATATAATATAATTTGAAGAAATGGGCAGTTAAGTGGCACAGTGGATAGAATGCCAGGCCTGGAGTCAAGAAGACTCATCTTCCTGAGTTCAAATGTGGGCTCAGACACTTACTAGCTGTGTGATCCTGGGCAAGTCTCTTAACCCTGTTTGCCTTAGTTTCCTCATCTGTAACATGATCTGGAGAAGGAAATGGCAAACCACTCCAGTATCTTTGCCAACAAAACTCCAAATGGGGTCACAAAGAGTCAGATATAACTGAAATGACAGAACAGCAAGAACAATTTGAGGAAAGAGATTACACTAATAACTAAGAAGGATCAGAAAAGACTTTCTGAAGGAGATGGTACCTGAATCAAGCCTAAAAAAGGAAGTGAAATGTGCGCGGTTTGGACCGGCACAAGGGTTGAAAGACACACCCTGTAGGCTATGGGGTCTTGTCTCTCTTCCTGCGATCAGACCAGCTGATCAGCAGGGCCCTGGTCTATTTCTCCCGCCCCACGTTGGGCGCCACTTGTTCTATTTCTCCTGTCCCTGTTCGGGCGCCACTTGTGCCGGTCCAAACCACACACAGTGAAAGATTATGAGGGATAGAGTGAAGAAAGAGTACATTCCAGGTATGTAGCCTGTGCAGAGTCCTCAAAGTGGAAGATGAAATTTTGAGTTTGGGGAGCAGTGGTGCATGAAGGTGAATAATATGAAATATCTAGAATATAGGCTGATTGTAGCCAAATTGGGAAAGGTTTAAAATGTCTAACTGGGGAGTATGTCTTTTATCCTAGAGGCAATATGGAGCCATGGAAGATACAGATACGAGCATCATGTTGTAGTTAAGAGCTGGCCTGTTCTACCAGATTTAAGTGAAAGATGAGCAGGCTACCATGGGATGGGGAAGGGGAGTGCTTGGTAGCTCATTTTTCACAAGCATGGAGGTGCAGGTAAATGATTTCCTCTTCCTTTTCAGCATTGAATTTCATTCAACAATTATATAAAGATTTGAAACATTAACTAAGAAATCATATAGAAATCCTTTGGGAAATTGGGGCAAGAAATTGACTTGAATATAGTGTTCTCTTTTTTTTCTACTTCTTCAAAATGGCAAAAGATTTGTGTTCTCATCGGGATAGTTACTTCCTTCCTGTACCAACTGCCACCTCTTCATGTCTTAATTGTGGTTCCATAAGTTTTGGTGTGGCAGCCTTCAGGGGGTGATTCTTTCTGAAGTTAGCAGGGTTGGTCCTTGGTGGATAGACATACAGTTCCAAGCCAGGCTTTGACTACAAATTTTTCTAGTTTGGTAGGATTAGGCATAGTTTACAAATGACTGGCATAGCCTTTGAGGTCTCAGGGTCACTTCTATGTCATGAGAAGCTGTTGGAGAAGGAGTTTATTGAAGGAGTATCTGTATGTAAAATGTTAAATTAGTAGGTATATAAAATATTAGATTAATTATTCCCTTAAACATCTCAAATTCTCTGAGATTTGAAGTTTGTTTTTCTGTATCCCATGAGTTCTCTGGACAAGCGGTGAACATCTACTTAGTACATTAAAGAGAGGGATGTTTGTGTGTGTTTTCTTTCCAGTGAAGCATTATGATTAAGAGGGTGATGCCTTGAGTAGTTACTTAGGTAGGTGATACCATTGGATGCAGTGTATTGGGGAGCATTGGGAAACCCAGAGCAAACCATCTCGCTAAAAATATCTATAGATAGAGTTCAGAGAATCCTGAACACTCTGGGCCAATCAATAGGATTTCACTGTTGAAAAGAGGCCATCTAGACCAACATAAAGTGGAGTAGCAATTCCTTCTTCAATATCCATCCTCTGCTTGAAGGCCTCTAGTTATGGCAAACTTATCACCTCTCAAGGCAACCCATCCCTCTTTGGGATAGCTGTGCTAGGAAGATTATCTTTATATCAAGTGGAAATATCTTTCTCTGCAAATTCTCCCCAGTGTGCATAGTTTCTAATATTTTGAACTAAGATGTCCAGGATGATTTGTTGAACACTTAATTTTTGGATGCTCTTGGTAACTTCTTGGAGGATTATTTGGATACATTAGGAAATAAATGATCATCATTTACTTAGTTTTGAGGGGGAGAAGAACATGGGAGGGAAGATGTTTGAAAAGTTCTTTATGCTTGGATAGTCAGATGGCAAAACTCCCCAACAAGAACAGTGTACCATAAAGATGTTACATCTATTGTTCTGCTTTCTACAGTAGTTATTCTTTAAGTGAATGAGGGCTAAGTTGTGTATTTCAATCTTGGATTTTTTTTTAAACTGATAACTTTCTCTGGAATGGATAAGCAGATGTAGACTCAGTGACTACTGGGGACGATTCCAGAGTTAAGCAAGCATCTCCTGAGTTAAGATTCTTTATCATAATCTCACTGAGTTGATTTCAACATGCTGGTACTAGCAGCAGAAACACAGAATTACCTAATCCTAGGTTCTCTTTGGATATTTCATTATTTATGGGTGAGAAGGTGTGTGTGTGGGGGAGTCTTTTAAGGAATTTGATCTCTTTTGGAAGATGGGAGAGTTTATCAGAGGGGCTTTCTTGGATTAAGTCTTTCATGATAAGGAGTATGAGACCTCAAGTGTCAAAAAAAAGTGGGACTTTATAATTTTAGTTATACTTTAGGTTGAAGTGACTGAAAGCCTGAATATGAAGGCTGAATATATTCATCCAAAAGACAAAAAAATGGGATAGGAGGAGTAAAAGGGATAAAGGGAAATGTAGATTCTTGTTTAAATGAAGAAAGGAGAAGGTGAAAAGTCAAAAAGGCAGATGAGGTCAATAAAGTCCTCTGCCTTCCCCTTTGCCATGTAATCACATAAATGAGTGCATGCGCATACACACAGACACACACACACACACGCACACACGCACACACACATACACATGGAAAAGTGAGGTAGAGTGGACAAAGCACTGGATTCTAAGTACTGTTTCAAATCTTGACTCTGCCTTTTACAATGGTCACTTTGTACAAGTCACTTCCTTTCTCCTAGAGCCTCTTCTCTTTGACATATAATAAAGCACTGGATATAAAATTAGGAGGACCTGAGTTTGAATCTCCTCTCAGACACTTGCTAGCTGTGTGACCCTGGGTAAGTCATTTATCTTGTCTCAGTTTCAGTTTCCCCAATTGCAAAGTGGGGTAACATTAGTATCTTCCTCATAGGGTAGTTATGAGGATCAAAGGCACAATTCATGTAAAACTCTTTGTAAACCTTAAAATGCCACATAAATATTAGCTATAAAATGAGGGAGTTGAATTAGATTGTTTCTAAGGTCTCTTCTGACTCAAAATGCTATGACACACAGTAACTGAGTCTAGAGAGTTCTAGGTGGTGGTAATTCATGTTCTTGTAGCTTTTGATTGATTTCTTTGGGAAGGAGTTTATTGGAGTAATTGTTAAAAGGCAGTAACATGGTGGACAGATGTAGTTCTGGTCTTGGAATGTTGGGTGGAAAACCATCCTTGCTTTGCATCCTTTGAGAGTCTCTATGAACATCCTGGGTTCTAATCTCATCTCAGGCACTTATTTGTTATGTGTGTGTGTGTGTGTGTGTGTGTGTGTGTGTGTGTGTGACAGAGAGAGAGAGAGAGAGAGAGAACTGGAAAATTAACCTCCTTTGACTTTAGTTTTTTCATCTATAAAATGAGGGATGGAACCCGATGGCTGCTAAGGTTCTATCCATCTAAATCTATGCTCCAGTGAATCTGAACTTGAGTTGCCTCTCGTATTTACTAGTTATGTGATTCTGGGACAGTCATTGAACCTCCCTTCTTGATTCTCAGTTTCCTCATGTGGGGATAGCAATAGTTGCACCATCCACCTTAAAGGGTTGTTGGGAGGAAAGTCCCATATAAATTTTGAAGTCCTGTATACATGGTGCATTTGTGGTCTCAAACAAGTATTTAGCAGTCTTTGGTACTGACTGATTTTATACTATGTGATAACTGATGTCTATAGCATTTTAAAGTTTGCAAAGTATTTTATAAACAATCTTATTGGAGCTTCACAATAACCCTATGAGGTTCAATACTGTAAGTATTATTATTATGCACAATTTACAGAATGGGAAACTGAGGCTCATAGAGGTTCAGTGTCTTGGCCAGGATTACACAGCTAGTTAATGTAACCCATGTCTATCTTCCTGACTTTGACTCTAGTAGTATCCCTTCCCTTATATGATACTGCCTCTCTCAGTGTCTTGGAAAAGCAATTTTGTTTCAACTCATCCTTCACAGGGACAGACCAATTGTTATGGATTTCCTTAGTTTTTCTGTGGGGAAACCCAAGGGCATCAGTGTTACTTGTTGCAATGGAGACTGAAGTGAAATATGCATCGTGGGGAAATAGCTTTTTTTAAGCACAAAAAAAGTACAAAATAAATTTGTCCTGCTACCTTTGAGGCTAAATAGGAGACATAAAGTGAGAATATAGGGAACACCATTTGGTGTTGGTCTAGCCAAACTGAAGATAAATCATTTTGGTAGAAGTCTGATGTTGTAAATGTTGTGTGTCTGTTTTATTTGCTCCCTTCCTGCTTGTCGCCACCTGGCTGTCCTAGGTTCCAACTTCATCGGTCTCCTTTAATTATTTAGGTACCTCCAGTCTTGGAAATGAGGCCCAAATTAATGGACTGCAACCTGGAGACACTGAACAGGACCCAAGGGTGAAGTTGGATTGTACTGATATTCTTCACCTATTCCCTGTTGTCATTGACTAACCATCTGACAACCATATGGCAGGCTTTTAGGTCTGCAGGGATTGAGGGAGAAGGTATAGGTTGGACCTGAAGGAAGTGGAAATATTCTGGTCCAATACATGGCCACAAGGCCCATATTCTAGTTTAGCATCACACTTGCCCAGGGTAGCTTTGGATAGCATCGCAGTTTGGAATTGAAATGATCTCACTGCCTCCAGTGTAACATTTCTACCTGATTAATTTTCCTAAAAACAAAAACAAAACCCTCATCATTCATTAACAAATATTTACTGCATTCCTGCTTTGTTCAGGATACTGTACCTGGTACAAAGGAGGATACAAAGGAGAAAAAAGTACAGTGCCTGCCCTCACGGAGCTTATACTCTAGTAAGGGAGAGAAGCCAAGGACAAAAAATCTATAAGGTAGAATATGATAAGTCCACGTGAAAAGTACCAATAAAGTATTATGGGACTTGGGAAAAAATTTTCTTTACATTTGGAGGGATTAGGGAAGGCTTATGTAGCATTTTCAATGGGCCTTGAAGAATACGTAGGATATGGATAGGCAGAGACGTGGAGGGAACCATGTGAGTAAAGACACAGATAAGAGAGTAAGGGAGGCCTATTTGGAAAATGGTGAGTGGCAGTACATTTGGTACTTTGTACCTTGGATCATATTTTTATTTAACTTTTTATGTCAGAATGCCTTCTCTTCCAAGTCAAAATTGTAAGCTCTTGTAGACAAGGCCCATTCTCCATAGTTCTGTGTATTCCCTACAACACCAATGATAACATTGATTCTTTCTCACTAAGCAAATATGTCCCTTGTAACAAATATGCATAGTAAAAAAAAGCAACAAATTCCCACATTGGCACTGTCTGAAGATAGAGTTCTTATTCTTTATCTTAGTCAATCATCTCTCATGTGTGAGGTGAATAGCATGCTTTATCATGAGCCATCTGCAATCCTGGTTAGTACACTGCATTGATCAGAGTTCTCATCTTTCAAAGCTGTTTTTCTTTGTAATGTTGTTTTTATTGTTCTCCTGGATCTTCTCATGGGACAGTGTGTGGGAGGTACAATTACATAATCTCAGAACTGGAATGGACTTTGAAGGACTTCTAGTCCATTCCATAGCTAAACAGAAATCTCTACAACATATATGACAAATAGTTGTATAGCCTTTGTATGAATGAATAAAAAAGCATTTATTAAGCGCTTACTATATGCAAAGCATTGTGCTCAGAGCTGGGGATACAAATAGAAAGACAAGACAGTTCCAGATCTCAAAGAGTTTACTCTAATTGGGAAAGACATCACATTAGGAGGTTTTCAGCTGCAAGTCAAATGGAAAGGCCCAGTGGTTCCTAGAGTTCAATAGCAAAGCATCTTCTTTAATGTCATTTCTATTTATAAAATCATAGTCATTTCTGATAGTGAACCATTTGGCAATGTCAGTGGCCTTGTTGGTGAGATCTTTCTTTTTTCAGTCTTCAGTAGCTGTGTGGGCTGTAGAGTGGAGAGCTATAGTACTTACAGGATAGTTGGCACACACCGTCTTCACAAGGGATGCTTTCCTGGAAGATGATTACTGGGACTATGCTGAGCTGGTGGTACCATTGGTGATCTGGGGGAGTATCTCTATACCTGGGTCTCTTAGGCTTCCATATCTAGTAACAACTGGTTGGGAGTTGGTGTTGGTGTTGGTAGGGATGGCAAGCCTCTTCTTCACAATGGTCACTTCCTTTAATGGCTGAGGAAGGGCCTTGCTAGAAGCAGGACCATTGGTTTGGAGGGTAATTTCCTGGAGCTGGTGGACTGGGCTGTCTCCATCAGAGTCTGAGGGGAGATGAGAGTCAAGATGTTGTCAGTGGCTTGATTCACCTGGAACATGCCTCGTTGCTGTTTCAGTTAGCAAGATGAACCCATTACCTGCTGAGACAACTCCTTCTCTTTGGATAGCTTTAATTTTTAGGAATTTTTTTGACACCAAACCTAAATTTGACCCTTTACAATGTCAGCCCATTGCTCCTAGTTCCTTATGGGGCTAAGTAGGACAAATTGAATCTCTCTTCCTTATTGAAGCCCTTCAAATACTTGAAGACAGTTACCAAGTTTCACCTACATCAAACATCTCCAGTTCAACCACTCCTAGTATGTGAATCAATCATTAAACATTTATTAAGTGCCTACTATGTGCCAAACACTGTGCTAAGCTCAGGCAATGAAAAAAGAGGCAAAACAATCCCTGCCCTCAAAGAGCATACAGACTAATAGCATGGCCTTTAGTCCTCCCACCATCTTGATTGTCCTTCTCTGGACATGTTTCAGTTTGTCAGCATCCTTCCTAAAATAATGGTAGTCGGAAATGAAAACAATAATCTGTATAAATAGGTATCTTATTGATTGACTGAACATGGTAGCATATTACTGACCTCAATACTTTAAAGTATCTGTTATTTCACTGGTCTTAATGCTTACTTTGCCTATATCTTAGTAGACTGTTGAATTTCTAGGGCAATAAAAAAATCTATCACCTGATGACCGCTGTTCTGGTGATGAGCTTCTTTGAACTTCATAAGCCTGATCCTCAGACAGCAAATACACACCCATTTTCAAGCCCAAATAATATGTTTTTGTAGCTTTTAAATTTTGTTTTTATTTTTGCATACACTTCTCACCCTTTTTTTGTCTTTGTATCTCCGTACCTTGTCATGTTCTTAGAACATTTGTTATTCAGTCATTTCAGTCGTGCTCAACTCTTTATTACCCCATTTGGGGCAAAGATATTAGGGTAGTTTGCCATTTCATTCTGCAGCTCATTTTACAGATGAGGAAACTGAGGCAAACAGAGTTAAGTGATTTGCCCAAGGTCACACAGCTAGTAAGTGTCTGAGACGAGATTTGGACTCAGGAAAATGAGTCTTCCTGACTCCAGACCCAGATTTGTCCACTATGCCACCTAGCTGCCATGAGAGGGGAAAACTTAAGTTTATTTTCTGTGACTTTCTGTAGCTACAGCTGAGGCAGATCAAAATAAATCATCATTTGCCTCCAACTCTTGCCTTTGATTTTTGTTTATTTTAATCATTTGGAGGGTTTTTAAGTGTTAAGTCATGGGCTAAAGTAGCAGAAATTAGCAAAAAATAGCAAACTTAACAAAATAATTTGTTTCTGTGAGCAACAAACCATCATCTGATTCCTGAACACCACTAATATTTTAAGATGAAGTTTTTAAAAAAGCATTAAAAATTAAGGACGTGCCTTAAAATATATTCTTAGAAATTTCTTAGACAGCTCATGTAGGAAAATCAGTCACACTTGGATTCTATTAGCACTTTGGGGACACATCTGTGTAGTTTTTACTTCATTCACTCAATGCACTTGCCATTGTTGGAAAAGTCTATGTCTTTGCAGAAAGATTGAAATTTTTGGATCTTATTTGTAAATTGGGAAGATTACAATGAAAAGGACCAATTACTAGGCAGTCTCTGCTTGGCTCTCTTCCTATGTCATCTTTGAGTATGATAGGGTTTTTTTGGGGGGGGTGGTGGTGGTAGTGACTAGACCTAGGGTAGAAGATAAAGGGTTAGTATTCAAAGGGATTCTTAATGTGTGATTTCTCTAAACTGTTATTTTTCGATCTGGTTTCTCTTAACAAGAACTTTGACCTGAAGTGTGGGTTGAGCCAGTGGTGTGTTGGTAAATATTTAACAACTAGCTCTTCTGGGGGGAAAAATATATTCATGATATACTTTGAAGTTTAATCTGCATTATTAACACATTCTCTATTTTTCTACAGAATAAAAATACCCCAAATAAATCAAGCCCTGATCTGTAGCGTTTGTCAGTTTCTGAGGAATATTTAACAACCATGTCTCCCAAACAGTTTTGAGCTGGCTCCAGCACAATTCTAGTTGTTTCAGGCAATTTCAGAAGAAAAAGAATGGTTTGTAAGAAGTCAGGAGTGAAACAAAATCATCTCTTGCTTGAAGATATGTAATTGAAGATGAGTTTTTTTCAGAGATATTTTGTAAATTATTGCAAATATTTTGTAAAGTAGATACTTTACTTAGACCTAGAACCTTAAACCCAAGGTTTTAAGTCAGAATTTAGCATGCCAGGTTGGCTTTTTCCAGATCTCCTGGACATCTGTATATGAACAACTTAACTTCTTAGTACTTCACCTTATTATACCAATGCCTACCATGGTGGCTTGCACATAGTAGGTACTAAAGAAGGGTTTCTTGAACATCAAAGTAGGAATAGGATCACATGCCGGTATGTAGGTAGTTTGTGAGGAAAAAAACAAATTTTTGCAAAACTACCTAGAAATCAAAGTGCAGAGAAGATAAAATGGAATCCAAGTATCTGTAACTGTTTTTCAAGCCCTTTGCATTTCTCAAGGGAGGCTAGTTTTCCTGCTTTCTAATTTGGTGAATACTGAGGTTTCTTACTTCAGCCAGAATTTAGTGTCTGTTAAGAGGCTTTATGGCAGATAAAATCTTAGTTTATTTTGTTTTCCATAAAGATATTTCTAATCAATAGTTATTTGGAAATTGTAAACAGGCATGGAAGGTTCCTGCTGAAAGATGAATTTGACAAATGAATTACAGAGAATTTGCTGATAAATGAATGGATAAGCCTTGCTGCATTGCTCATCTGAGATAGTTTAGGGTGATTGGGAATGTGTTTCAATATATTAAGTCCCTACAAACTTTCTTGCTTGAAAAAATTTTCATAAACATTTAATGTTCTCTAATAGGTATACTTTTCCTGTGTTTTCTAATAACTGGTTTTGGTTTAAGAAAATATTTAAATAAATTACTGTCTTATGCCCTATTAGGAATATATTTAAATACAATGCTTTAGGAAAAACAACACTGACCCCTACAATTTAATTGTATTAAATGTTTCTGGGGAAATTTTATTGATTTTACATACATATATATGTATATACTCAAAAAGGCAATATATTTTTACGTGAGTTTTCTTGAAAATATTTTCTTTGTAAACTAATATATTTTTCATTTAGGGATATGAATACTTTATAAGTAGACTGAACCATATATTGTTAAAATTATTTTCAACCAGAAGTTATTAGAAGCTGGTGAGACAAATACACTGAATTTACAAATGGATTAAGTTGGATTACCAACAATAGACCTGATTGATAAAAGTGATTTAATATATGTTGTGTTAACAGTTAAACCCCCAAAGTCCCTAATCTCCTATGGAAATATTACTTTGTAGAACAAAATCCAATGAGAGGTTCTGGGATTCCAGAGTGAATTTGTACATTCCTTTAGGGCATTTTTGCAAGGGAGGTTGTTGTGTTTTAAAGGTAGTTGATAAGAGACCTGCACCACCAACCCCAGACCTGCACCACCAACCACCATCATGCATTAGTCTATAGAAGGTATTTGGGTGTACGTACTCCTGTACCACTCTGTACCACCATTTAGGCAAGGGAAATTTCTGACCATTTGCAGCATACATTATAAATCAGGATGTCACTACCAGACAATCAGATTTGAACATTCCATGCACAAAGTAGCCTTTATCCCTAAGGAATAGATCACTTAACTGTGTTTATGTGACTCTGTCGATATGCCTTTCGTTTACATGAAGTCAGGATAATGCATTGTTTATTTTTTCTAGGAGTAGGTGACTATGGTGTATATTTACCTAATTTTTGATTGAGTTACAAAATAATTGAAGTTGGTAATTCATCATGATTGCTAATTAGCCCATGGGGGGATATTAAAGAAAATACAAACACACAAATAACAAAGAATCAACTCCCTCCACCCTTATCCCTGCCACCTTGGACTCTGTAAAGAGAATATTTTTGAGTCCTCTCCAAAATGTTTCTGTGTTAGTTGCTTGCTTTAAAATTCCCTGCTTGGCACAAGATGTTTAGGGAGGTCCTTGGCTAGACATTTGGGTTAACTACAGAGGATTTACTTCTGCCAAGTTAGTGCCACTTGTTCCAGAAGACCTATGAAAAATCTCAATAAATATTTGTTGAATGAATGGATGGATGGATGAGGTGAATTTTTAGTCATTATACTATTTATGTTCTCCTCACATTACCAAGAAGACATGGGAATGCTGCTGTCTTTAGAAACTTGTATCCTTTGATAGACCCTAAGTTAATTTGGCTTCCAGAAAAGAGCTAAGACCTAGAATTTGGTGGAGAATGGCTCAAATACTTATTTAAAGCTTATTTCTCTGAGTCTAAGAATGATGCAGCTCTATGAACATGGATTTTAAAATGATGAAGGTGGGAAATATTTAAAAATTATGATGGTAGCAAATGATCTTATTTAGAAGTCATATCCTCAGCTACGTTACCCTCCATGATGAATAATCTAATGAAAAAGGACATTTGAACTGTTCAGTGATTTGTTTCCGAAGTATTAACCCATGTGTTTATTATGTTCTAACAATACTGTCTGGTCATCATATATAAGAGAATTTGGTATGAATATTATTGGAAAATAGAGGTGGGCTTATAGTAGCAAAAATAATATAGTCTATTTCAACTTTTTTTTCGCTTTTTGACCTAGGATGGATCATAGATTTAGGGTTGAAAGAGACCTTAAAGGCTAAACCCTTCATTTCACAGAGGAGGAAACTGAGACATAGGGAGGTTAGGCATATGACTTTTCCAAGGTCACACAGGTTGTAAATGACAGAACCAGGATTTGGATTCAAGACCTATCATTACAAAATCCTCATCATTACTATAACTTCTTCAGATCATTGTAGATTGGCTTTTCCCCAAATACCATATTTCCTAGTCCATATATTTATATCCTCATTTGGGACAGAACTCATCTCTGTCTCTCCTACCCTTCTTCTACTCTGCAATAGATTCTGGAAGGTTACCATAATATAGTTATATAAGCCTACTCTCCTGTGTATATGTGTAATGAAAAGATGGGGAAAAGGACAGAAAGAAAAGGACTTAATCTATATTTACAGGATTAAAAAATTCAACTTGATTTTGGTTTAAAATCTTACTTGCTCAAGAAAGTTCTTTTCTTTTTAAACAATGCATTTTAGTAGAAAAGGCATTAAGTTTCATTAGATTTTCACCTAGAAGGGATTAGATTTGGTTTCTGACTCTGCCACCTATGTGTAACTGTTCAACTTTGAACAAGTCACTGCATCTTTTTGATTCTGTTTCCTCATTTGTAAAGGGGTATAATATTTGCTTTACCTACCTCATAGGGCTGTTGTAAGAAATGTGCATTGTGAACCTTAAACTGCTATTCAAATATTGGTTGTTATTATTGTATGTCTTCAAGGTAAAATGGGATTGTGATGTGAAGGGATTGCAAGAGAAATTCATTATTTTTGTATCACAGCTTGAGTTTTTGATTAATTTTCTCTTTCTTTGGGGTATTGCATTACAGCATGTAACAGTGGGCAGTTCCGTTGTGGGAATGGCCGATGCATCCCTGCACACTGGCGGTGTGATGGAGCCAAGGACTGTTCAGATGACACAGATGAAGCAGGCTGCCGTAAGTGAGGAATGAAGGGTAGTAGGATTGTAAAAAGGGGTATGAAAATTCATTTTATTAACATAAAAACTTTGGGGTCATTTAAAACTTTAACACATAGGAAGTATTATTAATTTTGGAATCCATGTCTTTTGAATTCTATATCTATGGTGGAAATGAACATAACCCCACCTTCTGTTAGGGTGTGGATCATATCTTCGTCATTCTAAGATCTATCCCATGGCCATGTGCCAGAAACCCAATATACCTCTGAAAATGTTCCTGAAGATTTTTGGAAGCATATTGACAGCAATTTTTGTTCATTCATTATGGACATTTTTATCTACCAAAAGAAAAAATCAAGAGCATTGGTAATTGAATGATTGTGGCTCTTGGCCTAAATAGAAGCCCATTTTTACATAAAGGGGTTGGACTTAGTTTCTGACTCTGCCACCGGTAACTGCTTAACTTTGGATAAGTCACTGCATCTTCTTGATTCTGTTTCCTCATTTATAAAGGGGTATAATATAATATCATCATTTTGAGGAACTATAGGAGATGGTAGTATGGCCACATTTTAGATTATCTTTCCCAATTTAAACCTAGTCACCCATGATTCCTCACCATGTCTTTTTTTTTACCTCAGGTATAAACAAAATAGAAAAAGAAAGGACTGAAAAGGACTGACTGAAACTTAAATTGTTGGAGGAACTATAGTACAACAGTTGAATTCCTAATACTAGTTGGGAGTGGCTGAGCATGAGGATAGGGAGATATCTTGTACCACTGAGCAATTCATTTACAGATATAACTGGTACCCATTTACTTGTCCATTTAGTTACAATTAAGATGGATAAGTTTGGGATATGTCTCTCCCCATTCCCCACCCCCTGCCCAACAGTGAAGGAACAGCAATCCATACAATATCATTCTCCTTTTAGATATCACTTCACTGTGGAATTTTATAAAAGTTAATTTAAAACTTATAAATGTAATTTCATAATTTGATCACATTTATAAATATGAAATGAGGGTATTTTTGTGTTTCATGTCTTTTTTCTTCCATGTATATTTAATAATCTTTTATTTTCCCCCAATTACATATAACACAATTTTAACATTTTTTAAATTTTGAGTTCCAAATTCTACCACTTCCCCTTTCCACTCTCCCCTCCCTGAGAAGATAAGCAGTCTGATATAAGTTACACATCTTCCATATATTTTTATTGCATTATTTTGGTGACTCATCAGTGTGTGTGAAACTGGTTGAGTCCAAGAGAAGATCACCTCTCTTGGCTATGAAAGAATAGAGTTGGATTTGGTGATCTCTGAGGTCCTTTCTACCTCTAAATAACAGGATTTTATATTTCGGTGATTATTCTTACTTAGAACTACAGACTCCTTTATACTATATTGCTATACTTTGCACCTAAGAACATCATATGGAATTTTATGGATATAAACTTGTTTGTATAACTTTAAAACTGTTCATTTTTGAACCCCTTTTGCTGAATGTTTGGTATATTGAGTGATTTTCTGGTTTGTTCTAGCTCATCCTTCTTGTGCGGCAAGCCAGTTTCAGTGTCACAGTGATGGAGAGTGTATCCCTCGTGTTTGGGTTTGTGATGATGAAGAAGACTGTGATGACGGGTCAGATGAACATCAGCAATGCCGTAAGTATTGACAGCACGGCGTTGTTTGAATAGGATAACAGGGTCATATAAATTTAGAGCCACGAGGAATCTTAGAGGTCAACTGATCACTATCTCACTTTACAGATGAAGAAATTGAGGTCCGGAGAAGGTAAAGATTTTTTCAAATATACATCACTAGTAATTGGCAGAACCAAGGATTTTAACCTAGGTCCTCTGGCTCTGAACCCAGTGTTCTGTCAATATCTCTTGAATGAACATGGGATGATATTCTAATTTGTCATTGATACAAAGAATTTGATTTTATTTTACTACTCATAAATGTTGACTAAGGGGCTTAATGGTTGAGGAGTCACAGAATCACAGCATTTCATAGGTGGAAGGGACCTCAATAACCATCTAGTCCAGATCAGACCTGAAAAAGAATTCCCCCACTGCAAAAACCTAACACAAGTGTTCATCCACTCTTTTTTTGAAGACCTCAAATAAGATGGAGCCCATTCCTCTTATGAATAAGCTGTTAGATATGTTATGTTTTCCTTATGTTAAGCCTATGGAAGCTGCCTTTTTGCCACTTGCACTTATTACTCTTAGATCCGCCCTCTGGGTCTAAGCAGAACAAATGTAATCCCTCATCCAAATGAAGAAAGATACTTGAAGGCAGCTATCATGTCCAGGAAACCTGTGCAATCTAACTATCTCAAGATATTGAAAGTATGACTACGTTGAAGAATTGCCAAGAAGTTTTAGTAACTGGAAACAAAAGAGCTCAATCCTTTGCCTTTTTACTGGATTACATCAGACTCAGAGGCCAATCTGGAAGCCCTTTTGGTCCCTGCCTTCATTTACACAGGCTGTGGCAACTGGTTGGGTTGAGGAGGGGTACAGAAGAGCCTCTATTGGATCTGCTTCTTTGGAATTTGATGACGGCATACCTCTTGCCCCTTATTTCCCACTAAACTAAGCTTCCCTTTTCTGTATTTGTCCTATCTTCTTTATGTACCGTTGTTTGCATGTTATTTCTCCTATTAGATTGTGAACTCCTTGACAGCAGGGACTGGTTTTTGCCTCTCTTTGAATCCCCAGTTTTAGTACAGTATCCGGAACATAGTAGGTGCTTAATGAATGCTTTGAGTTGGATGCTTGGATGGAGGGCCTAGTAATGACAGAAAAGATATCACTCGTGGCTTCTCCTTTTGTTCCTGCTCCTGCCACAATCACATCCTATCCTGGATGATCTAGAAACATAGTAAAGGTAGAAGTGAAAATTACCATCACAATATATATAAGGAATTGATTCATATTTATATGAATGACTTCATAAGACTACAAGTTGAAGAATGGTTTCCATTCTACATTGGAATTTGTATGTTGGTAGGCGTTCCCTACTCCCCTGAAATCAGACTGAGACAAAAATAAAATAAAAACAACCTACATTGCAACTCTCCTATGACTTAATTTTGTTATCACGTAGTCATTTTTCAGTCATGTCCAACTCTTCATGACCCCATCCAGATCATTTTACAGATGAGAAAACTGAGGCAAATAGGGTTAACTTGCCCAGGATCACACAGCTAGTGAGTGTCTGAGGCCAGATTTGAGCTCAGGAAGATTAATATTTCTTATTCCAGGCCAGACACTCTATCCACCTTGTCAACTAGCTGCCCTAATAGTATTGTCTCCTATGATTTAATAGTTAATAACAATTCACATCAATATTGTGCTTTACAAACATGTCATTTGAACCTCACAACAGCCTTGTGAGATAGCCACTATAGGTATTAGCATCTCCATTTTATAAATGAAGAAACTTAAAGAGGTTAAGAGACTTCACCATGGTCACACAGCCACCAAGTGTCAAGGGTAAGATTTGAATTCTAGTCTTCTTCCATGTCCAATATGCTGTTCACTCAGGCCAGGTTGCCTCTTTGGTTTTCAACAATGTAGGGTTGATTCCATGCCAGTAAGAGACAGGTGAGTACTCTAGCGGATGATAGCAACTTCAATTAGATCAAAAACATCCAGGAAGCTCCAGCTGGGTATAAGGCACTGTGCTGGACAAAAACAAAGAGTCTGTGCCCTCAAGAAGCTTACAGTCTGTGCAACATGTACAATGATAAATAAACACAAGATAATTCAAGGAGGGAGAGAGTGCTAATTACTAGTGAGAGCAAGAAAAGCTTTAGGAGGTGATATGTGAACTGTGCTTTCATGGAGCTAAGGAGGTGGGGGTGTGGAGAGGGTGCATTTTAGGCAGGGAGAACAGCTTATGTTATGTTACAAAGGCACAGAGATGGGAGGAGTTTTGAATTTGACGGACTGTCAGTGGTTTTAAATGATGAGTTGAATTTGAAGCTATAGGAAGGCAATTCCAGTTTTGGAGTAGGACAGTAGGATGGATGTGCCTTCAAAAGTTAATTTGTCAGCTAGGCGGAGAATCTGTGCTACCAAAATTACCACCAAGACCTACTGCATTTCACTGCATAATCATCACAGATTTTATGTCAAATTTTTGCAAAAAGTAGAGTGTGACCATTATATGAAGCTTTTAAAAAATTGTGCTGGTATTACTTAAATATCATTTATTACTGGGCAGGTAGGTGGTGCAGTGGATAGAGCACCAGGCCTGGAGTCAAGAGGACCTGAGTTCAAATTGGCCTCAGATCAGACACTTGACACTTACTAGCTGTGAGACCCTGGGTGAGTCACTTACCACCAATTGCCTCACCAAAAGAAAAAAAAATTATTACTAAACTGTCTTGGGTGCAAGATTAGCACACCTGGAATACTCATGAATTTACGTTAAAATTGAATACTGACAATACGGGTGTGCTGAGAATTTTAGGCTCTCGGCTTATAATAGGCGAGAGATAAATGTGTATCCATATGCCACTGCTGAATACATTGCTGCTCTATTTACCTTTAAAATAATGTGACAAACAGAATTATACCATGTGATGATTATTTGATAAAAGGTTATAAACCAATTTTTGGACTGAAAAAAAAAAGAGTGCGACAATTATGTAGTAGCAACCATTATGTAGATCATTAATGTCCAAATAAATTATAACCAATTTCTGAGCAATGTCCTACAAATTAAAAAATTTTTTTTTACTTAAACCCTTGATAAAATGGCAAAGGTTCCTCGGTAGTGTTTGGTTTCTTGAGTTCTCCAGCTCAATTACTTTCTTAAAGCTGCAGTAGCTTGCAAGGAAATTATGTAATTGGAAGATGCTGGAGCCAGCTCCATAGCTAACCTGAAGATTTAGGGAGTAGGTGTAGGGGTGAAGCAATGTGGGATTAAATACCATTCACAAAGAGGATGGTAGGAAACATTAACAACTCAAGCATAGGACCAGTTCTCTGAGGTGGAGAGGGATTCCTAACCTGTTTTGTGTCATGGACCCTTTTGACAAGCTAGGAAAGAAACCCTATGAAACCCTTTTTAGAATAATGATTTTAAATGAATAAAATAAAATACATGGGATTACAAAGAAAATGAATTCTATTGAAATAAAAATGATCAGTTACCAAAATATGTTTAAAGAAAAGTTCACAGATCCCAGATGAAGAACCCCTATCCTAAAGTTTATTTACATTTAAATTGAGCCTTACTTATTTACAATTTAGTTTCTATGATTCAAAGACTAATCTTTTTCAGCTTTTTATACCCAAGGCCTGGGTCAGATGTGAGAGGGCAGGCTGTGCGTCTTTTGTGTATTCTGAGCCAATCAATCACCAAGCATTTATTAAGGCCCACTATATGCCACGCACTATGGTAGTTACTGTGAATTCAAAAAGAAAAGCAAAGAGTCCATTACAGAAGGAGCTTACATTCTATTACTGCATATTGTCTGGGATGCTGAGGATATTGCCCCACTGTGTGATACTCTTTAATTTAGGTTAGACTCAGTGTTGCTGGGAAAATTCCCATGATGCTAGGTTACCAGATAGAATTTCTAAGGGTAGCAGGTGGCCTCACTACTCTGTATCTCTCCTCTCTAACTGAAAGCATGTAGAAATGTTCTTTGATTTGCAGGCTACTAGAAAAGGGCCTGTTTCATGGTGGAAAACATCTCTGACTTTAAGATTAACAATTAGATTCCTACTACATATCACAAAAGGGGTTTTTCTCTTCACCATATATATATTCTATAGAAACCGGGAATTTGTAATTTGCAATAGATCTCAGGGTTAATCTTCCCAGGGCCAATTTTAATGTCCATCAAGATTCTGGCTAGGAACTTAATGCAGTCATTGTCAACATAGTTGCCCCCGATCAAATAAAAAGCAGATGTTTTTTGATGGCTCCTTTGCATGGGGCCTTATTTTGTCCTTGGATGCATGCTGATGGAGCCCCTATTGACTCCTGGATGCATGTATGAAAGATTGGAATTTGGCCCAGTACGTGGGAATCTTGTACTGAGTTAGAACCCTTTTCAGCCATGTCACTAGATGCCAAGGAGTCTTTTGATGAAACAGAATAGAGATTTTTTTTTTAGAAAAATCCACATCAGATAAATTTGGTTTAAATCAAAGAATGTAGAAAATTTATTCTGTCTTTTTATGCTAATGCTTGAGTTTTTGACCAGACACATGGTCTTTCCCTTCAGTCCTTTCCCCATCACCTCTCCTCCACTGTTGTGTCAGCTGTGGTACAGTATAGGGGAAATGGTGTATGTGAAAGACCTTCATTTTCAGAGGTGATGAAAACTCTTACCACCCTGCCTGGTCAAGTGTAGAGCAGGAAAAGGCTTTAGGCTGAAATTCATAAACAGGATTGCAGACTGGTTTTTTTTAATCAGGGGCAACTTTTATGCTGTGATTGCTGCATACTTGGGAATTACCAATATTTATTACATATACTTTGGGTTCAGTGTAGGGATAGGATAGGAAATGCTGTCATTGTTATTGAAGCTTACTTTTTATGGAGGAAATGTTATATATGTACATGAAAACCAGTAACTTATATGGTTACTTTACAAGCACTCAAATGCCTTTGGATTTGAAACACTGAGCTTGGTAATTGGGGGAATAGGGTTAGTTTCTTAACTTGTTGGTCCATTACTTTTTCTTTATACTAGCCCTCCATTCCCCAGAAGTAAGTAAAGATAAATAAAAATCACTCTTCTTCATTACTCCTCAGGATTAATTGCATCCTGAAAGAGTTGGTGAAGATTTGTTTGCATGACAGTGAATTTCCTTTTCATTCCCCTACTACTTTAGGAAATTGGTTATCTAAATTCTTTGAAAACTTGTTGGTTAGCTGAACTTGAAATTTTATGCTTGGCATATTTCTGTGTGTGCTTAATAGCAGTTTTAATAAGCTTTTAATTTAAATTTTGCTTCCCAATCAAACACTAGGACTCCTAAAGGCCAAATATGGGACTAGAAGAATTTAAATGGTAAGAGAAGGTAAATTTAGTTCTTTCAGTTAGAACCAGTAAGATGAAAGTGATGCTGACACCTGGATTAGTTTGCTTTCACGCTTTCTCTAGAGTTCCTTGTTCTTACTTTTGGGACAAGGAAAAGAGATCTTTTCAATCTCAAGGGAGCAATTAGAAACACAGCCTTAGATTAAATAAATTCTACAGGAATTTAACAGAGGAGATTAACCTTCTTAACTTTTCTCAGATAATGGCAATGGTATAATTTTAAGAATTTCGTGCCCATATAGTAAGCAGAAATCAAACAGTTTAATAATGTCTACCTCTTAACTTAACCTTTATTTGTTGAAGTAGATACAGAAATTGTGAGGCAAAATTAATACATTAAAGAAATATATAGTTGGGTTAATTTTTCTGTGCTTAATTTTGGGAAATGTGCTCGATAGAGATTTCATAATGTAGAATTTTATCAGATACATGTTACAGATTAATTTTCAGCAACTAAGAAAAACATAATAAATTAACCACGAACATTTCAAATGTCACAACATTTGGGAAACATGAGACATAGGTAATTATAGCAGAATTTTCTTAATGTCTAACTTACCAAATGGAAAAGCATCAGTACATTTTGAAGGACTTACATAAGTGCATAATTTTGCTTTTTTCTCTTAAGTTCTTCTTCTCCAGGATATTTTTGGTAGCTGATCCCTTTCAGGTGTCTAAGATTTTTTTTTTATATTTGCTTAACAAAAAAAAAATAATTTTGACATCTGAAGGTTTTTCCCTGATGTATCCATATGAAGCTCTATATTTAACTGCTATTTACTCTGAAAGTCTGAAGGCAGATATCCCTTTCCAAAAGAGAATCATGATTCTATTTGGAGAATTGATGAAAGTCAGCTTCCTTCCTAAGCATTTCACTAATCTATATATGAAGATAATTTTCCACTCTTAAAATTAGGTAATACATTTTCGGCTGTGGTCACTCTTACCTCACATTTACCAAGTGAGAGGCATTGGGATTCCATCTGCTATATCCCAGTTGGAAGATTCCCCACTTCAAATCTGCCTCAGATACACACACTCTGAGATCTCGGGCAAGTCACGGCCTCTCAGACTCAGTTTTTTGCATCTGTAAAATGGGAATCATGGCATCTGGCTCACAGGGGGTGCTGTGACTATCCACAGTGATAATGCATGTAAAGTGTTATCTGCATGTGAATTGTAAGTGAAGTACCCTCTAAATCCAACACTTAGATTCACCAGATGGTTTTACCCATTTTAGCTAGAGATAAAAATCCATAAAATTTGTCATGCCTTGCCCTCACCAGCCCTTCTAGACAGTATTATGGTAAAGTGTGTGAGTCCCTTAAAGAAGTCAAGGAATCTTTCCTTGATTAATAAAATATATTCTCCAATCAGCTACTAAATTCTTTAGCCAGCCCCTCTCCTCAATTTAGTTTTCATTTTATCTATATGCATGTTGATCTCATTCTGGCTTACTTGTCTTTTATGTGGTTCAACCCATGTAAACCGACATTAATTAAGCATCTCTTGTTGGAGATTGTTGTTAGGCTAAGGGGAGATACATGATCCCTGACCTCAAGAAACTTACAGTTAACAAATGCAGATAGCCACAACACACAGTATTTGGAGGGTGATAAAACACAAATATCTGTACCTATAGCTGTAATCCACAGTATCACATGGTAGGTGCATTAGTGGGTTAGAGTACAAAGAGCTATGTAAGGTGTGAGAGGATGCTTGTTACCAGCTTGGGCAGCAGTATTTGAGTTAAAAGATAAGGAATTTAATAGGTGAATGTGGGGAGGAATGTGGGGAACAGAGCAGCAACCATAATTAATCTACCTGGAAACATTGTTTTGGGGCTTAGTAAATGTAATCTGGTCTCCTTCCAATGCTTTCTCCTACCTAATGACCTCATTAATATTTGGTAGACATAAGAAGACAAGGGAAGAATAAAACCCATTGGTCTGTATGTGGAGTGAAATACAAAGTCAATGTCCTTTTTCCTTTTTTGTAGCTGGGCGGACATGTTCAAGCCAGCAGATGACATGCCCTAATGGTCAGTGCATCCCAAACGAATACAGGTGTGATCGAGTTAGAGACTGCCCAGATGGAGCTGATGAGAGTGGATGCCGTAAGTCTTGTGATCATAGTACTGTATTTGGTTTCACCTCCCACCCCACTTCGGTATTTTAATCAATTTTTAAGATTAAGGGGGTTGTTGATGGACAGAAATGGCTACAATATGCTTCTTGTTACCAAATTCTCATGGCAAATTCTTTGGTGGATTAGGGTTGATGGTCTGATATTATCCCCATTATTATAAGACATTCTCAGTTTGTACTGCCGCAGGACACCGAGGTCTAGGTTGTTGGAGTGTGGAGATTTTATCATTAAAGTAATACCAGATAACAACACCTTAAAGGAAAAAAAAAAAGATCACTGAATAAAAACACAGAATGGTTAAAGTCCAGTGGAGTTAATTTTAACTTTAAAAAAAAATTCTTTAACAAGTTGTTTGATCAAGTGCTCCAATGGGTTTCTACTCTTGCATGATCATATTCTACAAAATACTATTCAAAAAGGTTACATTTTGAAAATGGGTTCTACTTTGTGTCAGTGATACATGTCTTTTGTTTATTAATTACTGTTAAGAGTAGATGTTCAAGAAGTGATTAAGTCCTGTTTAAGCAATTTGCTTCTATTCTACTTTGGGATTTCATGTGTTTTAGACCCTAGGGGATATTAATTTTAATGTTTAAGCCATAAAATGTTACGATAAGCAAAGATTTCCTTATATACTTTGTCTTAGTCCATTTAAGTTGGTAATATTATGGTGTAGTAATATATTGTGATGCAGGTGAGGAAAGAATGTGCCAAGCCTCTGAATTCTTCTTTATTTTCCCAGTTTATTTATTGTTAGAATTTCATTTCAGGTCACACTAGTGGATGTTTTAGTCGACTGTTCTGTATCTTTCAATGGCAAAGTGGTTCTCCATGATTTCAGTCACAGATAGTTAAAGATACATTCCCTCCACAGCTTTGTTTTCTCTGAATAATGAGTTGAGGTTTTATTTAGTTATCCATGATTCCAGGAGGCTGATGATATATCACTTAGGCACTGTGCTAAGCTGTTGAGGTACAAAGAATGGCAAAAGACAGTCTCTTCTCTCAAGGGACTCACAGTCTAGAGGGAGAAACAACATGAAAACAATAACACACAAAATGATATCTGCAGGATAAGTTGGAGATAAATGATGTATAAATACATTGAAAATGTAATAATCTGCTCTATTAAGTCACAGCACATTCTTGTCATTTCCTGCTCTTCCCTCCCCCCAAAACAAGAGATATACAGAAAGCATCAACTGAAACTTACAATTATAAATTAGGCAGCAAGAATTCTAAAGAAAACTGAAATCTGTACACTTAGCCAATTTAGATATAGGACAAGGAGCAGAAAATCTTCAAAGAGATACAGAAACTAAACTTCACTGAGAGGTTTATTTACATATTCATATTCGTGTTTATGAAGTTATCAGAAAATTGGACACCCAACCTATTGCCCGTCCTTTCATCTTTTATTTATAAATGGATGGAAATGAATGCTTAATCTGAAATGCAAGAGGGATGGAAGGAAAAGAAAAGGCACCCAAGACAGATTATTTGGACTCTTTCCATGTGTATCACCTGTAGCCAACTCTAAAATCACTAGTAAGACCTCCTCATGATTTTGCCAGTGGACCATGGAACCTGAGGTCACTCTGTGCAGGGAAGAACCAAAAACACAATCTGTTCTCATGACTTGGCATATGAATACCTTAGCTACACAACAGTAGGCAAGGAAGGGAAGGAGTTTTAGAAATGTATGTAGGAGAAGTAAATTTTGGATATTAGGGGGTTTTTTTTGGTTAGAAAACATAAATCTTGTTGATGGGTATGGTCAATGTACAATTAAAAGGATCAGACTTGTTGCCATTTGCTTGTAGAATTATATACCACATGAGCTTGACTAATATACACTATGGCCTTTAAAAATATCCCTGGAGGGGGGAGAAGGGAGGAAGGGGGAAAAAAGAACAAAGTAAAAAGTGTACAGTGGAGAACAAAAGAAAACCTACAAGGAAGCAAAGCAAAATGGACAGCTTTCAGCATAATGTGTAGTATTTAATACATAGACTTTCTTGAAATGGAAATTTATTGCCCTATATTTTGAATCCTCTCTTACATTCTGCTGTACATATGACATATTTTTTTCTTATTTTATATTTAAGTTTATGATATGTTTCTATTTCTTTTATTTTTAAGTATTTAAGTTTTAGTGTTCAAGTCTAAAATAAAAAAAAAGATTTTAAAAAAGCTCTGCAAATATAATAGGTCTGCTTTTAAATACACTGCCTTCTCTTTTCCTTCCCACCATATTCCTTTAGCTAGATTTCCCTTATTAATATGGGTAAAACTTAGTGAAAGTTAAGAAAGGACCGTATACATATGGACACACACACACACACACACACACACACACACACACACACATATATTGCTAATTTAACAACCATATCTTTTAGGTTTTGGTTTTGTGGTTGCAGCAAGAGGAGTGGAGAAAAGAAAGGTTTAAGAAGAAAGCCAGTCGTAACAGAGGACAGTGTTTGACTCTTTCTTTGGTTTTGGTTTGAAGTTACGGCATGAAATATGTTCCTTAGCACTGTGGTTCTGGCTTGCTGGATATAACTTAGTTCCTTGGTTCAAATTCATGGAATCTCAGGTCCATAGGATTGTGGGTCAGTGAATATATTTTACAAACAAGCCATTTCCTCCAATGAAGAGACAGTGCTTCTTGTATATTAATTTGTTCAACAAGTACTTATCGAGTATAATGAGTATGTCAACCATATATAAATCATCATGTTTGGCACTGTCAGGGTGCAGAGATAAATAAGATATGATCCCTGCCTTCAAAAATCTTACAATCTAGTAGAAGAGATAAGGAAGTCAGCTAGGTGGTGCTACACAGATGTAATTGGGTCAGCAAAGGGCTAATGTTATCCCAGTGTGACTGACTGTTCTTCCAAATGGACTCTCTAGGCAATTTCTAAGAATGTTTGTTCTTTTTTCCAGGCAAGTCTTTAATTTTTAATGCTTTTTTTTTTAAACTTCATTTAAAAATATCACTGGTATTCAGGAGTGAGATGATGGTTTGGTGCTCACAGTAACAAGACATTCCTGAAGAAGAAATTTGGCCATTTGCTAATTTCTGCTACTTCAGCCTATGGCTCAATACCAAAAATCCTCCAAATGATGAAAATAAACAGCAATCAAAGGCAAGAGTTGGAGGAGAATGATGACCTATTTTGATGTGCCTCAGCTGAAGCTACAGAAAGTCACAGAAGATAAAATTAAGTTGTCCGCTCTCCGAGCAGCTTAGGTGGCCCAGTGGATGGAGTACTGGACTAGCTGTGTGACCCTGGGCAAGTCATTTAACCCTGTTGGCCTCAGTTTCCTCATCTGTAAAATGAGCTGGAGAAGAGATTGGCAAACCATTCCTGTGTCTTTTTCAAGAAAACCCCAAAATAGGGCAATGAAAAATCATATATGACTGAAGCAACTGAACCGTAAAAGAGGCAGCTAGAAGGCACAGTAGATAGAGAACCGAGCCTGTAGTTGGGAAGACCTAAATTCTAATTTAGCCTCAGATTTTGCCTGAGCTGTGTGACCCTGGGCAAGTTGTTTAACTGCTGTCTGCCTCAGTTTCCTCAACTGTAAAATGGGAATAATAACAAATAGAAAGACTGTTAAGGGTGACAGGGAGATGGCTTTGTTCTGGGGCGGTAATTATGAATAACAAGGATGAAGGATAAGGAAAACAATGGTTAGTAATTCTGGTAGGTTAGGAGGAGAGATTACTAGAGGAGAAAGAATGGAGATTATGGAGGATGGGAATATTCAGATTCTACTAAAGAGTTTATCTTTGAAAAGAACTCAGACAAGTGACTTTAAGTATGTTTCTCTGTGTTTAGTTATTTTATCTGGTATGTAAATAGGTGGATGAGCCACGGATTTTACACTTTTCAACTATAAAATGTAATAAAATACAAGGTAATTAAAGTTTAAAAAAGAGGTAAAAGCTCACTTTTTTCTTTTCAGTAGGTTATGTTATTACATAGTCTGGTCATCTGCAAAATGCCAACTAATATTAAGCAACTTGTCAGTTATGTGTGTTTTTTTTAAAAGGGATCGAAAGATTCAAAGCCACAGTCCTTTTTACTGCTAATGGGATTAACAGCAAGGAAAAACTACCCATGCAGAGGCTAAGATAAACATCCTAACAATGCTGTAGCTGCAGGCCATTTAATTAGTATATTGGAGGGCTGCACAAGAATCCTACAGTTTCCCTTTAGTTAAATAAATTGATCATTTTATTTTACTGGTCAACAGGCCCGAGTGACTTATGTTTGAATAAAAATACTACTAATTGTCATTGGGGGTTTCAGACACTTCTTTTCAAATACTTAGGAAGGCCAGAGGAAAGTGTAAACCCCTTGTTAAAATGCAGACTTTCTTTGCTGATCATCAGCAGCATTGATTCTGTAGGCTACAGGGGCTGCAGTCTCTTTGGAGGTTTCTTTCTATTGATTTTCTGTCCAATGGAATTTAAAATCTCTTTCCTGCATTGCCTAAGCCTGATTAAGAGTAGCAGGTGGAGGGGGATGAGGGGGATAGGGTCAGTCTCTGGACTCAGAAATTTGAGGGAGCTAACTAGCAGCAAGACTTATGAAGATGATGACTGTTGCCCCTCCTACCATTCCTCTCCCCCCATTTAATGCCACATCTGGCTTCTGCTAACTAGAGTTGTACATGATGAAAACACTAACAACAGTAATAACAACAAACTAGCTCAGTGACCCTGAGCCTATTAATTTCTTTGGGTCTCAGCTTTGTCATCTCTAAAATAAGAAACTGGACTAGATGATTTCTAAAGGTCCCTCCCAATGTCAGCATTTTATGCTTCTGGGATTCTTTGATGGCCAAATGAGATTTGTTCTTATCTGTTCTTTCCTTATACTCTTTGAGTCATACATACATTTTCTGGCAGGTCAATACCTAAGAAGGGATTTGGTGCTCTGAGGCAGTGAGAAGAATATGGCAGTGGATAGAGTGCTGGACCTGGAGCCAGGAAGACTCATCTTCCTGAATTTAAACATTTACTATCTGTGTGACTCTGGGCAAGTCACTTAACCCTGTTTGCCTCGGTTTCCTCACCTATAAAATGATCTGAAGAAGGAAATGGCAAATCACTACAGTAGCTTTGCCAAGAAAACCCATAATGAGGTCATGAAGAGTCTGACATGACTGAAAAATGGCTGAATAACAACATATATGCACATATACATGTATACACATGGCCATAGACTGTATAATACATACATAATATGTACACATATGTAATAAATTAGCATTTATAAAATGACAACAATGTTCTAGTCATTGTACTAAGTATTGGTGATGCAGGAAAAAAGCAAACAAAAAAACCCCCAAATACCTACCAAATACACAAATTCCTGCTTTCAAGGAGCTTCCATTCTAATGGAAGGAGACGACTGAGAAACAGGAACATGCAAGACCAATGCCAGAAGGTCACTTTAGAAGGTGTAGCACTAGCAGCTGGGCAGACCAAGAGGGGCCTCCTGGGGGAGGTGGGATTTGAACCAAGGATGCCCAGAGTCAGAGGCTGACTTGGGAAACCATTCAGGGCAGAAGGAAGAGCCCATATGTGTATGTTTGCACTCACACACACATTCATAAGAATCATGCCCGATTGCATTTCTTGGTTGGTCTTTTTGTCTTTCTGTATGGCAGTATATCAGCTTGGACAGTGGTTGGTACTTATGCCATTATGCTATTATGCTATGCTATTATGGTACAATGCCATTCATACATACTCAGTAGATGCTGTATATTTCAGCTGTATTTGGTTTGCACTTGCACAAACAGTTTTGATTCATCACTCTAAGCTCTTTCCCTCTCTGTCCCTTTTGCTGGGGCAATAACAATTATCCTTCTGGTTCCCAGCATCAGGGGTGCTTGAGCTGTTATGCTTCTAGTTATTTTTAGAAAATGACCTCACTGTTGTCCCTGGGAAGTAGGGGAACCAGCTTTCAGGATTCCTAGAAATGCCTTTTCTGACAAGCTCTGCTCAGTTAGATCGCTGAGGTTAATCACATCTCCTAATGCTCAGCCAAGGTGTAACATTGGGGTCTTAAACATAAACAGGTCAATACCTGTTCCTCAACACACAAAATGGGAGCATCTGACCTGAGGTTCATTTTGAAATATTTGTACTTATCTCGGACCCACATTGCTGTTCTATGCTGTTGTTCAGTTTTGCTCCATGGTTCTCTTGTCTTTGTGCCCTTTTCTGTCTTAGGTTCTCTTACTAGAGGCAGGGTGCTTCAGAATTATAGTTTAAGGATGGTTCTATCTCCAAAGTTTGAAAGCGATAGGGTCACCCACTAAAGCCTCTCTTGCGTTTCCTTACCATTTTGGGAGGCTAATAGGGTTCTTCAGGGTTTCTAGATCGAATCAAACCATTACCCTTGGAAGAACAAGTTGGGGCTAGACTGGACAATATTTGTATGGGCTTCCCGAAGTAGAATAGAAAAAGACTTGAAAATGGGGAATTTATAGAAGTGAATATGCAAGCTCTCCAGCCCTTAATAGCTTGGGAATCATGGAAGAAGAGCAGAAGTAGACAACCAATGTAACTGAGTAAGGAAATATTCTAATAGTTGTTCAGACACGTCAGACTCTACATGACCCCAAGGACTTTTGCCCATGGGTTTTCTTGGCAAAGGTACTGAGGTAGTTTGCCATTTCCTTCTCCAGTATGCCCCCATTTTACAGATGAGGAACTGAGGCAAATAGGGATTAAGTGACTTGCCCAGGGTCATACAGCTAGTACACGTCTGAGGCAGGATTTGAATTCAGATCTTCCTGATTCTTAGCCTGGTGCTCTATCCACTGCACCAACTAGCTGCCCCAATGGCACTGTACAATCATACATATATAATATATATAATATATATGTATACACACATAAAAAAGCTATCAATACTTTTCTCTTCTTCTCTTGTTAATTCTTTCTTTTCTACTTTCCCCCATTTCCTACTCTCTTTACAAATTCCTTAGGTTTGCCATTGACACTAATTGGACTGGCATAGCTCAGCATTAGGGCTAATGAGGTTGCTAGACCCTCAATAGAGAAAGTTTTCCTCCCCTTTCTCTGACTGCCTCAACCCATCTCTATACCCTTCCCCTGTGCCCTTTCCATTTCATTTCACTAATTTTCTCTTCTCCTCATGGTATGTATCTTCTTTAGCCAACGTTAAACCAATCCTGTTGGTAGTATTCAAGAGCTAAGAGTTGCTGGCCAGATTAAAAAGTTGATGACTCCCAGGTGAGAAAATCTTTCCTCTGAACATTAGCCTGCCCTAGAGCCAGAGTAACCATCTGTCTTAAAAGGGATAACCTGAGAGCTATAAAGAGAAAATAGGATTTTAGAACTGAATTTCCTAAGCATGTCACCCATTGCCCATTTTGAAGTTTTTGGCTGAACTTTATCTACATAAATCTGTTGAGATACAATCCCTTTCTTTCACATGTCTACTTTTGTTTTTATCTTCTTTTGGTCATTTTGTCAAGCATTGAGGATGGAACTAATTGAGAGCATGACCTCCTGATTGTTGAATGTTTTATTCCTATGACAAATGTATAGCACTTTGTCTTTTTATAGCACATTAACATGTCTGTTAGTTCATTGTACCATTAAATTATTTATATTTAGAGAGGGTAAAGAGGTCCCCAAACTGTGTTTTCTCTGCCAACTCTTCAACAAATACAAATGCTCCTACTGTGTGCAGATTGCTGTTATGCAGTATTACAAAGATTAAATAAGACTGTCCCTGTCCACAAAGAGCTACTAATCTAGTAGAAAGATAGGTCACATACACATATAACTATAATACAAAAATGAGACATGATATGAATTCTCATTATAAGAGAAATGCAAGCTAAGTTCTATTTAAGAGGATTATTTTTCTGGTAATTATGAATTCTAGTTTCTAATTTTATATAGAAAGAATAGGGAAATTTTTTATTCTTCCTTAATTATGTAAACTATCATCTTAATGATTTAATGATTTTTTTTTAACCAGCTAAATTGCCAATGCTAAAGTTAGCAGTGGAACATATAGGTACATGCATACAAATGTGTAATAGGAAAGGCGAGTGCCACAAACAGTTATATGAAATTTAAAATCTAGTCTAGGATTATTTTTTTCTTTGCTGTTTGTTGTAAGGAATGAGTGTATTTAATTACTATTTTAAAAAGGATGTATGTTTTGGGCTACTAGACTCTGACCTTGTATAAGGAACAGAACCATAATATGGAATTTTTTTTTTTTAAACAGGTTCCAAACTTGTCACGCACTATTCGGTGAAATGGGATGTGTATCCCAGAGTGTATTTAAGTAAATAAAGAAACTTGAATTTTTAGACATAAAATTTTATATTGACATCTACACTCTAAGCTTTAGAATTTGTGGATTAGTGACTAAGATCCTTACAAATTACACATGAGAAAATCCAGAATAAAGACCTTGCCCAGTATTCACGTGTATATTCTAAATGAATCCATGCGCATTTCCCCCCTGCTTAAAATTCTGTGGCGTTATTTCAGTGGCATGACAGATCTGTCTATAGAAAAAAAAGTTACAATGCTCAGACTCAGTCTTGCCAAACAAACAAGCAAGCTTTCAGAAACAGCCCAATGGGGAGGTAAGGGATTGGTGGCCCTCTCTTTCTTGGGTCAGAGAAAAGCTCATTAATTAACGCAATGCTTGTAGCAATAGGGATTGAGGCTCAGCACAAACTCAGCACAGTTTAGACCCATTGCTTTTATGTGGGTCTCCAAAAGGGAGAGAGGGAGGTTGTCTTTTTTTTTTTCTTTATATTCCTAAATATTTGGCTGAGTTTCATCTAGTCCTGATACAAAGCTACCTTGGGGCAATGTGCCCCATTTCTCAGCCCATCACGTTGTATCTGCTCTGTGTGGGGCAAATCCTGGGCTGAGGCTGTGTGCAGGAGAGATCCATGAGGTGTGCGGGTGGGGAAGGGGCAATGTGATCCCCAGTTAATTGAGAGAGATTTGTTATCAGCATGGATAGAGACAAGAAAGCCTTCCATTCATTTGGCGTGTCAGACTGCTGACCTCTGACCATCACAAGACTTTGCCTGATGACACCGAGCCGGGCTTTGTTGCGCGTTCAGAGAATGAGCATGTCAGTAACCTTAAAGTCATATCACTTTAGGCTGCTGTAGTTCCTTCCCTTTCTTTTTGATGGCACGGTCTTTCAAAAGGCAGGATTGAGGAGAACAAGGGACCTGCCAAACAGATTTGCCTTGGAGTCCCCACCTTTACAAGCACAATCATAAATGGAGCGGCCGGAACCCAGGGCCTAATAAATTCCACTCTCCTCACAGCTTATCTCTGTGTGTGTGTGTGTGTGTGTGTGTGTGTGTGTGTTAGAGAGAGAGACAGAGACAGAGAGAGACAGAGGAGAGGCAGAGAGACAGAGAGAAAGAAGACAAACACACACAGACAGAAACAGAGACACACAGAGACAGAAAGAGACACCCATAAAGACAGAGAGGCAGAGACACACACAGAGAGAAACAGAAAGAGAGAGAGACAGAAAGAGAAAGAGAGACAGACACATAGAAAGACAGAGAGAGATAGAGAGGCAGAGACACACAGAGAAACAGAGAGACACACACAGAAAGAGACAGAGAGACACACAGATAGAAAGAGGACAGAGACACACAGAGGCAGAGAAACACACACATAGAGAAAGACAGGGAGGCAGAGAGAGACACACACACAGGGAAACACAGGAAGAGAGAGAGACAGAAAGAGAAGGAGAGAGAGAGAGACAGACAGAGACAAAGAGACACACAGAGAGAGAAAAAGATAGACAGAGAAAGAGAGGCAGAGACACACAGAGACAGAGAGAGAGACCACATATAGAGAAAGACAGAAAGAGATAGAGACAGAAAGAGAAAGAGAGAGAGAGAGAGACATACAGACACAGAGAGACAGAAAGAGACAGAGAGGCAGAGAGAGACAGAGAGAGAGAGAGAGAGAGAGAGACAGAGACAGAGACAGAGACACAGAGACACAGAGAGAGAGAGAGCTGGAGTGGCCAAGAGTTCTCTCCTGGCTCTGGGTGTTGGGGGTTTGGGGGGCTGCTCTTAGTGTCCTTGATAAGATGTTTGCTCTGTGAGGGATCAAGGCAAACTAGGGGGAGGTGAATCCCTTCGTGGTATCATTTGGCCTCTAAGATGCTGGAGACTTGAGGAGTGATTTATGTTCAAAGGCAAGTAACTACTTAGTCGTGTGGCTTGTCAGGTTGACATATGACCATAATGCTAAGGGGACACTGACACTCCAAGAAACATTTCAAAAGACACCGTCCCAATCGCAATAAACAGCAAAGCAAAATCTAATGGAGTCAATTCCCTCCCCTTCTTTGAGTTCCTTTAGGTTTACAAAACACTTTCCTCAAAACAACATTGTGAGGTAGTATGTGCAGGGTGTATACAAGCTCAAACACAAATAAATAGTTAAATGTTAATAAATGTATATATAATATAAATATAGACATATACATTTCTGTGTCTATATACGGACACGTATCATACGCACATATATGAATGTATGTATGTATGTTTGTATGTATGCATTTAGTCTAGAACTCTGATTTCACTGAGATAATGAGCTTCTAGGGAGAGGTCCCTCTAATCAATGCCAATCAACAATGACTCTCTATGGGAGTTAGTTGCCTGGGGGCACTGAGAGGTTAACTAGATTGCTCAGGGTCACATGGCCAGTGTGTGTCAAAGATAAGACTTGAACCTAGGTCTTAACTACCAGGCCTGCTTTCTCTCCATTACTCTATGGTAATAAATGTCATCATTCCCATTTTAAGGATGAGGAAACTGAAAGTTCAAAGTGGTTATAACTTGCCATGTATAGTATGGGTGCCGGGATTAAACCTAGGCCTCTCATGATTCCAATTCTGTCACATTTTCCACTGTTTCATATTGTTTCCCTAATTCTAGCTTAGATATACATTTTATTCTCTAATTCTAGCTTAGATATACATTTAGATATACATTTATTTTAGATATATACATTGTTTCCCTAATTCTAGCTTAGATATACTTTTTTGCCATTTGTCTTTCTACATATTAGATGCCACAAAATGCTATTCTTGCTTCCATATTATGTATATATGTAAATAAAGAAATAGGACTAGATAATCTCTAATCTCTTGCCCTTCTGAAATTTTAAGATTTATTAATCTATAGAAACTGGCAACCTAGTTGTTAAAATGCTTTTAAGGCACAAGCTTAAGTACCTCCTGAAGAGTTAGCAATTTGTTCTTATTGTATTCAAAAATGGAAAAATAAAAGTGTTGTGCAAGGATTTGTCATTCACAGTAAAATATATAAATATATATATAAAACCACCTGAAGTTACAGAATGCCTTAGAGATGAAATATTTTAAATGAAAGAAATTTCATTCAGCTTCTGATGAGAATATTATCCATTGCTACCAATTAAAGGGGCTTAGAGAAGTCCCCTTTGAGATCATCGCAGAAATCATCTGAACATATCTACATTTTTCCAGGGAACCTCAAACCTAGTCGTTCGAGCTAATGAGAACATGAAAATAGAGCAATGCTCTCTGTTTTCTGAGTCATTGGAATTTTTTTTTTTTAAAAATCACAGATCTTCTTTCCAGGCTCTAGACAAGTTAGGTGGACAAAGCAAAACTTTCTTTTAGTTAAAAACCTCTAAAGACAATGTGTTCTATACAGAATCATTGTAAATACAATCTTTAATTACATCAGGAGGATCAAGGAAAATGTCTTGATAGAAATTGTAATAATAATAGGCAACATTTATATAGCACTTACTATGTGCCAGACACTGTGCTAAACATTTTACAGAGGTCTCATTTGATTCTCAAAACAACCCTGGGAGGGAAGTGCTAATATTACCCCCATTTTACAGATGAAGAGATTGAGGCAAACAGAGGCTAAATGATTTGCCCAGGATCATATAGTTAGTAAGTGTTGGAAAGGTTAAATTTGAACTCAGGTTTTCCTGACTCCAAGCCCACTGCTGTATCCACTATACCAACTAGTTGCCCTTAGAGAAGTAAGAAAGAGAAGAGAAAGCTGATCAAAGAAGATCATTTAAATGCATAGGTTTTAAAATACTTTTTAAAAAGTGTCTTTTATGAACAAGTTCACCTTCATCATCAAAGACTTGTGGAAATGTTGAGTTTATAGGAAATTTGGAGGTCAATTGAGGCAGTATTGTGGACAGACTGTTAGATCTGGAGTCAGAATAGTTATGGATTCAAATGCTGCTTTCTTGTTCAGTCATGTCTGACCCTTCGTTGAGCCTTTTTTGGGTTTTCTTGGCAAGGATATTGGAATGGTTTGCCATTTCCTTCTCCAGCCCATTTTGCAGATGAGAAAACTGAGGCAAACAGTTAAGTTACTTGGCCAGGGTCACACAGCTAGTAAGTGTATGAGGCAGGATTTGAACCCAGGTCTTCCTGACTCCAAGCCAGAGCTCTATATACTGTGCTACCTAGCCTCCCCTTCAAATACTGCACTTGACACATATTTAGCTATGTGAAGCTCAGTCATTTAATCTCTCTTAGCTTCATTTTTTTTTTCATTTATAAAGTTGAGATAACTCTACTGCCTATTGGACTACTCTCTATCTCCAGGTCATCCTAACCTTTCTTATCTCTGTGCCCTAGCTCATATCATTAAATGAGCTAATATATGTAAAGTACTAGGCGAATCTTAAGTGCTTTGTAAAGGTGAGCTACTCATTTTTATAGAGGAAAACTCTGAAGCTCAGAGCAGTCATAGAATGTCAGATATGGAAGAACCTTAGGGATCATCCTGTTTAACTGTGCTTTTTTACAAATGAGAAAACAGACAGCCAGAGAGCTGGTGACTTGCCCAAGGTCACACAGCTAGTAAATGACAGAGCCAGAGCTTAAACCCAGGTCTACCTACTCTAAGTCCAGTGTTTTGACCACTATACCAGGGTCCCTCCTACTGCTCTTCAGTGGCAAAGCTGTGTATGGGATAGTTATAATAATGTTAATAATGCCATAATAATTCATGCTTGTATAGATCTTGACAATTTTCAGTGTCTTTATATATGTTATTTCATTGACTCCTTACAATTGCCTTGTGAAATAGCTTAGGCAATTATGTTCATTTTGTAGATGTATAAAAGGCTAGCTCAAAGTCATGTATCTACTCATTTCAGAGTTGAATCTAGAGTTCATAGAATTCTTGATTCCTGGTTCAATGCTCTTTAGTTTGGACCACAGTGAATAAAATAATTAAATATTTTTTAAAAGACTGTTTATTTTTTGAATGTCCTTAAAGCAATGGCAGATTCCTTCCTGCCTTCCTTTCTTCTTTCTTTCCTTCCTTCCTCTTTTCCTTTCTTTCTTTCTCTTTCTTTCTCTCTCTTCCCTCCTCCCTCCCTCCCTTCCTTCCTTCCTTTCTGCTTTAGAGAAACTGGGTATAATTTTTAAATATATGGGACAGGAGAAATCCTCAAGACTTGAAAATATTTCTAGCCTACAAATTCCTTTGAAGGGAGGGACTGTCTAATTTTTGGCTTGGTAGTTCTAGTGCCTAGCATAGTACCTGGCACATGCCACTTAGTAAATTTTTTTTTGTTATTGTTTAGTTGTTTCAGCCATGTCCAACTCTTCATGACCCCATTTTGGCATTTTCTTGGCAAAGATACTGGAGTGGTTTGCCATTTCCTTCTCCAGATCATTTTTACAGATGAGGAAACTGAGGTAAACAGGGCTAAGTGACTTGCCCAGGGTTGCACAGCTACTAAGTGTCTGAGACCAGATTTGAACTTAGGAAGATGAGTCTTCCTGACTTCAGGCCCAACACTCTATTCATTGCACCACCTAGTATGTTCATTAAAGTAAATAGATCAAAATAATTATTTTCATTTCAAGAAAATGGAAGAAAAGATGATCCTGTCAACTTAATTTTTTTATGTTGAAAGACTGGTTCCAAAATCAAGAAATCAGTTTGTAATCACATAGAACTCTACCCAGTAGCAATTGTGGCCTGTGAAATATCATGCTTGTTTGACTTCATTTCCTTTTGTGATAGATAAGGGGATTGTAATTGTTTCCCCAAGACTTTAGCGATGTTTTTCTTTTGCTCCTTACCTGATACATCTGTTTCCTGAAAGTCTTACTTTTAGGGAAATACACATCTAGTTTGAGACTGATACTCAAAGGAAGATTATAAATACCTCTGCTTCAATCTAGGTCTGATGGAGCATGGATGATGTAGTCAATGCCGTTCCATGATCTGGAATTTGAAATTTTTCAATAGTTTTATCAATGACCATTTTCTTACTTGCTACATTATATTATATCACTATACTGCAATACATTACTAGTTGTTAATGGTCTTTCACTCAAATTATGTATTTTCTAAATTATGTATATACTTAACAGTATATGAGTTGTATTCCTCCTGCAGAATGCAAATTCCTTCAAAATAACTGTCTTCCTTTCTTCCCTCCCTTCCTCTCTTCCTCCCTCCCTTCTTCCCTTCCTCCCTCCCTCCCTTCCTTCCTCCTTCTCTTTCTTCCTTTCTTCCTCCCTCCCTCCCTTCCTTTCTTCCTTCGTTCCTCCTTCTCTTCCTTCCTTTCTTCCTCCCTCTCTCCCTTCCTTCCTCCCTCCCTTTCTTCCTTCCTTCCTTCCTCTCTTCCTTCCTTCCATCCTTCCTTCCTTCCTTCCTTCCTTCCTTCCTTCCTTCCTTCCTTCCTTCCTTCCTTCCTTCCTTCCTTCCTTCCT
>NW_020954557.1:47796136-47825380 GCF_900497805.2 Vombatus ursinus
CCTTCCTTCCTTCCTTCCTTCCTTCCTTCCTTCCTTCCTTCCTTCCTCTCTTCCTTCCTTCCTTCCTTCCTTCCTCTCTTCCTTCCTTCCATCCATCCTTCCTCCATTCTTTCTTCCTTTGTCTTCTTCCCAATTTCATAAGATAAAAAGAATAGGTTATGAATGAATGAATGAATGAAAAAGCATTTTCTATGTGCCAAGCACTATGCTGTGTGCACTTCTGGAAGGCAGGGACTGTCTTTTTTGCCTCTTTTTGCATCCCCAGTGTTTAGCATGGTACTTGGCACATAATAGGTGCTTAATAAATGTTAATGCTTTGTCCAATATTACACTAAACACAAGGAATGCAAATATAAAAATAAGACAATCCCTGATTTCCAATGCTTGTTGATTGAATTGGATTGAATTAGACTGAACATATGTTTTCATTCTTTCTTTAGAATATCCAGTCTGTGCACAGTTGACTTGTGCCAACGGGGCATGTTATAACACAAATCAGCGGTGTGATGGGAAAGTAGACTGCCGAGACTCCTCTGATGAAGCCAACTGCAGTGAGTAGCCCTCAGGGCATGATGTGTGACAGGTTCTCTTTTTAAGCATGATGCATATTCTTCCCATAAGATAAAAATGATTAGAATCCCTTTCAGCTTGGTATGGATGGTAGAAACGAAATTGGCCTTTTTCTTTCCCCTTCTCACCTTGTGTCCCAGCTCAGAGATGTCTGAATACCCAGTTCCAGTGTGCCAATGGAGAGTGCATCCCTCGATCCTTTGTCTGTGACCACGATGATGACTGTGGAGACCAGAGTGATGAACATGATTGCAGTACGGTGATTCTGTTATTTTGGGTCCTGTTGTTCAAGGCTAACATCTTTTTTTTTAAACACCCTATTCATTCTTCTGAAACAAAAGAGGTATTAAACTAGACGGCTTTTGGAACCAGAAGAAAACTTAGAAACCTTGCCAAAAGTGTTAACCATGATGGTTTGACTCTTCGAAAGATAATCTGCCATGGGGTGGGGTTAAAAGAAAGATGATGGACAGAATTTGTTTCCTCCCCAAAGTTCTCATTGTTAAAGCCTCATATTTAGTTGTTACTGTTATTGGCTTTTTTTCTTCTATCTGTGTGTAATGTGTTCTAGGAATTCCAAATTCTTCCATTTTTCCAGGAGTAATAGTTGACACATTTGAGAGTAGAATACGAACGAATGAGCAGAAAAGCATTTATTAAGTACTTATTATGTGCAATGCTGGAGTGAAAGATACAAAAATGAGAGACTTGGTAGTGTTGATACTGGAAAGGAGGGCATTTATTCTATTGCACTTTAACCCTTTGTTGGGTTCATCCCTCACAGTTAGTTGAAAATCCCTAACAGATGGAAGTTGGGAGCCAATGAAGGAAATTCCAGAAAAGAATAGGTTATGAATGAATGAATGAATGAAAAAGCACTTTCTATGTGCCAAGCACTATGCTGTGTGCACTTTTGGAAGGCAGGGACTGTCTTTTTTGCCTCTTTTTGCATCCCCAGTGTTTAGCATGGTGCTTGGCACATAATCGGTGCTTAATAAATGTTAATGCTTTGTCCAATATTACACTAAACACAAGGAATACAAATATAAAAATAAGACAATCCCTGATTTCCAAGAGAGACAAGATATTTGGAAGTTTTAGTTGCACATTAGATGAAAATGGCTCAGTGGTCCTTATGATTTGGAAGCAAAGCCTATGGCAAGACAGTCTTCTTCATTGTCATTTCCATGAACAAAAGTATATTTCTTTCTGATGTTGAGCCATTAGATGGTGCTGAGGACTTTTGTGATGAGAAGTTTCTTTCATGTGTCTTCAATAGCTCTGGCTTCTGAGGAGATGGGTACTGTTATATTTGCAGAGGCATTTGCCAGGCTGCATTCTCCACATGAGTTTTTTTCCTGAAAGATGACTGCGGGAGTGTGCAGAAAGTAGAGCTGTTGTTGGGGAGGGAGGGAGGGAACAGGTAGGAGGAGACGTTGCAGTACCCATGGTCTCTTCTCATAGAGGTTGCTCACATGGATGATGGTTAAGGGGGCCAGGCTAGATTCTAAGAGAGTACTCCTATTTTCAGGACTCTTAAGCACATGATCCTGGGCTATCTCAATTAGTAGAATAGTAGAAGCAAAGGAAAAGAAGTCTGAGGCCCTCCACATGAGGAAACAAGTAATAATACTGACTAACTTGCCTCCTCATTTCTCCTACATCATGTGGATGCAGGGATAGTAGACAGAAAGTGAAGGTTACCTAACAAAGTTTTAAAAATTTCCATAATTCTCAACAACTGTTTCTGTACTTAGAGAAATATACAAAGAACCTGTGGTTTTACCCACATTGGGAACTCCTGCAATGGGAACTCCCTCCACTACTGAAGATTGAAAACCATGTATGATTTAGTAGTTCTGTGGAGTTTTCTGGGGAATATAGATGTTTAGTGATTTGTCCAGTATTACACAGAGTGTCAGAGGCAGGATTTGAACCCAGGTATTTTTAATTCTAAGCACACCACTCTAGTTAGTACCTAGTCTGTACCAGGCCACCTTTATCATTTGCATATCACCTTAGAGATAATGCATGAGTAAATTGAGGAAGTATAGAATATCTTCCCTTCCTCATCTATTAAATTAGAGAGTTGAACTGGATGGCTTCAGATGTCCCTTCTGGCTCTCCATCTATTATCTTCTGCCTAGCAATAGAGATGATGTTATCAATATATTTTTATGAAGGAAAAAAACCAATACTTACAGTACCTTTTCTTTTTTTATTAATTTATTTTTAGTTTTCAACTTCAATTTCATAAGCTTTTGAGTTTTAAATTTTCTCCCCTTTCCTCCCCACCTCCCTCCCTAAGATGGCGTGCAATCTGATATAGGTTCTACTTGTACATTTGTATTAAAATATTTTCACATTAGTCATATTGTAAAGAAGGGTTAGAACCAATAGGAGGAACCACACGAAAGAAGAAACACAATGAAACAAAAGGAAAAAAAGAGCAATAGCATGCTTTGATCTGCATTCAAACTCCATAGTTCTTTCTCTGGATGTGGATAACATTTTCTATCATGAGACTTTTGGAGATGTCTTAGATCCTCACATTGCTGAGAAGAGCTAAGTCTATCAAAGTTAGTAATTGCACAATGTGGTTGTTACTGTGTACAATGTTCTCCTGGTTCTGCTCATTTCACTCAGCATCAGTCCATACAGGTCTTTCCAGGTTTTTCTGAAGTCCACTTGCTCATCATTTCTTATAGCACAATAGTATTCCACAGTACTTCTTCTTGTTGCATGATTGGGTCAGAGGGATCCTAAGAGTCATTGATCCATTTGGTCTTGGAGCAAATTCCTTTGTCAAAAAGAGATAGTAATGACTACACCTGGGGTTGAAGTCATTGATATAAGATTCTGTACAAATATCAGTCTTACTTTCAAATGGCCACTCTTAAGTGAGCACCTTCTTCTAGGACTACCGACTTCTCCAATTCTAAATTAATTCTGAGATGAATTCCCTCAATATGTGAGCACCCTAGAGTCATTCATTTTTATTCTTTTGTTCTTTGACTAAGGAAACATTCATATGACTAACTATAGAAGTTTCAGCTGAAGGGTAGACCTTAGGTCTGGGTAAATGCACATTTCAGTAGAAAGAACACTGAACTTGGAGTAAAGAGACCTGGGTACTCTACCTAGATCTGTATCATTTACTAGTTGCATCACCTTTGGCATGGCATTTTACCTCTGATTTCAGGACCTTTATGAAATATGGAAATTGGATTAGATAATTTTCAAGGTCCCTTCCCCTTTAACATGCTATTAACCCATGATTCTAATTAGATTATTTTTCATGGTTTATATCTAAGGGATGACATTATTGATCTTTCTTCTTAGCCTATCAAACGTGCAAAGGAAATTTCTTTACTTGCCCAAGTGGCCGTTGCATTCATCAAAGTTGGGTTTGTGATGGTGATGATGATTGTGAAGATAATGCCGATGAAAATGGATGTGGTGAGTAGAGGACTTCTATCCCAGAAGATGTTTCCTACGACAAAATAAATTCATTCTATGTGAAATGCTTTTCAGGGCATACACCCTGTCTCCTCACTAGAACTGATAGACATGCAGAGTTGTCCGCAACTAGGGTTTAGTGGGGCCGAGTGACAGTAACAGTGACCTGGAAAGGTAGTCAGCAAAGGAAATCAAGTATTTAAAAAGGCCTATGTTTCATATACATACAATCAACTGGAAAAATTCCCTTGCCGTCACTAAGCATATTAGGTAGAATTATTCACCACACACCTATACTGCCCTTTTCCCCTCTACAGACTGGACACATACTAACTCAACTCAACTTAAACATTTATTAAACACTGATAACCCAAAGAAGATCAGGGCATTCTTTTTCCAATTTCCACTCTCACAGATAAGCCTCAGATCCTAGAGCAAGGCTCTTAATGTTCTAGGTGTACTCCTGACGGTTCTGGAGGTGATAATCCAGTGCTATTGGTGCAAACCTCCATTGCTTTGTTTCCTCCCAAGAATACCAGTTGAGAATTAGCTTTTTTGGTTTGTTTTTTGTGATTGTTATTCAGTCATGACTGACTCTTGGGGTTTTCTTGGCAAAGATCCTGGTTTGCCTTGCAAGCTTTGAGGGGTCTAGAGGATTTGGGGCTTCTCCTCTTCTCAACCACAACAATCATTCCCCTAGGACCACAACACACAGAAGCAGTGTCATTAATAGGAGAGGAGATGCTGCACACAGACTCACCTTGTCATATGTGAGCACCCAAGAGTCATTCATTTTTATTCTTTTGTTTTTTGACTATGGAAACATTCATATGACTAGCTGTAGAAGTTTCAACTGAAGGGTAGACCTTAGGTCTGGGTAAATGCACATTTCAGTAGAAAGAACACTGAACTTGGAGTAAAGAGACTTGGATTCTAGACCTAAATCTGTATCATTTACTAGTTCTATCACCTTGGGAATGGCATTTTACCTCTGATTTGCCATTTTCTTCTCCAGCTCATTTTACAGATGGGAAACTGAGGCAAACAGAGTTAAATGACTTATTTAGGGTCACACAGCTAGTGTTCAAGGCCAGATTTGGACTCAATGTTCCTGATTCCAGGCCTGGTGCTATATGCATGGCTACACCTGCATACTCCAAGAATTAGCTTACCCTTTCTTAGGTACCTTTTAGAAAAGTGTACTCACTAAGATGTTACAGTAAGAACAGTTGATACAAAATATCCCCCTAGAAGTCTGTCACATACTTTCCCACAAGTACAGGCGGAGTCCAGGGGAAAGTAGGCTCATGCTTAGAGAGCCCATGCAGCAGAGGTATTACTCATAGTTCCTAGTCGCTGGAAGTTTTTTTCTCTCATTCCTGAGGTGCTCAAGAATGATCTCATCGTGCTCATGCCCCTAAGCAAGGTGAGTTGGTGTGCAGTGTCTCCTCTCCTGCTACAGACACTGCTTCTGATTGTTGTGATCCTGATGGTTGTCATTGAGAAGAGGGAAAGTCCCAAATCCTCCAGACCCCTCAAAGCCTGCGAGATCCTCCTCTGGTCAGAGGGCTGGGGATGGGGAAGCATGACCAAGACCAAAGCTGAATGCTATGTTTGTTTCAGCCTTTCAAATGAATACAGTTCTAATTAGCTTGGTAATTCACATCAAATTTTCATCACGTTTTGTCAGACTATCCAAACAGAATTCTTATGCAACATCACTCCAGGTTAAAGGATTTTTTGCACTTACTCTAAAGTCTATTATCCTATTATCCTTGTAAAGTGGTTTCAATCCTACTCTTATACACCTGCTATTTACAGGCTAGGCTCTTATCAAGTTTTTGTCCTTTTGTGACTCCTTATGTCTTGTAGGGATAGTTTGATATTCATTTTAATGTGATCTAATTTGTAAAAAAAAAAAAAAGAAGGGCTTTAGGGATGGAGATGAAGTCAAAGAAGACAAGACAATGTGATTTGTCCCTGGCATTGGGGCATTCATGGAATGGTTCTAGCACTCTTTGGATGAGCCCATGCGCCCATGGCATTTTTTTCTTTGTTAACTCAAATTTCCCAGTAAAATAATGACATGGCAAAGGCTGGGGAATGTGGATGGGATGAGTGTGGGAGGTATAGGAGAGAAGGAGGTTAAGGGATAGAGATCAGAGATCATATGTGGGAGGAATTGCTTAGAAGCGCCCCCCCCCCCCATTTCGTTGGATTCCTCTTTGGTTCTGCTGCTTTTGGGATGTCCAGGAGTCCAATTTGTTCATGAACACCATGTCATAAAACCAAGTTAGCCATAGAGGTTACAGTCCCAGATGTGACAATGAAGGTTGCTTTTCTATGAAAATCTCTTGGTTCCACATACTATTTTACATATATAAATTTTTCACATATAAATGGCCTGAGAAAGTGGCCTAAAGACTCCATTTCTGTTATTCTTTCCAGTCTTATTGGGACCATGAAAACTTTAGCCCCACATTTGCCTTCTTCTATTAGAAATACTGAAGTGTTCCAGACAGTCCTGATTGCACAGCTCTTTGTTTAAGTCAGAAGTGTCAAACATGGGACCCCAACACTCCAGGGCAGTTAGAACTACATTAAAATATAATTGGGAAATGTTTAACAAAATAAAAAGTACAATAAAACATAGATAATTTTACATTTTAAAACTAAATCAACATGTGACTGTCAGGGTTCTGTATTATGGATTAATGGCCCTGTTCACATTGGAGTTTGACACCACTAGTTTAAGTAACTGAGTCTTCTTCTGGAGGGGAGAGGAGAGGAGATTGTCTTGCTTGTGTATCATGCAAACTCATGTCTTCTTCTAACTACCTGACTTTGGACCATTTCCTTAACCATTAGTGTCTCCATCACAAATATACAAGGGTAAGAAGAAGAAGTTGAACTTAAATTAACCAATCTTGCTACTCATCAGCTCGGACAAAATGTTAGTGAGAAAGCCAGTTTAAAGTATTGACTGGATATGATTTACGGATTATCTATTATTTGTTTTCCTGTATGCCTCCCATTAGCATGGACTAAAAAATAAAAAAGAAATGGGCTTTGCTTTACAAAAATAAAAATATTCATCATCATCTGAAATGGTTCATGCTTTTTTTTCCTCTTCTGTTCAGAAAGTGGTCATCATGAGTGTTACCCAGGAGAATGGGCCTGTCCAGGGTCTGGGCACTGCATCCCAGTTGAAAAACTTTGTGATGGTACATCCGATTGCCCTTCTGGAGAAGATGAGACCAATGTGACTGCAGGCAGACATTGCAGTGAGTATAAGGGCTCTCAGGAGTGGGCTATTACGCAAGAAGCCTAAGCTTTCCTTCCTGCCACTGCAAATTAGAGGGTGGCTATTCTATGTAGTGAAAAGAAAAAAGATAATTATGATAGTAACTTGTTCTATAGGTCTTTAAAGTTTACAAAGTGAAATTTTACAAATTTACAAAAGGGAAAATTTATGAAGTGAAATTAACAAAATTAAAAAACATAGAGAGGTAAGTTCTGTATATTATCTCATTTAATTCTCATGATAGTCCTGGGAGGTAGATGCTACAAATATTTCTATTTTACAGAAACTAAGGCTTAGAAAGTTAAAAGTGACATGTTTATGGTTACCAAGGTTATTAATCATTGGAAGCAGGATTTTTTTTTTTTTTAGTGAGGAAATTGGGGTTAAGTGACTTGCCCAGAGTCACACAGCTAGGAAATATGTGTCTGAGGCCAGATTTGAACTCAGGTCCTCCAGACTCCAGCGCTGATACTCTATCCACTGAGCCACCTAGTTGCCCCTGGAAGCAGGATTTGAACCCAGTTCACCTGACTCTAGGTCCAGTACTCTTTCCATGACTGTGCTGCTTTGCTGTGGCACTAAATATAGGGTCAGAAGACCTTTATTGAATCATAGCTCTGGTACATACTAGACCATGGGCCATTTTCATAACATGTCTGTGCCTCTGTTTTCTTGTACTGATTGTACTTGATGAAGTATTGTCGGGACAAAATGAGGTAATGTGTATAAAGTGCTTTTTAAATTGTTTCTCTATGCAGTTCAACATATTGTTACTAAACATCAACTATGCCTAAAAGCATTAAGAGCTTATAGTGGGGGAAAGGGTAAGTACACTAATAAATGTGACACATAGGTAATAATAATAATAATAAAAATAATAAAGCTAACATTTATATAATACTTACTATGAGCCAAGCACTGTCCTAAGTACTTTATAAATATTATCTCATTTGGTCTTCACAACAACTTATCTGGGAGGTAGGTGTAATTTGTCCCTATTTTACAGATGAGGAAGCTGAGGCAAACAGAGATCAAGTGACTTGTCCAGGGTCACACAGCTAATATCTGAGGTTGGATTTGAACTCATGTATAGGAGATGGTCAAGAAAAGTTCTTTGGAATGTGAAGAACGAAAAAAATAACCTTCACCTCTGGGGATGGTAGTGGATAGGAAAGGCTTCATGAAGGATGTGTGGCTTGAGTTGAGCCTTAATGAAAGGGAGGGATTTAGAATGTTGGAAACAGAGGAGAGAGTACTTTCTGGCATGGAAGATGATGTGAACTAAGGCACAGAGATAAGAAATGTTAGGATGACCTGGAGATAGAGAGTAGTTCAGTTTGGCTGGTGTATAGGTATGAGGAGCAACAGATTGGAACCTAGTGGGATACTTGGTTCAGGGACTGATGTTTTATTTGGAAGGCAATTGGGAACCACTGAAGGTTTTTGAGTAGAGGAATGGCATGAATTCAAATGGTTATTAGGAAGATTTCTTGGGCAGCAGTGAAGAAGATGGAGATAAGTTAGATAGAAGAAGACAAGTTGTCAGACAATTGGGACAGAAGTGGAAAGAAGAGATGAGGGCCTGAATAGAGAGGTAACTGTGAAAGTAAAGAGGAGGGGGATAGTTGGGAGATGTATTTTGGATGTAGAAGAAATGGAATTTGGCAATTGACTAAGTGTGAGTGGTCAAGGAGAAGGAAGAGTTAGCAACAATTTCGATGGTATGGATCTATGTACATACTATTATTTTATTTTTATTATTATCATAGCTGTTTAGTAACAAATTTGATTTATAAAAAAGATATTTTGGAGATTCCCCCCTCTATCACACATATATGAAAAATTATTGATTTTTATATATGAAGATAAAATTACTAACCCATGGTCTAGTGTCATTTATTTAGCACTTCATGGTTTGCAAGGTACTTTACAAACATTATCTCATTTTATCCTCCTGGCTACCCTGGGAGTTAGGTATTATTACTATACTCATTTTACAGATGAGGAAACTGAGGCAGGCAGAAGTTAAGTGACTTGCCCAGGGTTACTTGATAGTAATTGTTTGAGTCAGCATTTAAATTCAGTTCTTCAGCTGATCCCAGGTTCAGAGCTATATCCACCATGCTATGGAGTATAAGCTTTGGGTTGTTTTTACAGTCATCACGTTGATTTATGTTGAGTTGTAAGCATCAGATTAAATTTAATTTTTAAAAAACCCAGTATTGAGTTAATACCTATTACATGCAAGTCACCATGACAATTTTGAATGCCTCGTCCTATACTTTCTGACTTTAGAAAGGAAAAAATCCATTACTTTGTAGGAAAATTGGCTCTGCTACTCGCATTGCTAAAAGTAATAATCTTTGTTTAGATATATCTCAGTGTGCCACCCTGAGCTGTCAGCATCGTTGCCACACCTCACCAACTGGAGGGATTTGTTATTGTCCCCAGGGTTATGTCATCAGCTCCAATGATAGCCGGACCTGTATTGGTAAGTCAAAAATGGGAGAATCCATGTCCTGAGAATCCAGGGAATTTCTACTTGTGGTTAGAGGTGATGACAATTGTTATTGTTCAGTCTTTTTTTCAGTTGTTTCTGACTCTTCTTGACCCTATTTGGGGTTTTTTTTGGTAGAGATCCTTGAGTGGTTTGCCATTTCCTTCTCCAGTTCATTCTGCAGATGAGGAGACTGAGGCAAACTGAATTAAGAGACTTGCCCAGAGTCACACAGCTAGTAAGTGTCTGGCCAAATGAGTCTTTCTGACTCCAGGCCTAGTACTCTATCCGCTGTACCACATACCTTGACATTAGTAAGATACAAAACATTCTTTAAGCTGTTCATATTGTTTAGATTATATACATTCAATTCATCTTAGAACAATTTTCAGACTAATGCATTTATCTTTGTTTTCTGTTTTTTATTCTGAGAAGCATAAGGTGGGGACAAGCAAGGGGAAAGGAAGAATTTTTTTAAAAAAAGGAAATAAATTATTTTTATTTGATTTTTTCTCTTATGTTAACAATGGAGCCATTAAAAATGCTTGTCTCTTCCCACTGATAGAATTACTTGAGGAATAAACAAAATGATCACAAAGAGTGACATGGTGTCAAAATATTAACAAGATTGCACTTTTCCTCGTGTGGTTTCTCTGTGCCTTCAGATTCTGGAAGCTGGCTTTAGACCTTTCAGTTTCTATAAATCAGTGCCCTCTTCTCATTTGGTAAAGCCTTACTCCCTTCTTGTTCCACTCATACTATTAATGATAAGGTTTAGGAAGGTTTTCCTTCACTTATTCCCATGCCTTGTCTAGAAAACAAAACCTTATTCTAGTGACTAAAAGTCAGACAGGATGTGTTTTTTGAAAAAAAAAAATATTTATAGGTAAGACCTCAAAGGCAAAGCTCCCGAATATTTGCTGTCCAGGAGGTTAGGACTACTTGCTCTCAAAAATTCCTAGTCACACTGCATGCTCTTCTGAAGCTTCCCATCACTACTCTGTCTCCCTTGACGGCTCTGAACACTTGGCCAATCTCATGGTTCTTGTATTTAGAATCAGGTGGTGTCATGACCTGGGTATTTCCTCTTGAATGTCCTGTCCTTGCCTTTTCACTGGGGTGAACTGATGTGCGTGCTCAGTAGAGCACAGAGAGAGGGTGGCCAAGTAAAAGCTTTTTTCTGGCCTCGTTATCATTAAATACAGAATATCCGCATTTGAAAGGTATTGAGTAATTCCTAATTCTTTGATAACAGGTTCAATTCAATTAATTTAGTTTCAATAAATGTTTATTCAGAACCTGCTATATTCAAGGCACAGTTCTAGGTACTGGAGATACAAAGACTAAATCAAAACAGTTTTTGTTCCTTCATTTCACATTCTAACTGGGAGTCGGCATGGCCCTCAGGGGCTCTTAACGGGATGGTGGAACCTCTTGGTGTTTGCCAGATTGTGTATTCACATGGCAGTATGGTATCACCTACCTTTTGTTCCTGAGCTTAGCGGTATTTGAGGTAGGTCTGATTTAACAAATACTATCTATTCATCTGAGCCTAGACAACTAGTCAGTCCCTGGAATGTGTGGGGTTACAGTCAGCTTTGGGGATTTGGAGACTGAAAGGGTCTTGCCTCCTTTTCTTTCTGACCTGTTCTGAATTCTTGTTGTTGCCTTGAGTTCCCATAAGGTTACAGAGGTGATCTGAGGTCTAGAATGTAGACTGAAGAACCTCAACAACCCACTTGTGAGTTATAATTGTAACAGATTAGAATTTTAAAATTCAAATTATAAATAAATGGCAGAGGAGTGCAATAGTACACACAAACTTTTAAGCATCCTCGCAAGTTCGTTTTACAAAAAACTGTTTTTACTTAGAGTTGAAAGTAGACCAAAGAAGACTTTCAAGTTGACCTGTGACAAAATATCATCTTTTTAAAAAAGCAAAATACTCTCAATTGCTACTCTCCAATTCTTTATTCTAATCACATCTAGAAGATTCAAGTGAAATCTGGCACGTCCTATACATTAAGGAATACGTTTGATATTTAGTGCTCCCTAAGTTCAGTGTGTCTCTTTACTTCTCCATGCTTTGGTTCCCTTATCTATAAAATGGGTTTAGCTGTCCTGGCCATTAGATGAAGTGTGAGATTCATGGATAAAAATCATCTGATATTGACAATATGTTGAGTAATCTTCCATTTTCTGACCAAAAACAGAGCTCTCTTTCTCCTGGTAGTGTTCATGAAAGTCACGCTGGTGGAAAATGGATTAGACCATGACTGGTCTTTGGTTTTCCTTCTAGAGAAATTCTCTCTCAGAATCAACTAACCTGCTAGAAGCAATAGTACAAAAAGAATGGCTCTGCATATGTAAAGGATATTTGAAAATAAACAGACAAGCATTTTTCTATTGAAAAGTTTCATTTCAGAAACTTGGGCAGTAGTTTTGGGACATATATGAAGATTCATCTCAGTATATGATCCCTTTAAGATTCCTTTCCTGACTAACTGACTTTCTACACTTGGTATTCTTACTCCAATCTATATGGAGCTGTCACTTGCTCATGATTTGTGTTGTGATTGTTTTATTGTCTACAGTTTATTTTCTCAATTAGATTGTAAGCTCCTTGAAGGCAGGAAATCTGATTTCTCTTTCTTTTGTAAACTCCAGAAAACGTAATCCAATTTAATCTACAAAGTAGATTGTCAATAAATTAAAAAAAAATGAATGATTAGGGTCATAGTAGAATTGGTAAAACCTCTGAGGGCTGAGGCTATTTTTGTTTTGTTTTTTTGTCTTTACATCCCCAGTGTCTTGCACATTGTACATACTTAATAAAAGTTGAATTAATTTGTGAATGACTGGCAAAATTATTTTTCATGTCTGGGCTTTGCTGCAATGCTGTGGATGATAGGTTTTTAAATAGAAGCTTTATCAAATGGCACCCTTTATTTAAGAAGTAGATTTGTTTTAGGCTTTGCTTCATTTTGGAAGGAAGAATCAACACAGAAATATAGGAATGTTGGAATTGCCTTAAGAGAGGTAGTGTTACTTAACTATGAGTCTTACATATTTTGGAAAGTAATTGTCCTAGTGTTCATTGAAAAAAAAACACCTCGAAAAAACACATATGAAATGACTTTTTCTTCTGTTTGATGGATAGCCTACCTGATATCGTGTTTTATAAAAATTCTTTATTATGTAACTACATCCACATGCCTTTGATGGAATGAAGTTTTTGTAGCATCCTGAATTGCCATCTGTACAAATTTCTCAAGGGTTCTTTAGGTAAATACTGTGAAGGATGATGACAAACTTGTGTTTTCCATATGGTAGATTTTGATGACTGCAAGATGTGGGGTGTGTGTGATCAGATGTGTGAAGATCGCCTTGGCCATCACCAGTGTCATTGCGTGGAGGGTTATGTCCTGGAACAACACCGGCATTGTCGAGCCAATGTATCCTGTAAGTACATGGCAGAGAAAATGTCATCACCATTATCTTTTGATTATTCAGGGATTAATTATACTCTTTGTGAATTATCTATGACCCTGGCTTTTTCTTTGGGGTCTAAGCCCATTATTATGTAATAAATATTCCATTTAGAATTTACTGACAGACATTTAATTTCTATTCCATTTACTGATTCTGAATATACACAATAAATGTGAGATTAACGATACATATATTATTGTTTACATTTGGATAGTATTTTATAGTTTATAAAACACACACATTACATACATTGTTTAATTATATCCTCATAATAACCCCATAGGGTGGGTAGTACAAGCATTATCACCCCCATTTTATAGCTGAGGAAACAAAAGTTCAGAGAGTTTATTTGACAGAGCTAGTACTTGATCTACGTCTGATGACTCCATGCCTTTTCTCCCCTGTGGCCTTGTGGTGTCATGGTGGCAGACTTCATCTTTATGTGGAACATCACATCAGATCCCTCCAACAGCAGAATCAGACTCCCTTGACTATTGTAATTTTGAAGCTTGTAATCCCTTTAGGGATGCCCACAATGGTCCCATTTCCTACATAAGGGGCTTATTTTTCTTAGTTTATTTATTTATTTTTTTAGGCAATTGGGATTAAGTGACTTGCCCAGGGTCACACAGCTAGTAAGTGTCAAGTGTTTGGTCTGAGGCCGGATTTGAACTCAGGTCCTCCAGACTTCAGGGCTGGTGCTCTATCCACTTCGTCACTGAACTGCCCCTGCTCTTAGCCTATCTGTGGAGGAGACATGACATGACTGACAGGCCCTGAGTTCAGTGAATCATCTCCAGGCTCAGCTTATCTGCCTTATCCCCTTTCCCAGGTTTTCTTTGGTGACTCCTTTCAAATATTCCCAGGGAAGGACTTTTCCCAGAGTCCCTTAATTTATATTCTTATAGTACGTGATGTTTGAACATGAGAACTACACAACATAGTTTGGAGCAACAAAAGTTTAGATTACATTTGCGCTATTCGACTGTGATCTGTAGGCTATCAACCCAGAGATTGCACCAGTTTTGGTCTTCATAGCTCATCAGGACTCTCAACAAAACCTCCTTTTCTGATTAGAAAGACAGAGGGTGGAACAAAACATTCTTCCCAATGCCTTCATTTAAAAAGGGCTTATAGCCCAGGCATCTCCCAGCAGCTGTACTCTTGGGACTGAAGGGCTCCATTGTCATCATACCCCCGCCCCTTTCAGCCTCTTTTTGTGGGTTGTCTTCCCAGTTAGATTGTACGCTCCTCGAGGGGAGGGACTGTTTTTCTTTTTCTTATTTGTATCGCTAGTGTTTAGCACAATGAATTGAATTGACACACCACCATTTGTGGGGATAATTTTGATGTGATTTATGTAATATTTAGTCAGGGGTTTTCCAAACAGAGTCCTACAGTTTTGGTGGTGAAACTTGTGGAGGAAAATAGATTAAAAACTGTTGTGGAAACCTTGTTCAAAAATGTTGAGACATAAAATTGTTCCTATTTTGGCTTTGGGGTATTTGGGTAGTGAATACTTCATTTATTTTTAACTATTTCCAATTGTTCTTTCATGAGTTTCAGGAGATGAAACCCACTATCTTCAGGCATTTATTGATGTTGGGCTATGTTTATTGAGTGTTTCTGGGTATAAAACGGTGACTTTTCAGATATTACTCTTAGTTCTAATATGGCGTTATGATTCTCAGGCTAGCAGTGATAGTAGACCAGCATATTAGAATTGGTAGGTATCATTGTAATTATGAAATTGAAGCTCATCATTTTATAAATGAGGGAAGTGAGGCTCCTTAATGACTTGCCAAGTAGCAGAATGAGGTTCAAATCCAGAGATTCTGAGTTCAAATCCAGGGTCCTTTCCACTATGTCACTCTGTCTTCTTAAACTATATTATTTTGAGAAATGCCAAAAACATTTATATATGGAGTAGGGTCACATCATGCCAATAGTCTTGGCATTCAAGGCCTTCATAACCTAGTCCCATCCTACTTTTCCAAGTCTTCTTACACCTTATTCCCTGACACACACTCTGATCCGGTGATACTAATTCCTGGCTGTTCCATGAACAAGACAAGAGTGTTCCATGAACACTCCATTTCTTGGCTCTAGACATTTTCTCTGGCTCCCCCTATGCCTGAACCACTCTTCCCTGTTAACTCCAACTGCTGACCTCCCTGGTTTCCTTTAAGTCCCAACTAAAATCCTACCTCCCACAGGAAGCCTTTTCCAACCCCTCTCAATTCCAGTGCCTTCACTTTGTTATTTCCTGTTTATCCTGTATATAGCTTTGCATATGTTTGTTTGAGTGTTATCTTCCCCATTAGATTTTAAGCTTCTTGAGGGCAGGGACTGTCTTTTTCCTCTTTTTGTGTTCCTAGCACTTATTACAGTGCTTGTCACTTTGTAGGTGCTTAATAGATGTTTATTGATTGATTGATTGAAAAGACCTACATGATAGAGAAGATCCCAGGATTAGGAGCCAGGAGATCTGTATTCTTGTCCTGACCCTGTTCCTAACTTATTAGAAGTTGGTTTCATCATCTAGATCTCTTAAAAAAAACAAAACAAAACAAAACAATGCAAATAGATAAAATAAATGAGGTACCCATTACCCCAAATACCCTAATGCCAAAACCAGAAATAAATTTGAGCAAAGTTTCTCCCATAGCTTTTAATCTACTTTCCTCCACAAATTTCACTGCCAAATCTGTAGGTAGTTTAGGTAGTTCGTTGTTGATAGTTGTAGGTAGTTTAATCTTTCTGGGACTATTTCTTCATTTCTAAAATGGAGGTGACCATACTATAATTGGTTACCCTATGAAGTTATAGTGACTGAGGGTAAGACAAGATGAAATATGAGAAAGCCTTTTGAAATGTAGAAAGAGTCATAAAAATGTGAGATGCTGCTATTTCATCTTATTAAATGCAATGAGTGATTTCTGTCTCCTTCCCTTTTTAGCTGGTGTAGCATCTCTGATTTTCTCCAATGGTCGGGACTTACTAATTGGTGATATCCATGGAACAAGCTTCCGAACCCTGGTACAATCTCAGAATCGTGGAGTGGCTGTGGGTGTGGATTTTCATTTTTACTTGCATAGAATCTTTTGGACAGACACTGTACAAGATAAGGTAAGTAGAAATCTCAAGACTGGGTCCTGAGAAGGGAGTGGTACCAAGAGCGGAATGTGTTGATAGCTTTTCATTTTTGAGAGTAGATGCAGGCAGTGCCTTTGTCTTCTAACAAAAAAGGCCCTTGAGATATTTTATGTTAATCACCACCTTTTCCATGCTATACTATTACATGTGATACATTAAACAAAGCAGCCTATTATATGGATTAGTCTTGAGCAACTTTTAATTTTATTCGAAATGGAGTCCAAGAGCTTAATTAAGAGAAATAGTAGACATTCTTTCAAAACTGGTTAGATATTTAGTTGTAATTTTTTGAAACTTGATCGCTTAAAATGTAAAAAGTACTGTGCTTTTTTGGATGATAAAATTCAGATTTCACCTGCATCTTCTAAATGCAACTGGAGTTGAGGATTGGATAACAAATATTGACAGTATTTGGTTTAACAAGCCAATATGTTGTTACATAGCCTTATTTGGAAAGTAAGATGTATTTAATTTCAACTTTGAATAAGGTAGTGGAGATTTTAAGAAATCAATTTGTGAGACTCCTTAAAGGTAGGGTAGGTCTCTTTCTCCCTTTTGTCATTTTCCTTTATTTCCAAGAGAGAATTCCAACACATTGTAAGTATAGCTTCCTTAGAATTTTGTAGAATGAGAACCTGGTCCAATTGTAATTCTGATTTGCTTAATAGGTAAAGGATCCATGATGACTTCATCAGTGTGGGTTTTCCTTACCCTGATGTAGATTGCATCTTCTCTCCACCTTAGTAGACAGTATTCATGAGTTGTGACTAAAACAATTCATCACCATTGGGCAACTCTTTTGTGAGTAGCTTCTTCAGAATAGGCTAGGTTGGCCCTTAGAGGGCAGGCACAAGATCCATTCTTGGGTCTGTAGCCAAAGCTTTTTAATTTGGTAATACAAGATTTAGAGTTGGAATTCAATTGAATTAAATTTAACAGACATTTGTTAAAGGATTTTAAAACAGATTCCCATCACTATACTAATGATGAAACTGAGGCCCAAGAAGGTTGTCACTCGCTCACTGTCACACAGATATTAAGTGATAACTAGGATTCAAACCCACATCTTCCGTTTCTTTCTACTATGCTACAATAGGAAAAAAAAGCACTGGATTTGGAGTCAAGATTTGAATCTTACCCTTATTACTTAATAATTTTGTGATCTTAGGTAAGTCACTTCTCTTGGCTTCAGTCTCTTTCTCTATAAAATGGTGAGGTTGGCCTAGATTAAACACAGAAAGTCAGAATTAGAAGGGTCTTCAGTGTCCATCTAGTCCAACACATACATGAACAAGAATCTACAACATCTCAGACAAATGGTCATTCAACTTTAATTTGAAGACTAATGAAGGCTAACCCACTGTCTCCAAGGCAGCACATTGCATCCTAATTGTTAAGAAATTTCTTCTTAAACTTATATTTGTCTCTTTGGAACTTTCCACCCACATCTCCTCATTCTGGCATTTTGGCAGAACCAATCTAAGCAGAGAAAGTCTAATCTCTCCTCTGCAGAACAGCTCTTTAAATAAGATCATCAAATTCCTCCTGAGTCTTTTCTCTTGCAGGATATGTTTCCCCTGTTCCTTCAATTTGACTCTGTAAGATCGGGTGTTAGCTACCCCTCAAATTTTTATGTCACCTGAGAATTTGATGAACATGCCATCTGTATCTCTAGCCAAGTCATCGGACAGTTTTTTTTGTAGTAATTCCTAATTATTATCTAGCACTTGAATTTGGTTTTCTCCCCTCAACTTGGTTAGATAGCTTTCCATTTCTGAATCCTTTATCTAGAAATCCATTGACATATTCAAACATAGTTATCTAGAATTCAGACTTCTAGAATTGATAAATAGCACCAGACATTGTGGAGTAAGAGCCCCTGCATTAGGAACCCAGCAATTCCACTTCTGTTGCCCTCAAAGAACAGTGAACATAGGGTTAAAAGAGCTGGGCTCATGTCTCCTTTCCTTTATCTGGACACATCAGTTATTCTCCCTGAGGCTCACTTTCTTTATATGAATTAGCATGATAACTTTCCTTTTTGTGTTTGAATCCCCAGAGTTTAGCACAGTGCTTGGCATACTGTATGCACTTAAGTGTTTTTTCATTCATTCATTCATTCATTCATTCATTCATTCATTCATTCACTTATTTGTCTATCCTTTAATCTATTTTACTTTTCTTCATTGAAAAAGAATGGCTTACCTTTACATAGCCATTTGCACTTAAATTACTTTAGAAAATACATTATGTTAGGACAGGATAATTTTACTTTATCTCCTTTAAGGGGTTGATGAGAGGCTCAAATAGGGTAATATTGATGAAGCTCTCTGCTCCTTTAAGGATCTGCTATTTCATTGGTGTGGGCATTCTTTCCCTCTACTACAGAACCACTCCTATCAGTTGATGGTCTTCATGTATTTCTGTGGCCAAAAAACCTCCTTCATTATTTAGTTGCTGTGTTTTGAACAAACGGGTCCTTTTCCTCTTCCCTTTGAGGATCAACTAATTTGTTCGTAACCACAGCAAAGTGGTTAACTGGCCTCTCCAACTTAGCTAGGTTGGGCTCTAGATGAGAAATACACTGTCCCTCACTGGACCCATAAACATTTAAATCTGTTTGGGAGGACTTGCCAGAACTTTGTGTTCTGCTGGCCCAACCTTCAAGGGTAGTGACATAGCAGGAGTTTTTAGAGTCAGAGATCTTAGGTTCAAATCCCAGCTCTGCTGCCTACTACCTGTGTGACCCTTGACACGTCAATTAATTTTTTTGGATGTTAGCTTCCTTATCTCTAAAATGAGTGGTTGGATGAGATTGTCTCTGAGGTCCCTTCAAGCTTTAAATCTATGATGCAATGAACCTATAAATGTATAGTGTTCACTTTCAGACTTCCATCATCTTGGTTGCCCACCCTTGTTAATGTTCTTCCTAAAGTATGTCATCCAGAACAGAATATAATACTTAATAATATACTATATATTATAATATAGGCAGTCTGACCAGAGAAGAGCACAGGAGAACTTTCTTTTGGATGCTTTGCCTCTTTTAATTAATATTACAAAAGCTTTCTTGGTGGTCACATCACGCCATTGTTGATATTCAGCTTGTAGGCCACTGAAATTCTCCAATCTTCTTCAAATAGACCGAACGTGTTAGAGATGATTTCTCAAGTTTCTTTCAACTTTAGAACCCATGAGCTTTTGAAGAAACTTTTTGGAGTAAATAACTAGAGAATTTGGTTTCCTTTCACTTAACTGTCGTACTGTCAGTCTGTGATCACACCATCTTCTTAATTTTATAATTCTTTTATTTTGTTATCTCTGATAGAATATAGGGAGATTAATTAGGAACAGGAAGTTCTCAAGAAAGTGGCCGCTTATCTGTTAATCTGAATATAGAAACTAGGTGTTCCATTTTGGGAAAGAAAAAAAAAACAGATTTATCAAAAGTTTGATTGTTGAGTGTAATGCATATAAAAGCGTGACTCTGGAGCAGCTAGGTGGCACAGTGCTTAGAGCACTGGCCCTGGATTCAGGAGGACCTGAGTTCAAATCCAGCCTCAGACATATAATACTTACTAGCTGGGTGACCCTGGGCAAGTCATTTAATCCCATTGCCCAACCCAAATAAAAACACACACACACACACAAACATGACTCTACCAAAATATGCTACTTGAATAAACACAAAACTTTTTTTGTAGGAAGTGGTGATTTAGACTCTGTCCCTTCTGGCCTCCTTGGTGGTCTTGCACATTTCAATTTAATTCGATTTAATTCAACAAATATTTATTGATTTATTGATTGTGCTTGGGGCAGCTCGGTAGATAGTGTGCAGGCCCTGGAGTTAGGAAGAATCATCTTCCTCAGTTCAAAATTTTCCTCAGTCATTTACTAGTTGTGTGATGCTGGGCAAGCCACTTACCCCTGTTTGCCTCAGTTTCCTCATCTGTAAAATGAACTGGAGAAGGAAATGGCAAACCATTATGGTATCTTTGCCAAAAAAACCCCAGATTGGGTCATGAAGAGTTGGACACAACTGAAATGGCACAATAACACTGTATGCTTGTCACTGTGATTCTTGCCCTGATTTCTTCTAGAAGCATATTCTATACTTCCCTTCATCTCTGTGAGGGTAGAACACCTAGAATTTTTTCTAAAATCTTTGTTGTTTTCCTCTAGAGTCTAACCCATCAGCTTGAAAGGAAAACATCCCTTTCTTCTTTGAGAGGTGTCTGCAGAATAGACTGGAATTTCTTACATGTCCCTACAAAAGCTGAAGGGTGATATTGGGCATATTTCCCTATTAGATGTATAACAAAGACTGCTGAGAGGCTGTTTGCTGTAGATAATATTATAATAATGCTTCAATACTTAAGTTGGTATATGTACAGGTCTCCTCTATTGTAGATGGGTTTTGTGAATTGCTGTAACAGAAAAACAAACAAAGGAAAAAAAAACCAACCGAAACCAAATTCCTGGTGCCCAGCTTTCTGGTAACAAGGCACTCTGCTGTTTGCTAGGCAGGTCTTTGGATGAGAGATATATAGTCCTTTGCCAGGCATGCACTGGAAATCTTTCCAGCTTGTTAGAACTTGCCAGTCTTTGTTCTCTGCTGGCACAGTTTTTGAAAACCCAGGATCACTTATATGCCATGATAAGATATTAGAGGTAGAAATCAGTGGAAAAAATACAGCAGTAAGAAAAGTTCAAAATTCCCTCAGTTTGGCTTTTTAGAATTGTGTTCTTATCCCTTGTCACCCAAAAAGTGCTGAAAAAAGTAAAGATGGGGTTTTCCCAGTTCCTTCTTTTACATATAGATGTTCTTTAAAACATAATTTGTTTTCCTGTCTTGACAATTCAGTTCAATGTAGTACCCCTAGAAAACTGCAGAATTGTACTGAATTTTAGGTTCACATGAATGCTTTTTGCAAAAAGGATATTCTATATCTCAAGACACTGAATGATATATGGAGACAAATAGATCCGAAGGTTAGCTGTGGTTAAGAACTAATGATCTTCAAAGGAGGAGGAAAAAGTCCCATATGTATAAAAACATTTGTAACAATTCTTTTTGTTAGAACAAAAAACTGGAAACTGAGAGTATGACTGTCCAATGAGAAATGGCTGGACAAATCATGGAATAGGAATGTAATGTAATAGTATTGTGCCTTAAGAAATCATGAAAGAGATGGTTTCATGGAAACCTGGGAAGACTTGTATGAGATGATGCAGAGTGAAATGAACAGAACTAGGAGAATAATTTATATGACAACAACATTGTAAAGAGCAACTTTAAAAGGCTTATCAATGCAATGATCAAGCATGATTCCAGAGGAGCAGCGGGAAAGCCAAGTACCCACCTCCTGACAAAGAGGTGATAGATTCAAGATACAGAAAAAAACATGCATTTTTGAATACTACTAATGTGGGGATTTTCTTTACAGGGCTTTGTCTTTCTTTTTTCAATTTGTAGGAGGTAAGAGGGTGAAGGAAGTTAGACATAGAGTTGCCCCCACCCCCCTCTACCCTTAAAAAAGAAGAAAAAAAGTTCACTGAAGCATTTTTAAAAGAACTAGAAGAAATCCAGAAGGAATTGAAGACAAGCAGTTCATTTTAAAAGAATGTTCAATTGTATATTGAAAAAGGAAAACAAGCTGTACCTAATAGAGTCACATGATTGTTTGCAATCTTATTTTTCTGTTCTATGTATAAGAAAATGCATATTTTATATGATGTTTATTAAATTCAGAATAAAAATAAAACTAAATTTAAAAAAGAATTCATGGTTTTCTTGCAGGTTTTTTCAGTTGACATTGATGGTGCAAATATCCAGGAAGTTCTGAATGTTTCTGTTGACACACCCGAGAACCTAGCTGTTGACTGGGTTAATAATAAACTCTATGTAGTAGAGACCAGCGTTAATAGAATAGATATGGTGAATTTGGATGGGACAAATAGGGTCACCCTTATTACCGAAAATTTGGGAAATCCAAGGGGAATTGCACTTGATCCATCTGTTGGGTAAGTAGCATAAGAATAATTCTGATGTCTATTTATATTTTTAGAGTCTTATTTTTCCCTCAGCCTATTTAATTCAGTGGGATTTCAATAAAAGCAGAAGAGAGATATAGTTTGAACAATGAATAGGAAAGGAAAACATTCTTTTCATGGGTGTTGCACTGGAAAATCAAGAAAACACATCCAAATATTTTCAGCCTATTAAGACCTGTGATATTTTCAGGTTCTTTCAAAATTAGGGGATTAGCACTGTATGTTTCTTGAGGGCAGGAACTATCTTCCAGAAACTTTGTACCTCCCTCAGAACCTCGCATGGTGTTTTGCACACAGTAGTTGCTTGATGAATATTTGTTGTATTTATATTAACTGAATCAGTCTAATTCAAACATAATGACTTCAGCTTGTTTTTTCTTAATTCCTCTGCAAAAAAAGAAATAATTTCAGTCTTTCTCCTATAGGAAAGACCCACAATGAGTCCTTATTGCCGGTATCTGCCCCTCATTATCTATTCCTGATTGGAAAAACAGCCTCTGTTGCCTCTCATAGTTAAAAAATGTTGGCACCAGGTGACAGATAAAGAGAGTAACTGGATTGGTATGCTGGAGTGTGACAGTCCAGACAGACTGAAAACACTTTTTATAAATCCTTAGTTTTGTAAAAATTCTGCTTAACCTGAAAAATTTTATTTTATTCTACCTGAGGATACTACCCTTTAACATAAAGGACATCCTTGCTGCCATATATTATTGGTTACTATAATATTGCTTACTAAAAAAAAAAAACAAAACACAAGCCTCTCCTTAAGGCAGATGAACACTTATTGAATTCTCACAACACTACCATATGATACTTGGATATATTAAATTCTCTTTGGCCCTTACTATTGATTTCCATTTCCCTGTTGCCTGATTTCTTTCTGACTCTGCCTCTTAGGGCCTGGATTTATATGGTGGCTATTTAATGATTAGACTGAAAACATTTGACTAAATCTGACTGTGAGGGTCAAGCACTTTCAAAGGCAAAAGCTCACCTACATGAGAATATGTGAACCAAAAATATAGTAAGCACTCTAAGACTAGTATTTCACCTCTTTGAGATAAATACTTTTCTACAGTGTACATTGAGTAGCCTACTGTAGGATCAAGCTCAAGTGTTGTATCTCAAACTATGTTTAATATTACTGATAAATATTATGTGTCTGGAATTTATTGAAATTACTTCTAACATGAATGTGCCATTGACCTCATAAATGATGGCACCATCTTTTTAGTGCCTAACTAAAATAGACTAGAGTTGATAGGGTAATAGCAAATGTTTTCTATTTCAATCATTTTCGTGGTGGTGAACAAACTCAGGAAAGATGATATACTACTAAAGTTTTAAAGTTCAAATTGTTCTTAATTTCTGCATATGAGATCTCCACATAGGAGACCTGGCTCTGTCATAGGGCTTTACTATCCAATCCTAAGATAAATTAAAGCACTATCTTCCATTTGTGGTGGGGAATGGTGCTAATAGCTCAATGTCTGATCGATGATGTTGGCCAATATTCAAGACAGAAGGAAAATGTTCCATTTGCTATGCTTCAGTATGGTGCAGTGAGGTAAAAAAATGACCTGCCGTACCTTGTAAAGTGCTGATTTTCTCGGTAAGAAAGAGAATTCTAGGATGGAACATGGAAAATGTGGGAGAAAATGCAGTTAATGATACATGACTGAGACACCTGAAAGTAGACAGTCTGACAGATTAGGATATTTTCACAGTTGGACTCTGGAGGAGTTGTCTTTTCTGATCAACCCTCACTGTTTCTGGTATTCTGATACATTCTTAATTCTATTGCTTTAGATCTTGAGCCCTCTAGTTTCCTGGGAAAAAATCCTTACCAGTCTTTAGACAAACTATGCAATAAAACTGGCCTTTCAGAACATGTTAAGGATGATGAAATAATGTGAGAATTCCCTAGGAAACATAGACTTTCTATGTAAGCTTGTAAAAATAGATTCTTTTATCTTTTTTTCTTTGTAGTTATTTATTTTTCTCAGACTGGGACAGTCTTTCAGGCAATCCTAAGGTGGAAAGGGCCTTCATGGATGGCACCAATCGTCAAGATTTGATAAAAACAAAGCTGGGATGGCCTGCTGGGATAACTCTGGATATTGTATCAAAGCGAGTTTACTGGGTTGACTGCCGGTTTGATTACATTGAGACTGTAACTTATGATGGACTTCAAAGGTTGGAAGGCTTTTTTTTTTTAAATGGCTTTACACATGGGGGTGAGTGCAGGTAGTGGAAGAAAAGAAGAGACAGGAAAATAACTAAATTAAAATATCGTTCAGTTGGTTGCCTTTAAAACTGCATTTGTATGAAGTAACCTACACTGAAACTTTTCCCATCTACACCTAGGACTTATATTTTATTGGCATTCCTACTTGCTCCTTTTTCTTTTAGTGTCATTTTGGTTATCTAAATTAACCTTTTACTTTATTTTTCCTCTGCTTTCTCCCTCCCCTTCCATTTATTTTGTTCCTGGAATCTTCATATTTGTTTAAATTTTCAAGGTGAGAATTCATTGGCAAGGACAATCCTTAATCTATTATATATCCTGTTCTATGTCCCTGACTCAAGGGATAACTTCTGATCTAGAATCCTCAAGCATGAAATACTAAATAGAATAATTTGAATGGAAAATATAGCATACTTTCTTTGTTCTTTTTTTAATTATTACCTTTGCATTAGTACTAGTTGTAAACTTATTGAGATTAATTACAATATAGACCTTCCCTTTGTGTCTCCAAAACTATATTTAGTATTTACTCTCTTCCTAGGCTAAGAAAAAGTTCTTTTCCAGGACTCAACAAATATGCTGGCCAACATATTTCTTTCTATTGTTTTTTTTTGATTATTTTTTTCTTCTGTTTGCTCCTAGAAAGAACACAATTATCTATTCCACCTCCTTTTAAAATTAACGTTTGTGAGAACGTTTTTCAGCTAGCTGGTTCTAACATGCTAATAGGATAGCTTTTGGATTCTTCATTTATTACCTAGTTGTTTTTTTGCTATTGTGTATGCTACTTAGGTATTTTGTTCTAAGGTTAAAGGGTTTGGAGAACATAAAAGTTAAAGTGTGATGTCTTTTTGTTAGAATGTGAATGATATTTTGTCTGTGAAGGAACATCAAGGTGTTACTTAAGGTCACCAGACAGACTGAAATCATAAAGTGATTTCCCTTGCTCTGCTAGCCGCTAGCTCTGAGAAGTCAGGAGTTTGACTGAGATAGGAAACATTTTTCTCATTCACATAGGAGCTACCTAACTATGATCAGTCACTTGTTCTGAATGTGCCCTGCTAAAAGTATTTTAGGTGTACCCCTGTCACTTTAAGTAGTGGTTTAGGCCTTTTTTTTTTTGCTCCCCTGGACATCTTCAGCTCAGTTTTTTCTAAAGCTCTTCCTTATCTCTAATCTTTTACATTTTTACTGGTTTTGTTCATTTTTCTCCAAATCCTTTCTGTTTGGCAAAAAGTGAAAAAGATTGCTGTATGTGTATTTCTAAGCTTCCCAGTGTTTTGCCCAGCCCCAAATCTAGGAATGGTCTTAGTGAATCAAAAGATTCTTAGGGCTGATATTTCTTACCTACCGAGGTTTCCATCTAGCTTATTTTTCTCATTCAGCCTCAGTTCCCAGGATCAGAGATGAAAAAGGAAGCTCAGAGATGATCTAGTTCAACCTCCTCCTTTTACCAATAAGAAAACTGAAGCCCGGGGAGTTAGGAAGCCCAGTTTGTTAAATATAGAGTCAGAATTTAAACCCAGGCCCTCTGACACCAAAGCAACACTATTCTTTTCATTGTAAGAAGCCCTTGTCATGCCTTTTCTATATTCCTCAACTTTGAAGTGTTCCATTGATTTAAACGTCTTAACTGAATCAACCCATTCTTTTAAGTAACCTTGCAATTCATTAAAAAAAAAGTCAAACCAGTTGCTTGCTGAAATGAGCTGAAATTCTCAGTCAAAAATCTTATATGTGTAGACAGTTATGTTCTAGGTACTTCTGGTTTCTTTTCATATTATTTCTTTAAGACTTAACAACTTGGTAGCTCTTTGGTTGTACTTTTTTATGTTGTCCACATCAACTTTGGATATTATCAAGCCATACTGCTTTGCTTGTGAAACAGTCTAACCTTTTTTTCCTCTAAAATTTCAACCACCTATTTGTTGTTGTTCAGTTGTTTTTCAGTCATGTCTTACTCTTTGTGATCCCATTTGGGGGGTTTTCATGGCAAAGATACTGGAGTGGTTTGCCATTTTCTTCTCCAGCTCATTTTACAGATGAGGAAACGGAGGCAAACAAGGTGAAGTGATTTGCCAAGGGTCACACAGCTAGCAAGTGTCTGAGGCCAGATTTAAACTCAGGAAGATGAGCCTTCCTGACTCCAGAACTGGCACTCTATCCACTATGCCACCTAGCTGCCCCAACTACTTAAAAGTATTAAAAAAATCATTTTCATCTTCCAGTTTTCTCCTACCTTGTTGATGCTGGAAATGTTATTCCTTCATCTAAGAGTTGACCATTTGATTTACTTGATTCAGCAGTTTAGTAAGGACAGCCATCGGTGTTAGAGGAGAACATGAATCCATGTAGGGAAATGTATATATGACCAGGCAACATAGTGGAAAGAACACTAGATTTGGAGTCAGAGGACTGAGTTCGTATCTTACTACTTATTGGCCATGTGACTTTGATGAAATAATTTAATCTTCCTTACCAATAAAAAGAGGATAGCAGTATTAACTCCATATGTCTTGTGGTGTTGTCATCAGGTTCAAAGATGATAACGTATTTGAAGAGCTTTATAAATGTCAATATATATGTAAATGTGATCTATTACTACAATATATAGTCTGTTTTCAGCCAATGTTTAGATATTATCCATTGCATATATTTTCTATTAATTTCTATATTTAAAAATTAACAAATTACTTGACTTTCTTTGAGTCAAATTGAACTTAATCCATCTTCAATGAATAACGACGCATTGTATCTTTTATAACAGGAAGACGATAGCTCACGGGGGAGCAATAATTCCTCATCCCTACGGAATAAGCCTGTTCGAACACAATGTGTTCTTTACGGATTGGACAAGGTTAGCAGTGATGAAGGCAAATAAATTTTCAGAATCCAATCCACAAATTATCTACCAATCCTCCCTGAGGCCCTATGGAGTGACCATTTACCATGCTCTCAGGCAGCCCTACGGTAAGCCTAAAAGAGTAATGGAAAGAAATACTTGTTACTGGAAATAGGTTTTTTTAAGTTTATTTGTAAGGTTATGGAAGTTTATGGTTAATAATACTATGTGATTTATGATGCTTATAACATGTGATGACCTAGAGACAAAAAAGTACCTAATTATTGCCTTTAGTATTTGAAGACAACATTACTGATAATTAATGAGCATCCCAAGAGAAGCCAATATGTGAACTATAATCTTTCCTCCATTGAATAATCTACGTCTTCATTGCTTGTCAATAGGTCTCCAGTCATAGGTCATCTACTATTTATGACTCTGCCTTTTTACTTTACAAAGGAAAGGAGAATTCTAGGTTTTTTTTAAATGCTAGGTTCATCTGCTAGGTTCATTCTAAAGATGAAAACAATATACACAAAGAGGAGTAAATAGAAAATATATAAATATACATGAAATGGATACTAATACGTTTTTATTGAGCTGGAGGGGCCACTAGCAACTAGAGAGAGGGAGGGAAGGAAGGAAGAAACAATCAGAATAGACTTCCTGTAAGAGGTGATACTTTAACTGAGCTGTGAAGGAAAGTAGGGATTCTGTGAGATAGATTTGGAGAGAGTACATTTCAGGTTTGTGCAAAGGCACCGAGATAAGAGGTGGGATGTCATACATGGGAAACTTACTTATTGTAGGCCTTGCCTAGATTACTATGTTTTTAATTGAACTTCCAGCATATCTATGTTACATTTTTCCTTTTCTATTTTGTTTGTGGCTTAAATAGGATAGTAAGAAAATAAAAAGGACTTTTAATGATACCAGTGATGATTTAGAGAAAGGCAAATTTTGTTTTAAATTTGTCTTTCTAAGAGTTTTTTTTCTTAATTGAGCAAGAAAGTATCATAGAGGAATGAATGGAACTGATTTTTAAAAAGCAAATATACTGGAATTTAGACACTTGAAATTATCCCTGAAAAAGATACCGTGGGAGGCCAGGTACTTTTTACAGTAATGCTGCCTTTGCTTAAAATCTTTCTGAAGCTACTGTTCGGAATTTCCTTCAGAGTTTCACAGGGAGGGACAGGGAAAGGAAGGGAACAAGCATTTATTAAGTATTTACTGTATGCTCTTCAATAATAACTTTTAAAATATCTTATTTGATTTACACGAGAAGCCTATGAGGCAGATGCTATTATTATTATTCCCATTTCACAGCTGAGGAAACTGAGGTAGAGAGTAAGTGATTTGCCTAGGGTCACACAACTAGTATATCTCTGAGGCTGTATTTTTCCTGCTTCTAGGTCTGTTGCTCTATTCACTGCTCCACCTAGCTGTCTCTAAGAGAGAATGCAATCATTAATCTTCATAGTCACATTGTTTTTAACTTTAAATACTATTAGTTAGGTTGGCCACTTTATTTATCAGACTTGGTTCTGAATGACCTGGGATTTTCTTTGTTATCTATCTATCTATCTATCTATCTATCTATCTATCTATCTATCTAT